>NC_143053.1:59305075-59608106 GCF_052426305.1 Pelodiscus sinensis | reverse complement strand
AAAGTTAGATGAGGACCTAGAAAGAATATAACTTCTTTTGGGACTTGATACCGTATATACTCGAGTATAAGCCGACCCGAATATAAGCTGAGGCACCTAATTTTACCACAAAGAACTGGGAAAAAATATTGACTCGAGTATAAGCCTAGGGTAGGAAATGAGGCAGCTACTGGTAAATGTAAAAAATGAAGATAGATACCAATAAAATTACATGAATATTTATTTAAAAGAAAAACAATAACCTAGCTCTGTAAGTGGAAAAGGGGGTCAACAAAAACAATATGGTATCAAAAATACCGTAACTCCCGCTCACAGTCCTCCCGCCAATCCAATGAGCCCCTGAAGGGCCGCCTGCAAGAAAGCGCCCAGCGCCAGCACCAGTCACACACAGGAACAGACGCTCGGACACTCGGCCCAACCAGCTCAGCCCCCGCCGCCCCCGCCCGGACCTTTCCCAGGCCAGAGCCCCTCTCGGCTGCTCCCCGAGCCTCCCTGCCGGCGGCCCCGGGGCGAGGCCGCTGGCTCCGAGCAGCACCTGTGGGCGCACCCGCAACCCAAGCGGTCGGCAGAGGCTCTGAGCGCCCCGCGCAGCGACGGCCCCCGACACACAGAGCCCAGCCCGCTCCCGGCAGCGCCCCCCGCCCCGAGCGCCTCGGTTACCGGGGTCGGAGCTCCGGGCTCACGCGGCTAGACCCGGCCGGCGGCAGAGACGCGCTGAGCCCGCCCGTGAGCAGGAGGCTGACTTGAGTATAAGCCGAGGGGGGCATTTTTCAGCACAAAAAATGTGCTGAAAAACTCGGCTTATACTCGAGTATATACGGGTATGTAAGTCCTGTGCCTATGCTAATGTTGGAGATAGGAGTTGTTACCCTTTTGCGCTAACACATAAAAAGGTATTTTTTTAGCACAGATTAGAGTGAAACTGTTAAGAAATTGTATTTTCTTACTCCATTTAATTTTACAGGCACACACTTGGGTGAAATGCTTATGCACAGTGTTTTTATGTTTCTTGTGTGGTATGTGTGAGGAAGGGGAGGCAAGAAAATGATGCCACCATATCTGGAAAAAGGGGAGGGGTAATGTGAGAACACATGCTTGGCGAGATGGCAGCTGGCCCAAACCCTTCTTCAAGTCCTCTGCCTCAGCTGTGGTTGGGAGAACTGGAATGATTGATTCTTGAGCATTCCCTCCCCCCTCCCCCCCCCCTTTTTTTTTTAAATGTTAGCTGCTCTGCCCTCTTCACCCCCAGGTGTAGCATAAGAGCTATGTTTTTCAGATTGCTGTGACAGACCTGTTTGGGGATCAGATCAGGAATGAGTTTTCCCCACTGGGACAAATTGGCAGAGATCCAGTTTTTCCCCTCCACTCCTGACCCCCCACTTTCCCTGCAATGTTATGTAGACACACTTGGTTTTTAGCAATAGTACTTGAAAATTCAGTACCAATAAGGGTATGACTCTTTAGCTTGTTGCAGCTTCCAGCTGGTGTCTAATGCAGATAAAGTTAAAAAGGTCCAACTCCACGAGGTAAATGGGACCCTAGAATAGGGGTGGAAAATAATTTTTGATGGGGGGCACTCCCAAGATTTTGGAAAGTGGTTGAGGACCTTAATCTTCCATTATATTAATGGAGGAGGTGCGGCGTCTGGGATGAAGCTTGGGGTAAGGGATTGGGGTGCAGGAGGGAGAGTGCGGTCTGGGAGGGAATTTGGGTGAAGGAGGCAGTTGTGACCTAGGGCAGGGGACTGAGGTACAGGGTTTTGGAATGTGACGTAGGGCAGGAGGGAGTTGTGACCTATAGCAGGGGACTGATGAGCAGGGATTTTGAATGTGCCCTAGGGTAGGAGGGGATTGTGATCTGGGACAGGGGATTGGGGTGCCAAATCTGGGAGAGGACATGGGGACAGGAGGGGGGCAGAGATTTGGGGTATCTTGAGTGGGGGGGGTTGAGGGTTGGGAAAGGGAGGGGCTTGGGTGCCAGAGGCAGGCTCTGGCCAGGAGACTTACCGGCCAGGAGACTTACCAGCCAGCAGTCCAACCAGCTTGCCTGCCTGCAGAACGAAATGCTTACAGAGCTTAACATGTTTCTCAGCCAGCCAGCCAGCCAGCCTGCTTGCCTGCCCTGCACCTGCACAGGCTGCAGGGCTATGTGCTTGTGTAAATAACTGAGCCAGAGGGCAGGGCCTGGTGCTTTGTGTGCTACCTATTATTCAAACAGATAGCTCCCATGGGCAGCCTTTCCCCCTCCCCTCCAGGAAAAGTTTTGAAAGAGAAATGGATCCCCAGCCACTTTTCTGAGCAGTGTGTGGAGCTACCGTGCGAGCAGGGGGAGACTGCTTAGGACTCCCTGTTGCGTCCACAGGCTGGATCTGGTGATCTGGCCCATGGGCTTGTATTTTGTCCAGGCCTGCCTTAGAATTCACTGGTGGATCAGGAATGTACTGGAGAATGGGGGACCTGAAGTGTTAACTGACTGAGGTTCCTCCTTGGTTACCTCTACTTCCCCACACTGATGTGGGAGTTCTAGTGATAGGATAAAGAGGAGTCTACTCTGTAACTGGACATAGTTAAATACCTAATGCTCGACAGCAGGGAGTAGGTTGGTAGAACCCCCTCTTAGTGTTAAATTAAAATTGCAGCCTGCTGCTTAATTTGATCCTTGTGGCTGTCATTTGACTACATTTCCTGGTCAACAATGCTAATGTAATTGTTCTGCAGCTGCTATCTCTTTAGACAGACTTACTCATCTGTTTGTGACCCATTGGAGTGCCTCATGAATAGCAATTAACTTGTCTTCATAACATGCCTTTGACATAAGGGAACTTTAGTAGATTCACTTTGCAGGTGGGAAACTGAGGCACAGAGAAATTAAGTAAATTGGCCAAGATCACATAGAAAGTCTTTGTTGGAGTTGCAAGTTTAATCTAGGTCACCAGAGCTCTGGTCCAGTGCTTTAATCATAATACCATCTTTCTTGTGGTTGTAACATAAAATTGTATGTGGTTGGTTTTTTTTTTTCTTTTCTTTTTTAATGCAGTGGTTTGCTGCATGGTTCTCTGATGCTCCAGCGTCCCCCCCTTTCAATTGATTTTGCTTCCTCAGAGAACCATGTTGACTTATGGAAGGCATGGGAAGTGTGTTTATGGGCAATATGTCTGATAATTGTAGTGTACAGGAACTTTCACTTAGAAACTCCACTTTTTAAAAATACCCTGTGAACTTAATTCTCATTTCTGGGAATTAACTTCCAGCATAAGGTTGAGTGGGAACTGCCAAAGTTTTTAAGTGATTTTTTTTTTTAAAACCTTGAAAGTGCTTCCTGTGTGCATGTGTCATCTGCTAGTACATCTTTAATCCTTAGTTTTCACTATAACTAACTCTTAATGGGAAAACTGCTTGTTGTTCTTACATTTTTTACTCTTGCATTCATGTTCAGTTTAAATGAATAGTCCACTCAGTGACTATTTAAAAACAGAAGATAATAGTGACCAATTATGTTCGGTCAGAAGATCATATCTCAAACAATATTAAGCATAATAACCAGATTTTTATCAGTTTTTGTATGAAGTTTGTCATAAGGTAGACCTGTCTGCAGTGCCATCCTGTAGCACACAATGGCTTGATGTTGAAGTCTGTCTCAAGTTCCTTTTTTAGAGTCCCCCAGAAATAGCTTCTAAAGGCTTTCTAAGTATATCATGTGGATTAGTTTTCAACAAATGTTCTGTGTGCATAAATCATGACTCTAGTTCTTAATTTCCAGCATTGCACAAACAGTACATGCAAGACACGAAGTATAGCCCTGGCGTCTCTCACCACACTCAGGCTCTCTAGTAAATCTGTGGCACCTCTCACCATGCCTCACTCCCAGCCTTCAGGCCTCTGACTTCAGCTTTCTGGCTTAAAGGGTTAGCAGGCTTCTTTCTCTGCTGCTTTCAGCATTCTCTGGCTCAGGAAGGTCAGAAGTAGGGTTGCCAGGTGTCTGGTATTCACCTGGACAGACGGGTATTTTCACCTCCTGTCTGGTTTAAAAAAAAAAAATTCAGAGAATACTGGACACCTGGGATGAATTTTCCCCCGGCCAAGAGGTGAAAATGCTGGGCACCTGGGAACCCTACAAACACTCAGTGCTGTTTTATTTTAATTTTTTTGGCTTAATAAGTCCTTGGAGTCCCTTTCTGCCCCCCCCCCCCCCCCCCGCCAACAGAATTTTTTCCCGTTTTTTTTAGGGGGGGGCGGGGTGTTTGGTATTTTTGTTTCAACCATCTGGCAACCCTATTCAGAAGCCCCTCCACTGGGTTCTTGACAATTTCACCCTCTTTCCAGGGAGGGCTTGGGGAGAACGCTGCAGCTTTCACCAGAAACCTCCTTTATATGACTCCTTGACTTTTTGTTTTGCAGAGGTGGTATAGTCTCAGACCTGAAGAAGATCTCTGTGTATCTTGAAAGCTTGTCTCTTTCACCAACAGAAGGTGGTCCAGTAAAAGATATTACCTCACCCATGTTGTCTGTCTTTCTGACTGGACCCTAAGTCAGCTGTTCCATTTATATGCTCCAGGTGTCTTCTCTTAAACTCTGTTAGGAGGTGGCTGAGGAGTCACAGGTGCTCTGGTCCTGCTTTCTTTTAAATGGTCAGTGTCATCCTGTGACTTTCATGGAAGTGTTTTTGTCTCTACTTTTTTTTTATTCACCTGAAATTTGAAGATGTTGGAAGATATAGATGTGTATTTGTTTCATGGAATATTTATGCTACCTTTCCTTCCAATTAGGCAGTCAAGATCGAGAAATTATTCAGAGGAAAAAAGAGAAATACAGACAAGAGCTAATGGAGCAGATTGCTGAGCAACAGAAAAATAAGAAACGGTAATGGAAAGTCATTGTAATTTGGACAAATACTTAAATGAAAATTAAAGTGGAGTTACTGATTGTGAAATATATACAACATTTTTTTCTAAAAAAAAAAAGTAAAATTAATTAGCTTATTTATAATGTGAAAAATTTTCATTAAAATTAAACTTACTTGGAAGCTTCTTTACCCTTCAGAAATTTATATTTTAAGTTCCTTTGCTGTTTGGAAATTTTCTCTTTTCCCCATTTTGCCCTTTGTGGTTGTTTATACTGATCTAGACTTCTCTCACTGTCATTTTTTCATACAAGTATATACCCTATAAACCTCTTTAGGGACCACTTTAAATACCTTTTATAGTTTTGATTCCCTCTACTTTATACAGTTTGAATCACTCTAAACCAGGACTCTCTGGTCCAGCAGAACCACAGATGTTCCAGTACCAGAGAGTCCCAATGGAGGGCTGATGGCTGGGAGCCCTGCAGTGGGGCTGGAGCCCAAAAGGAGGGGCTACCCTGTAGCAGTGAAACTGGGAGCCAGGCAATAGAGCTGCCACCCGGTGGTGACACTGCCTACTGGTGCAGCTGGACCCCAACAGCAGGGCTTTCTGATAGCAGGGGTGCCATGGTGGGGCTGGGATCCCTGGGCACAGAGGTGCCAGCGACAGAGGGGGAGCCAACTGGGAGGCTAGCAGCCAGGCTATGTCTGGGGTGCCTGGTGGCAGAGGGGGAGGGGGCAAAATCCCCCCTCTGGGACTAGTCAGATTCTGAGGGTGCTGGACCAGAAAGGTTCAATCTATAGTATCTCTTTTTAGAGACTTAATGAGAACATTTGTTTCTCTGTTAACTTCACTGCCACTTGTTTTTCCTTTGTTTTATAGGTCAGGTTCTCTGACAGAAGTCCAAGTAAATGGGTAGTAGTTGAGTGGCAGGTCCACAAAAACCTTTTTTTTTCCCCGCCTCACATTTGATAAGGAATGTGTGATACTTGTCCCTGTTTTCCAAATTGGAAAAGAAGTCTTTGTCTTTAAAAAGTTTGAGAATTTCTGGCATATGTAGCATAATTAAACATAAGACTTTCTTGCTTCCTTTTGTTTCCTTTTCACATATCTAGACTGTCAGCAAAGAAAGCACAAGTCTTGGTGAAAGGGTAGGGGAAAAAAGTTGCTGTTATCGGAGCTGAGGACATTCATTGTCAGATTGAAAATTGTAGAGGCACACCAAGCCTGGGATCCAAATCTATAATCAATTGCTTGACATTCCTTTGAGTGTGCCAGTTTGGATTTGAATATGTTTTAATAGTCTTTCATATCAAAATTCTGAAAAAAGTTTGCTCTCAAGAAAAATTGGGAAAGATTATAATGAAAAAACAATTCAACAAAAAGCATTTAATTGTTCATATAGCATGAGTCACTGTTGTTATGATTGTGATATTGTCTAAAAATAATAAAACACCAGTATATTCTGCTACATCTGCATTCCATTGGATATAAATGTGATTTTGTTTTTGAATCAGATGAGGTGTTATCTGATGTTAACTTTTCCACAATAAGAAACTCCAGTTATATAGCTAAGTAAGGTGCATTAGGCCTCTTTTTTTTTTTTTTAAGAGTAAGTTTAGTGAGTCATTCAACAGCTCATTTTCTGACTTCATCTTGTTAATTTTTTTAATAGTGAAAAGGAGCTTGAACTCTCAGTTGCTGCTTCTGGAGCTCTGGACCCAGAAAAGGAGGTAAGAAATTCTAGTATCCACTTTTTATTCAAACAGACCTTTTATTAAATAATGTGTATCATCAGTGAACCATTATACTGAAAGCAGGATTTTATTGTGTGCAAAAGAAGGATCAGAAGGCTACTTTTTTTCCCCATCTCCTTCCCCAGTGTATTGTGGAAGGTTTCTCCCTCCCCCCCCCTAAACTCCTTCTGAAGCATTAACAACAGCCACAGCTGGAGATGAGACATTTTCTGGCTGGTTCTTGCTCAAATGCTCAGAGTCTGATAGTCATTTGTAGAGTCAGAAAAGGAATTTTCCTCTGCTTCTGATTGGCAGTAACTTTGGGGAGTTTTTTCACCTTTCTCTGTATTGTATGGGTGAGTGTCACTTGCCAGAATTATTTGGGTATATCTCACTTAATCATTTCTCTGCCATTGTGTGTCCTTGTGCAGTCGTGTAACTTGGTCCTGCCTGATCTCTGTCTGTAGCATATAATCCCCTGTGGGTTGTAATACTTTGCTTTCAGTTTGGTTGAGGGTGTTACTGTTTCGGTGCTAGGGTAGTGATGGTGGCCTGATATATACACTATGTCAGACTAGATCAAGAGTGGGGAACCTTTTTTAGGTTGGGGGGCCATTGACCCATAGAAAAATCAGTTGGGAGCCGCACACAAGTGAGAAACAAAATGAGAAGTCCCTGACTGAGAAGGAAACAGACTCTCTTCACATTCCCATCATACACCAGAGGTGAGGGGGGCCCAGGCTATTAGATTTTGTATGTTCCAGCCCTGTGTAGGGGGAGTAGCAAGGGGACTGGAGTGCCAGTGCCGACTCCCCAGTATGGGGGAATCCCTGAACCTTGGTGCCCGGATCCAGGCAGACCCGAGATTACCCAACCCTGGACTAGATGACGATCTAGTGGCCTTAGGCTGTAAACCTATGATAAGAAAAATCTCTCTTTTCTAATTGGGCATTAATGACAACAAAAATAAACCTAAGTCTAAGGTATATACGAGAATTGTCAAATCTGCTTAAAGGAAAAAGTTGGAATTGGAATTTTAAGACATTTGGATGAAAGTGGAAATACATGGAATAACATGCTGCATGCAGTGTATATCATGGAGGAGACATATTTAATGTAGGGGTGTAAATAGCCCTTAGGGACATAACCTGAAGTCCCAGGTGCCTTGCTTGGTGAATTGAATTAGCGGATAGTCACGTGCTAATGGATTAAATCTTGATGAAAGTTGGTTGGGACACTACCAATTTAACAACCATTGAAGGTGCAAACAGCTCTCTGTGTTGTATCCTTCCTGACATGGGAGTCTGTCTATTGACTTCAATTTTTATCTGCTTCGGTTTAACTATCTAATCTTCAGATACTTACTGATGCTCTGTCTTTCACCCTCCTTCCTTTTTCTTCCCTCCCCCCTCCTCTTCTCCTATTTATTTCGGGTGTACACATCCCAAACTCATAACTCCGGTAATCTGAAGAAGTGGGCTGTGCCCAGAAAGCTCATGATACCATCTACATGTTTTGTTAGTCTATAAAGTGCTATCAGACCACTTGTTGGTTTTTTTTCCTGTAATAGACTAACTTGGCTACCCCCTGAAGCTTCTAAATATTTGTACTAGATTGGGAGCCCTCTCCAGGGACCAGTTTGCCTCCTGAACAAACAGGAAATGCAACCCATACTCTTCCAGAGCAGACCCAGATTGCCACTCAAAACATGATACTCTGCTCCTTCCATGGTCAGACCATCTGAAATATGCCTTCCCTCCACTCCATTCATGCCTGAAATTTTGTGCCTGATTCTGCAGCTCAGAATATGAGTCATTCTCATTGTCCCAAATTGGCCTAGACAGTTTGGGTTCCTAAAATTCTTACCTATGTCATCTTGGGTACCAATCATTATTCTCCATTTCTCAATCTCATGATCAAGGGAATGGCAAAATCAATCATCCTAATCAATGTCTGCTTTATATCAGAGCCTGTGTTTTTTATGAGTAAGGACTTGAAAATCCAAGGATATCCACTTTATATGCATGGACAGTCACATCCCTGGATGTGGCTGCTGATATCCACTGCTCATTTTTGCAGATACGAATTTGGATACAAATTTTATATCTATAACCCTGCAAATTTTTGGGTATCTGCTTTATATCTGCAGGTATCTACATACAGTAAACTTCCGATAATCCGGCACCTTTGGGATCCAGGGGGTGCCGGATTATTGGATATACCGGAGTATCAGGAGGTACTCCGGAAGGGGGGCTATGAAGGGTCGGGAGGGTGGAGGTGGCGGGGGAAGCCCCGCGCAGCTGCTGGCGACAGGCCAGCTGGGGCTGCAAGCGGCAGCAATGACTTGGGGAAGCTCCCCTAGTCAGTTTCAGCAGCGGCAGACTTGGGGAAGCCGTGGGGCAGAGCACCCCAGCTGCTCTGCCCCTGGCTTTCCCAAGCCTGCCGCTCATCAGTTTCAGCAGAGGCGGACTTGGGGAAGCCATGGGGCAGAGCAGCTGGGGTGCTGCCATGTTAGTCCCGCAGTGCTGCTCCTCACCCCCCTGCTTGGCGCCCGGCAGCACTCCAGCTGCTCTGCTCCGCAGCTTCCCTAAGTCCGCCGCTCGTCAGTTTCAGCAGTGGTAGCAGCACCGAGCAGAGCTGCTGGGGTGCTGCCTGGCACCAAGCAGGGGGTAGAGGGGTGGTGCTGCGGGACCAACTGGGCAGCACCCCAGCTGCTGTGCGCCTCTTCCCCAAGTCTGCCACTGGTCAGCTTCAGCAGCGGCAGCAGCAGACTTGGGGAAGTGGTGCAGAGCAGCTCCAATTTTCCAGGTGGCTGGAGCACTTCCGGGTTCCAGTTGGTGCCGGACTATCGGGAGTGCCGGACCACTGGATGCCGGACAATTGGAGTTTTACTGTATGTGGATTCAGATATCTGCAGATCACTTTTGCAGATGAGGATGCAGATACCAATTTTGTATTCACCAGGGCTCTATTCATGAGCATATTCTTTAGAGAGATCATGTTCTGAAGCTGTATAGAACATCCTTTTCTAACAGTAGGAAGAATTCCACTAGAAAATATTACCTAGCCAAGTGTAAGCAGTTTTTTGTTTGTGAGCATTAAAGATATATAATCCCAGAAGCTGCAGATATTCCTCTCATTCTGGACTATAGTCTTTCCTTAAAAAGAGCAGGTTTGTTCATCATCTTCTTATGGATCCACTGGTAAGCAATCCGTGTATACCATTCACTGTCACAGGGCTACTTGATCTTTGCGCACCCATTGAGTTGCATATTCTGGAAAGGCTTATTAAGAGCCTTTCTACCTATAAATAAGCTTAATTATCAATGGGACCCAGTTCTTTCAGTACTCACTAAGTCTTTCTTTTGAAACATTAGCTTCCTGCCTCTCTTATCTACGAAGGTCACATTCCTGGTAGCCATCATCTGAGCCAGGAGTATTGCTGAGCTTGGGGCACTTATAGTGGTTCCTGCTTATACCATATTTCATCAGGACAAGTTTTATTATGTTTACACCATAAATTCCTCCCAAAAGTAGTCTCAAAATTTCACATTAGCCTAAACCTTCTACCTGCAGAGAATAAAACCTACGAGGAAGTCTCTTAGACTGGTTTTGTCACCATAACGGAATGAGTTGAGATTCCTCTCAAAGAATCTCAGAATGCATTTCTGACAGTATTTTGCTCTGCAATCAGTTGTCTAATCTTCCCCCTCCATTTGGGATCAGAGCTTATTTTACAAAAGTACAAGCAGCATCTGTGGCATTGCTTCAAGAGGTTACTCTACTTGATAATTTCAAGGCATCAATGTGAAGTTCCATCCATGTTTTTGAGACACTGCTTTGGTAGAGGACTATTCTGCTGAAGAATCTTTTGGAATGGTACTCCTTCGTTTGGCTTTCCTATCTCACATCTTTCTCCTACTTGAGTATTGCTTGTCAGTCATCCACTGTGAAATACACATAGGGACCAGCACTGAAAGAAATAGTGAAAGTTATCTATTTTATAGTAACTGGAGGTTCTTTGAGATGTCTGCATTCCATTACTCACCAGTTTTTCCTTCCATTTTGGATCTTCTCTGATTCATGTTACAGAAGGAACTGGGGAGATGGTTGGTTGGCCCTGTCCTTTATCTTCTCAGTTGGAGGCACAGGTGTAGCACATGTGTGGTCCACTGGACATGGCTTTCAAAATTCTGTGGCTCGGGGCATATGGAGAACATGTATACCCACAATGGAATACAGATAGAGATCATACATCTCAAAGAACCTCTAGTTATAAGGTAAGTAATTAGATTTTGGAGGGTGGGAGAAGAAGTAAGTTGCAACTTCCTGATCTTGGGGCAGATTAGCGAGGCATTTTCCAAAGACACATTGAGGAGCTTAGGATCTAACAGCAAAGGCACAGTCACCACTGAAGTAAAAGAAACATATGAAGTTGATGAAGTGTGTAGGAGAGCAAGGAGTACAGCATGATGCAAGGGCTGCTCAGCACAGGCTGCTTTGGGTTCGTATGCAAATTGCAGGATTTCATTCATACAGCTGCCTAAATGATTACTAACTCTCACCAACAAACCTGTCTTTTAAGAATCAATGGCAAAAAGCTACATTAGTGCAGAGTTAAGGGTGCTTGGTTGTATGTTGTCATCTTGCAGAACGCTTGTTGAGCAAAACTCAAACTTCTGAAAACCAGGAAATGCAACCTTTAACGTTGCCCTTTTTCAGCATATCCGGACATACATTCACACACTTAAACAACTCCCCAGAAAGAATACCATGTGAGAAACTTAGTCCAAGTCTACACTACGCCAAAAATTCAATTTAAGATATGCAATTCCAGCTATGATTATTGCGTAGCTGGAGTCAACATACCTTAAACTGAGTTTCTGGGGATGCCCCACTATGGGAGGTTGATGGGAGAAACTATCACATCAACTTTCCTTACTCTTCATGACTCCAAGGAGTACTAGGCTCGACGGGAGTGCCCTCAGCGTTTGATTTAGTGGGTCCTTACTAAATCTGCTAAGTCAAACCCCAGAAGATTGACCTCCAGAATTTCTATAGACAAGGCCTTAATTCTTAATAGCCTTTTACAAATTCTTTTACGTTTACTACTAACTGCAACTAGATGCAAATAATGACTATTTGCTACTGCCAGCTCCAGGGCACCAAAGGCATGGTGGCTTGAGCAATTCTTTTTTTCTTTTCCTATTTGTCCTTTAACAGCGTTTGATGGAATCATGCGGCTGAGAGTGAATGGATTGTAAAAGGAGGTAAAGAACTGGAATATTTCAGCAACTGTAAGATTGCAGAGTAATTGAATTTGTTTTAATAGGGCATACTGGACACTGCTGAAAGAGGGCGAAATTAAGGTCACGTGTACAACCCCAACTCTGCATTTCTAGGTTTTCAAAAATTTGAGTTTTTCTCAACAAGTGTTCTGCAAGGGGACAACATACCACCAAGCAACCTTAACTCTGTGCTAATGTAGGTTTTTTTACTTTAAATATAGTTGGTATGGAAACAGGAAAATAGCAGTGGGAGTACTGCAGTAGTGAAGCACCGTATACCCTCTGTTAGAGGGACTGAATAATAATTATTGTAAGAGCAAACTGACGCAGACAGCTAATATAATAATATAGAGAGATATACTATTTTATAGAACTGGAAGGGATCTTGAGAGGTCATTGAGTCCAGTCCCCTGCCTTCACAGCAGGACCAAGTATCATCCCTGACAGATTTGCCCCAGATGGCCCCCTCAAGGATTGAATTCACAATTCAGGGTTTAGCAGGCCAATGCTCAAACCACTGAGCTATCCCTCAACTAGCATGAGTCTGAGACACACAAGATGACCCTAGCACTGTTAATTCAGCTGAAGGCAACCTGATAAAATAGAATGACTATCTTTATTAAGGATTGCCTATGCCATTAAATATTACTAGATCAGCTCTCAGAGAGAGGTTCAATGTTTGGAGGTTAAGTAGTGTGAGTTTAATATGCCTACAATAGCAGATCCTGAGCCCTGGTCTACTATTAAAATTTAGATTGTCTCTAGATATAGAATGGCCAACAGATATATTATGTCTTAGTCATGTCTTGAGTAAAATAAAAGCTGCTGGTTGGCTAAAATGTGGATCTGATAAGTTTGGTATGGGGTTCTAGGAACATAAGGAACAATTCTCAACGAACCTATTCATGTGAAAGTCTGTTTAAATGTACCACTGATCAAGATGCTAAAAGGGGAAAAAAAAGTGTTGAAGAGTATGGAATGCTTTACAATTAATTTAAAACTAAAATATGTATAAATGATATCTTCTGTATGATAACAATATCTTGTAATTTTAAAGTTAAATATGGTAAGCTTAAAAGTTAAATTCTAATAGGTTTTAAGAATTTAACATATTTATTTACACCTGAATTTCCAGTTCTATTCATATGTAGATGAGAGTACTAATGTCATTGTAATACTGTCTTGCAGCTAAGTGATGAGGAGGTAAACATTTAATATATTGCTGCTATTTTAAATATTTTTATACCAAGTTGGTTGTATCCCTTGGGGCATATAGTATTCAATAGCTGCTGGCACTGCTTGGTCCATAAATGCATGTGTAATGAAGTAGCTCAGTGTTAAGGACCAACAAAATCAAATATTTCTAAAGTGCATAGCAGCTGGTAGGAAAATGTTTTCTGGGTGTATTAGGATAGTTTTGAAACTAGCTTGCATGCTTTTTGTATTTGCATGTTTCCCTCATTTTTTCTCTGAGGCTATCAATTACCAATAAACATTTAAAAATGTTTTTGATATATTTTTAAAAAATTGCTGTATCTTTTGTTTTAAAAATCTATTGCAAATATAACAAAGAAAGAATGTGTGATATTCCTTTCTCTTTAAATGCTAGTGTGCTGAAATGTTTATTGTTAAAAGTCTCAATATTTTATTTTAATTTATTTTATTTTATTTTTTTACTTATTTATTTAAGGAAATTGAACGGTTACAGAGCTGGTATTTTTCTTTGAAGCTCTTTTTCAAGAATTTACTGAAACATAACAGGAATAAAAATGCAGTCAAAATAGAAATCTAGCAGTTTTATATACTAATATAGGTGACTGAAAATATTTGCATTCTGGACATTACAATAATTTGTTTCCTAGAAAATCCACAAAAGTTTGATGCTTGAGATTCTGTGAAAATGTGTGTAAATGTAGAGTTAGCTATTTTAACCATCCTGTGAAAAGATAAATTGTACTCCTTTACTTACAAATAATTGAAAGAGAAGTGTACCGTTGCTGGTAACTACTAGAAATGTAACAGCTGGAGAGTACAGGAGAGTTTAGCACTAGGAATGTTAGCATATAGTTACGTAAATGATTAGCCGATAAGCCTAGGCTTATCAGTTAATCCTACTGACTACATGCACCCCCCACCCCCTATATCACAGGCAGGGGAAGCAGGAGCCATTGCCCGTGAGGAGCTCGCTTTAAGCAGGCTCCCCACGAGCATCGGATCAGTCTGTTCCCTCACCTCCCACACAGCTGCCTGTGATAGAGAGGCAGAAACATGGAGGGTGAGGAGGGCAGGCTGTAGCCGATACACAAAGGGAGCTGGCTTTCAAGCCAGCCCCCTCCCCGTATGTATTGACTCCCACAGATCCTCCTGTCCCCCCTACAGAGGCAGCGAGTGGGGACAGGCAGGAACCGGTGCTTGGAGGAAGCTGGCTTAAAAGCCTCCCAGTTCTGCGGTGCTGCCTGCACCCCAGCTTCTTCCCCACTGCTACTGCCTCTCTGTGTGGGGAAGGGGAAAGGAAGGCGGGGAGGCTGCTATGAAGCAACCACTGTCCACGGGGGGTACGAGCTTCCTGCAGACAAATGCCGCTTCATGGCAGCAGCCCCTGTCCATGGGGGGTCCAGCTCCCTGTGGACAGAGACTGCTCCACATCTTGTGGAGCAGCCTCTGTCTGTGGAGAGCTCAGACCTCTCCACAGACAGGGGCTGTTGCCACTCCACGCTGCTGCCTCTGTATTGGAAATCACAGCGCAGGGCCATGAGCAGCTGGTCTGCTAGGGGAGATGTTTTTAAAACTGGCTCTCATCACGGACAAGGTCTTGCCTGCCACTCCGCGCTGCTACCTCTGATAGAGAGGCAGCAGCACAGGCTGGCAGGGGGCTCCCTGACAGTGGGACTGGGCTGCAGTGGTTGCCAGCTTCACCCCCAGAAACTGTCAAATAATTGTGTAACCGCTAAAATTTCATGTGCTTACACTAGTCAGTTAAATAATATCTAACATCCCTATTTAGCACTATACACCACTGATGTTTAAAATACCTATGGACATAATAAATCAAACACATTTTTTTCTCTGTAGCCTAACAGACTGAAGCAATTTGGTTTGACAGCAAGAGCTTCTGAAGAGAAGGTACCACCTGAAAGGCCCAGAGTAGCCTTCCAAACTCCTGTACCTACTATTTCACCAGTGAATGAAGACTTCCATAGAGGATTATCCAACACCCTTGGTGAAATAGTGGCTCCCAGGTGCTTGTATATAATGTTTATTTTGTGACTGCATATTTGATAAGTTAGTTAAATAGGAATTTTGTGGTTACACAAATTATTACCTTTCAGAACATCTGCAAAGCAGACCATTGGGTGCTTTTCCTTTCCCTCCTAATAACTAGTTCTTTGAGTGCTTGCTCATGTCTATTCCACAGCAGGTGTGCGTGCTTGCTGCATGCACCAGTGCCAGACATTTTCTCCTCAGCAATATCCAGAGGGGAGCAGTTCTGGTGACCCCTGGAATTGTGCCCCCATGGGGCGATATGAGGGGTACCGGGCGTTCCCTCCACTCTTATTTCCTTTTTGCCACCAGTGATGGTGCACAGAATGTTTGCTTCTCTATTGTTGCGTAGGCTTTGTTCAGAGAAACTTTGTAAAGTTGTTGTAAATAGTTTGTGTTTGTACCTTAGCAGTAGTTAGAATGTGTTGGTCCCACCTGGAACTTGACTAGGGGATGGGGCGTGGCCTGGTCCTCTGGATTTATACCCTGCAGTCACTGTAAATGTCCTATATCCGTTAGTGACCTGCACAGTTGCTGTCTTAGGAGTCTGGATGAAGGGCACTTAAGTGATATGGGTTGCACTGTATATTCAAAACAAAGACTAAAAAGGAGCATGAAATTAGACCTAGAGCACTCTTGTTGAAATCGGTGTTCACTTTGGCACTGGAACAGTGGTCTGACTTAGCTCCCCTCACTGTGGCATTGGTGCGCAGCACCTCGCCAGCACCAATCTCCATTTGCGGTTCTGTCCAGGAAAGTTAGTAAGGCCAATAGAGTTGATCTCTTACTCCATGTAAGTGAAAAGACAGGGATGGAGTGAGCTGAGACCTGTGGTAGGCAGCTCACCTCCCCATTTGGGAAGTTGGGCTCAGCTCTTGCTGAGTGGTGCAGTACTTGTCCCTCGCTAGAAACCAGTACACCTTGGACGAGGGCAGGCAGTTGCAGCAGAGCCCTCTCTGCTCTCCAAACTCTGGGCACTGGAAGAAGGAGCTGTGATGGATTTAGCCAGTTACCTGATACAGTACCTTGGAGGCATGTAGCCCCTGGCATGAGTGTTGGGACCGTCATACGTTGTAGCCCGGCTGATGTTATAGTCCCTGGGAATGTTCAGAGCACAGAAACCATAGAAACCACCTGCTGTCCGTTCCAAAGTCGGATGTCACCACATACCAGGAGGTCCCCCAGCAACCGGCCTATGATATCTCTTGGCCTCTATTCTCCTTCTGGTACTGGTTTCAAAATGCAAGGTATGGTTCGCTGGATTCCCACCCATAGATCTGTTGAGCACTGTTAGTCACTGAGATCCACAAGGCAGTACTTGGCCCATTCAGACTGCTCTTCTAGACATGACCAAGGGCACCACTTCATGCATAGTTGTCGTTCCAGTAGATCCTGGTTGCTGAGTACCAACCATTCTGGTACACAGCAGGACTCAATCTCGGTGGAACAGCCTCCCAGACTTTAGGTGCTGACTCTGACGTTGATACCAAAATATTTCCAGTATCCAGTTTTGTGATACCTTGGTACCTTATGGGGATTCACTCAGCCCTCCAAATTTACATGCTCAGTGTCAGGAGTTTTGGATAGGCCAGTGCTCTCAATGACCGATCCCTCTGCAGTGCTTGAAGACTTAGGTAAGACTTCCTCTTAAGTCCATGTGGATGAAGGAGCTCAAACTACTGTACCGCCAGTGGGCACCATGGACCCTGCAATACTGACCTTCTGTTCGTCGTCACTGGATGAGACTATCATGTGTACACCTCACCCTGTTCCTCAGGATAATGCTAAAGCACACCAGGAATGATTGAAGAGGGTTACTGGCAACCTCGGTCTTCAGATGAAGGAATTGGAGGAGCCGACAGACTCCTTGTTTGATGTTCTCTCCTCCCCAGCTCTTACTAGGATCACCCTTTCCCTTACTAAATGGGTGTCAAAAATAAAGATGCCAAGAGGCTGGACTTACCTGGACATAATAAGATTATTTTTCATCTAGCCTGCAACTGAGGGTTATAATCACTAGGCTTTCCTGGGGATGTGACAGGCTGCTGCCAAGTTTGAGAGTGCCCTCCTTGACTCTCATAAGCAGTTCTGGGTGGTCCCAGACGAGGGCGTTGCCACCAGAAGAGTGGCTCTCCAGCATTTGATTATGTGGATTCTGCTGCTCATACCATGGCATCCGCCATGTGGCAAGCATTGTGGCTGCTCCTCTCTGGGTTGTCCATCGAGGATTAGCAGTTGATTCAGGACTTTCCCTTTGATAGCTAGGTTCTGTTTGTGGAGCAGATGGATACCAAATTACATGGGTGAAAGATGCCTGTACAGGCAGTCCCCAACTTACGCGGATCTGACTTACGTCAGATCCGCACTTACGAACGGGGCTTTCTTGCCCCGGAGGTCGAGGTGGCGGATTGCTGCCTGCGAGCTCCGGGGCGAGAGAGCCCCGTTCGTAAGCTGCTTCCGGTGCCCCTGGTCTGCTGGAGACCATCTCCAGCAGACATGGGGCACCGGGACTGAAGCCGCAGCCGCGGCGGGTTCCCGCGCTTCTGGCAAAGCCTCAGGCAAAGCCTCAGAAGCGCGGGAACCCGCCGCGGCTGCGGCTTCGCTCCCGGTGCCTGTGGTCTGCTGGGGACGGTCCCCAGCAGACCACAGGCACCAGGACTGAAGCCGCAGCCGCGGCGGAGTCCCTCGCCTCTGAGACTTTGCCAGAGCAAAGCCTCAGAGGCGCGGCACCCCGCTGCCGCTGCGGCTCTGCTCCCCGTGTCCCTGGTCTGCTGGGGGGGGGGGGCGTAGCTAGTGTGCCCCCCCCCCCCCAGCAGACCAGGCTTTTGTTGTGGACCCTGGGGCAGAGCAGCTGGGGCGCTGCCGATTGGTCCTGCAGCGCCGCTCTGGGCACTACTGGACCAACCCGGCAGCACCCCAGCTGCTCTGCCCCAGGTCCTGATTCAGCCGCTGCTGGTCAGTTTCAGCAGCGGCTGAATCAGGACGCCTGGGGCAGAGCAGCTGGGGTGCTGCTGGGTTGGTCCAGTAGCGCCAAGGAGCGAGGAGCGGTGCTACTGGAGCAACCCAGCAGCACCCCAGCTGCTCTGCCCCAGGCGTCCCCAAGTCAGTCGCTGCTGAAACTGACCAGAGCTGAGTACAGGAAGCCCGAGGCAGAGTTGCTCTGCCCCAGGCTTCCTGGAATCAGCCGCTGATCAGTTTCAGCAGCAGCTGACTTGGGGAGCTTGGGGTTCTTAAGTTGAATCTGTATGTAAGTCAGAACTGGCGGTCAGTTTCAGCAGCGGCTGAATCTGGACGCCAGTTCCGACTTACATACAGATTCAACTTAAGAACAAACCTACAGTCCCTATCTTGTACGTAACCCGGGGACTGCCTGTATCACTTTTAAAAACTCAGGCCTTTATATACCATAGAGTAAGTGGTTTAAACTGCAACCAGCTCAGGGACAAATGAGTTGGTCTTGGTAGGATCCACTGCACAAGAAGCCCAAGAGCTACAGGTGGTGCTCAAACCACCTGCCCGCTCCCTTAACTCTGGCTCAGCCTGTCCCAAGCAAGGGGCTAAAAAGTCATTTTGAGAGTATGCTTGAGGATGACATATTGGCTCTTTTCCTGGACCCAGTTTTTGGCAATCACATTTTCCATTTCCTCTGTGTGTTCTGTGATAACTTTGAACCACTGGGTCTTCAGTACAGTAGTGCATAGCTACACCCTTCAGTTTATTTATTGTCCACTACCACTCCCTGTCTTTCTTCAGGGGCTCCTCTCACAAAAGTCTCCTCATACAGGAGGTTCAGGGAATCCTGCATCTGGGGACAGTGGAAGTCATGACTCCATTCCAGAACAAAGGTTTATATTCCCAGTATTTTTTTTTTAATACCAAAGACCAAGGTCTACATCTTATCTTAGACCAGTGAGACCTCAACAAGTACCTACAGAAACTAAAGTTTCACATAGTCTCCTGGCCTCCATTATTCCCTCTCTGGATCCGGAAGATGGGAATGCCACCATTGACCTGAAAGATAAATACCTCCACATGGCAATCTTCTCAGGGCACAGACGCTTTCTTTATTTTTACAGTGCATTTGGCCCACTACCACTCTGCGGGCTTCCCATTTGGCCTGGCTGCAGCATTGTTTACCAGTTGCCTGGAGGTAGTTGCAGCTTAGCTCAGGTACATTACCCATACCTCGACAACTGGCTAGTCAAAGGCAGCTCCAAAGCACAGGTCCAAGGCAGTGGCAAGGATCTTGCAAGCCATGTGCTCCTCCCTGGGGCTAATGGTCATTGACAAAAAGTCCACATTAGCACCACTTCAAAAAATAGAATTCATTGGAGTGGTGCTCAGTTTTACCTGTGAAAAAGTGTTCCTGTCATTAGACAGGTTGCAGGCCATGTTCAAGTTTCCTCTGACTACGACCAGGGTGTTCATATCACCACATACCTGAGCAAGCGCAGGCACATATGCAGTCCAGCATACTAGACTCTGTATTTGACCTCTCCAGCAATGGCTGACATTGGCATATTCCTAGTCCAGGGATCACCTGTATTCCTCCCATGGTTCTTACTTCTCTCCAGTGGTGCATCGATCCATTGAACACCGGAGATGGAGTTCTTTTGACAATCCCACTTCCTCCCTTGAGCTGGTGTTGGATGCCTCAGAGCTTGGCTGGAGCGTGCATCTTGGAGATCTCTGTACCCAGGTACCGTGCATCCTGAAAGTGGTGTTATATACAAACATCAGGGGGCTGAGAGCAGGTCAGCTAGCCTGTGAGGTCTTTCTGCTGCACGTATCAGACAAAGTGGTCTGAGTCTCCATGGACAATATGGCCTCTGGGACTTCTGCATCGGCCATGACATCCATCTTGGAAGCTGGTCATCTACTGGGGTCAGGAATGCTCTACTGGATTATATCAGCACGAACTTCTCTCATGAGTTGTTGCTTCACCCAGAGGTGGCCTGAACAATTTGCCAGAGCTGGGGTTCTCCCTTAGTGGACTTGTTTTCCACCAGGCAAAGTAGAAAGTGCCATCATTTTTGCTCTTGGTAGGGACTGGGTAGAGGCTCCCTCTCTGATGCCTTCCTCCTTTGTGGGCCAAAGATCTGCTGTGTGCATTCCTGCCATTCCCTATCCTCAGCCAGGTCCTGGTAAGGATCAAGAGACAAGGCATAGATTATTGTGATTGCCCCCGTATGGCCTCACCAGCATTGGTATGGAACACTCAAGCACATGTTATTGGGCTCTCCCTTGCCTCTTCCCTACTGTCTGGGCCTGCTGTCAGTACCATGGTTGGCTCCTACACCCTAACCTTGAGTTTCTGCACCTCTTAAAGTGTATGCTCCATTGAGGAGCCTGGAGGAGTATACCTGCTTAGAGGAGGTCCATCAGGTCTTTCTGGGAAGCACGAAGCTATCTGTGAGACTGACTTACCTGGCCTTACTTCCACTGGGTATCGGAATGCAGTATCTTCAGCTCATGCTGTCTGGTGCAGCCTGTCTTAGACTACTGGCTGCGTTGCAGGAACCAGGTTCTGGTGAATTCTTTCATCAGAGTGCACCTTGTACCCATCTCCACATTCCATCAGCCAATTAAGTTGCAGATGGTATTCTCTTACGACTCAATGATCATATTCCTGGGAGCTCTTGAGTGGCTTTACCCGCAGATTTGAGAATGTGCCCCGTGGTGGGACCTCAACCTGGTCCTCTCCAGGCTTACCAGCCCACTCGTGAAGCCACTGGTTTCCTGTTCCCTTTCCCACTTGTCTCAGAAGGTTGCATTCCTGGTGGCTGAGACCTTGGCGAGGCAAGTTTCTGAGATCAGAACTTTGACTTCAAAACTGCCTTACATGATCTTCCACAAAGACAAGGTCTAGCTGTGGCCTCACCTGACCTTCCTGCCAAAAGTGGTTTCTTTGTTCCACATGAACTAGGACATATTCCTGCCTGTGTTCTGCGTCAAGCCTCTTAAGACAGCAGATGAGAGATATGTACACACCCTGCATGTCCAGAAGCCTTTGGCCTTTTATCTGGAACGTGCCAAGCCCTTCTGCAAGTAGACTCACCTATTTGTTGCTACAGCTGATAGGAAAAAGAGTATTCCGGTCTTGTTGGAGAGGATTTCCAACTGGATCACTCCTTGCATATGGACTTGCTATGAGCTGGCAAAATTCTTGCTGCCATCAATTGTCTGGGCCCATTCGATCACAGTGCAGGCATCATCTGTGGTTGCCTTGGTGCACATACTAATTCAAGACATCTGTAGAACCGCAATGTAGTCCTCAGTCCTACCCATTCACATCTCACTACACTATTACTCTGCAGAATTGACACTGGGTTTGGAAGACTTGTGTTACAGTCAATGTGTCTGTGAATCTCCATGGTATTTTCTGGAGTCACCTAATGTGGAATGGATGCAGGCAAGCACTCGAAGAAGAAAGGACAGCTACCTGTTCTGTAACTGGTGTTCTTCAAGATGTGTTGCTCCTGTTCATTCCATGACCTGCCTTCCTTTCCCAATGTTGGAGTTTCCAGCAAGAAGGAACTGTGGTTGGAAGAAAATGTGGCACCCTGTAAATGGCCCCATGAGAGTGTCACTGCAGGGGTTGCCAGAGCTGTTTCATTATGAATACTGCTGAGGGAAAAACTTCTGAAACTGGTGCATGTGGTGAATATACACATTTCTAATGCAGAATGGACATAAGCAACACATCTTGAAGAACACCAGTTACCGAACAGATAACTGTCTTTTAAGAGTGAAAGCAAATATTTAAATTTTTTTATTTTTTAGTTATCAAAAGAATTAGGCTTATGATGAATGTGCTTATGTCTCTAGAGCTCATTTTATTTACATATATACAAACAGTCATACTGTATGCATTCTTTCTCTCTTCTGTCTGACTTAGAGCTGATCTACATTTACACAGTTAGGTTGTTGTAAGCTGCCTTGCATCAGCTTAGCTGTAAAAGTGTCTTCACTTAAATTTGGCTCCTGACAACTTAAGTGCCTCTCCCTGAGCAGTTTAGTGTGACACTGGATGTAATTAGGTGAGTGCTGCGTCAGTGTAGACACTACATTGCTTATGTAGATTGTTAATGGTCTTCAGGAGCTGTCTCACAGTGCCCTTCCCTTTTAGTACAAGCAGTTCAAACGCTCCTGGTAAGGACATGCTCCTCCAACAAGGGCAATAAGCCAAGTGCGCACGTGCACAAGCGATTTAATAAATGTGGTGGTTGTAAATCGACATAAGGTAGGCTGATGTAATTTTGTAGTATAGACACGGCCTTAATCTTTTTAGGTGTATGTCTTTGTTTTCTTTTAGACATGCTTACTGATTTGAAAAATTTTGGGAGGCTATTTTAGTGAATTTCATAACTTTTCTTTAGTGAATGTTTTTGCTGAGTTATTTAGTCATGATCTGTAGATTTATTATGTCTATATAGGCATTTTCATACTGTGGGGGCATTTAAGTGAAATGAATCAGTGTGATAGAGCCCCATTTTTTAAATGTGAAAAGTATGTATTGCTGCTTTCCTGTTGAAACACTAGATCAGGGTTTCCCAACCTATGGGTCGGGACCCAAATATGGGTCATCATTACATTTCAAAAGGGTTTCCAAGTGTCTCCCTAGGTGGCTCCCCTTCCCCCCCCATTTTTGAATTGCTTTGGGTCACCAAGTCTTCCTGAATTGTCAAATGGATCCCCATCTGTAAAAGGTTAGGAACCGCTGCACTAGATAAAAAGAATATAAATCTCAAATTTAAGAAATGGAGACTCAGTGTTTTCTGTTTCATTTGGAGATTGTGGAATAAACAGTCCTAACTGAAGACCAGGTAGTGCCTGGCTCTTAAATGGGTAAGCAATATGGAGAAGGTACCGGGAGCCTTCCCATTACTCATACCTGGACTTTGTAAAGGCTAAATAGGGTTGCAGCCAATGTTCCCTCTAATTTTTTCCATCCAGGAGTAGAATAAATTATATGTGCACCAAAGCATATGAGGATGTGCACCACCAGTAGAAACACTTGCTCTGCTAATCAGTTGGGCAGCCTTTGACTCTTTCCTGGGTGGCCATGCAAATGCTCAGCTTACAGGGAACATTGCAGCCCTTGTGCATGGGGATGTATGTTTATGCAAGGACTCCTTGATTAGGACTATTCAGGGTTGTGCCTATAAGGCACAATCAAGTCATCCTTCAGAAGCTTTAACTAATCTAATTTTAGAATTCTCCCATACGCTGATTTTGTTTTTGTTCTGCTTCATCAGTAAGTTACTTAAAATAAAAAAAAGGCGTTGTCCCTTTCTTTTGATACAGGATTGCATCACTGCCTCTACCTCAACCCCCAACTTTGACGGACAACTACAGAACTCCTTATGATGATGCATACTATTTTTATGGAGCTAGAAATCCTTTAGATCCTAGTCTTGCATACTGTAAGTTCACTGCTTGACAAACATCTAACTGATGAACCAAAATACAAGCAAAAACTATTTTCTGGATGGAAGAAGAAATAAAAGGAAAAATAATAGCTTGGAGTAGGAAAAATTGTCTTGGTAGGAAGGAAAATGTCCTATAACACATGTATTTACTAGTGGATTTAAAAATCAATTTGTATCAGTCAGAGGTAGATGACTTTCAAAAGTGCGGGAGGGATTTAGGAGAACAACTCCATTGACTTTCACTGTAAATCTCTTCTCACTGTGAAGTCTGACTGTGCATGGTTTTGGAATATTTTAAGATATTGATAAATATAGGGCCATTTCTTTATGGTAGAATTTTATTTATGAAGACTATTCCACAAGAAATCCATTTGTGTTTGAGATCAGATTTTTTAAAAAAATTGGAAGCACTTTTTCATTACATTGTGGACTGATAGCATGCTATAATTAAGTTTGAGACAAGCTTACTGTTTGACAGTCATTTTATCTAAGTGCTCTAAAATTCACACACATTTGGATTAGCTTGAAAACAGCTGTGCCTCATTGGGATATGGGGTTAGTGGTCAAGATTGAGAGAGCAACGGATTCCCAGTATACAGCGTCCCTAAAAAAATCAAAATGTTATAGTTCTTATAACTCTTACACATATGGGACTCAAACTCTGGCTCTTATTCTTCTCAATCTCCTATCACCTGCTTGGGATTGATTTTAACTATTGTACAGAACCCTTTATCCCTTTGAGGAAATTTGAGTGAAATTGCTGAATCAGAGGAAGTCATTTGTGCGGGATGGGGTTTGATGTATACCAGAGGGTTTGGAGGTCACAGTAAATGGGTGATTCCCTCAGCAGCACGCATGTACCACGAGTAAAAGTTCTGCACTTGGCAGCTTTCTGAAAATGTGTGTTGTGCACATTAATTGCTCTCTGACTACATTCTGCAAGGACTCCTTCTGGAAGATGTTCCTGGGAGCAAAGCTTCTTGTTTAAGAGCCATTATTTCAAAGTCTGAAAACTCAGATTTTATTTTAGCTGTGTTCTCAAGAATAATCACTTTAATTTAGTTTGTCTACTCTTGCACTTTTGTAGGTAAAACACCCCCCTGACTGATGTAAGTTACACCAACAGAAGTATTGGCGCAGATAATGTAATGTTGGTGGGAGAGCATCTCTCACTAACATACCTATCACTGCACATTGAAGACTTGTTCCTTTTAAAGTAGGGTGGTTACATGGGAGACCTCACAGCAGTACAGCTGCATTGGTTCAGCTGTGCCACTGTAATGTCTCTAGTGTAAACAGGCTATGTAGAGGGAAGATGGAATAATCTAGTAAGCAGCAGCACTATAGTGATTTAATCATTCTGCATGCTTCCTAACCCATGTTTTGAACAATGGGTCGAGTGTGAACAAAGAAAAGCAAATGGCCAGGATTCTTATAATTATCAGCTGATAAGGGGTTTCTAAGCATCAGGAAATGTACCCATAATAGCGGGTCTATTCCAGAGGTCACCAGCCAATAGATAGGGATCTACCGGTAGATCTTGGAGCCTCTGACAGGTGATCTTGACTGATTTGGCCGGGTAGCTATCAAGCATTGGTACTTCAGTTGCCTCTCCATCCACTGTCATGCTACTCCTACCCTCTGCCTTGGAGCTGCCCCCCTGGGAGCCTCCTGCTTGCTGTTCAGGTTGTAGGAGGGAGATGAGGGGAGGTGGTGGTGATGTCAGGGTGTCCCTCTCCCCGCACTTCTGTATCCTATCTCTACACAGAGAGAAGGGGATGGAGGGAGCAAATCTTTGTCACTCTCAAACACTGTGTGTGTGTCTCTGTCATTCTCACAAACACACTGTCCTTCACTCTCATCTCTTGACTCAACACACATGTGGTAGGGTTGTTGTTAGTACTGTAACTGCTTGCAAAGTGGGTTATTTTTAGTTTTCGACTAGTCTGTGCATTTCATAATTTTCATTTCTTTCTTAGACTTAAATTTAATTCTTTCAGTAGTGACTTCTAAATGCCTAACCTGTAATGGCTGGAGTAATTGTCTCTATGGTAATTGCTGCTCCTGGTAGTGGCTGGCAAGTCCCCTGCAGCTTCTGAGAAAGGCAGAGCAGGGCATCTCCACATGCCAGCTGTTTTCAGGAAGGGTGCAGGGCCAGGACAGGAGTAAGCCTACCTTAACTTCACTGCTCCATGACCCAGAAGCAGTCTCAGTTAAATGGTGCCCAGACAGATCCTGCATCCTGAACCCTAGTCCCAGCCCTGAACCACTTCCTACACCCAACCTCCTATCCCAGATGTGAGTCCCTCTGCACCCAAACTCCTTCCCAGAGTTTGCACCCTGAAACCCCTCCTGGACCCCAGTTCCTCACTCTGGTCTAAGCCCAGAGCCCCTTTCACATGCCAAACCCCTTGGTCCAAGACCTACCAGATCCTGCACCCTAACCCTCTACTTCAGCCTGGTGAAAGTGAGTGAGGATGGGGGAAGGAAGGAAGATGGAGTGAACAGGGTGAGGCCTCAGAGAAGGGGTGGAGGAGGGGCAGAGCCTCAAAGAAGGAGTGGGAAGGAAGCAGGGCAAAAGTATTTAGGTTTGAGGTAGATCTTACATTGCATTTAAATTGAAAAAGTGATATTGTGGTCAAAAAGATTGGAGACCACTGGTCTATTCTAAGAACTGTTATAAGGTCATCATTGACCAATATGGCATCTGGATAGTTTTGAAAATCAAAACAGTAACTTTATGATATATAATTAAAAAAGAAAAACAAATTTCTACAATCATTAATCCAATCTATTTACAGCATTTTTTAATAATTGTCAGTTTCACTCAAGTTCCTGTGAAATTGGAGTTCAGAAGCAATATCAGACACTGGAAAACTTTAGTCACATAAACTTTAGTCATGTAAAATATGGGGCAAAATAGCATTTAACCAATTGCCATAAAAATCAAGCAGTGCATCAATGGCCATTTAAAAATGACCACTATCCCAAAAGGCAGAATTTATGTATGCCCTTTTCATTCTTATCAAAATGGAAATCATGCTGCTACTGTCCCCACTGTCATACTGTCATACTGCTGAGCCTCATTAGGGCTGGGGTAGAATGAAGATGCAAGTTGGAGTCATTTGGTCAGGGGATTCTTCAAATACAGACTCCCACTCATTAAATAACTGATTTTAATAGTGCTTTAAAATCTATAGGGAGATGGTCTTGAAAACTGATATGCCTCCATATGGGCTGGGATACAATTTGTCTGTGGTCAGTGGATTCTCTATAGATCCCTCTAGATTACCCTGAGGACAGGTGGTAAATCTGGATTTTGTGGTTTTCAGGGGTTTATATATTAGACTCATTTGACTTCTAGAAAGAACGCTCAACCTTAACTGTGCATTTAGTTTTTGGGTAGTGAATTATGTTTTCATTTAGGTAATGGAAATATGTGTCTGTGTCTCTGATAGATTGCAATGACTGTATTTTACTATTTAGATGGCACAGGAATGATGGGAATACAGCCTGCACCTAATATTGAAGATCTTCCAGGGAAAATACCAGCAGATCAGGCTGCGTAAGTATTAGCTATGTTCATTGAATATTGTTCTAACTTCTGGTGGATTTTCTAACAGGAATGTATCTTTGAAGGAGGGGTATTAAAATAAATTGTCTAAACTGAAAGGAAAAAAATTCTCATGTTTCATGATTGTATTTAAAGTAGAATTACTTTTTTCATTAAACTGTATTTTTCTTTTTATATTTTTTTTAACTCAGGAACATTGGACAGAGAAACACAAGTGATAGACCAAAAGGACTAGGAATATTTCCTGAAGAAAAACCAAAGCCCTCTAAAGAGTCATCTTTATCTTACCAACAAGAATTGCAACAGCAGGTATTAAGTTCTGAAACTGTTCCTTTTAAATTGTGTATGTGTGTAAAGATTTCCAAAATGGATTTACTCAGTTTACAAGTAAAAAGTTTCTTAAAAAGTAAAAGCTGTGCAAATTGAGATCTGAAGGTAAAACTATGTTTGTTCTTGTTCCCGCTGTCATTGATCATAATTGTTGGGGCTTAGTTTACAATTCAGTTGTTAATGTGTTTTGTGGAATAGAATTAAGCCCACTCTCCCTTAACTATGTAAGTTCTGTGGTTCTTGGTAAGACTTTGCTAATAAAATCGAACAGATATGACTTTGAATACAACTGCAACAGGCAGCTATTGCCATTTCTTTGGCAATATCTGTGGTTTCACAGTCACATGATCATATTCTTCAAAAATGTTTGCTGTCTCATTGCTGTATGAAAGACCCATATGGAAAGATTAAACTGACCCTGTTATCTGTCTAAAGGAGAAACAGTGAGACAGGTACTGTCAAATGCACAGAATGAACATACTGGAAAACAGAATATTTTTTCTTGAATCTGTTTCTAGTTCTACTGTAGTTGAAAATGTGTAAACATTATAGGCTAAAAAACATTTGGCTGCAAGCGTGGCTTTAAAATTGATGTCTTTTTGATCTTTCAAAAATCTGTTACACAAACATTGTGGAGGTTAGTGGACTAAGTTTTATCTTACTGTCTGTGGAGGGGAAGAAAACTAAAGAGAAGGTGTTATAGAAGTGAGGCATCAGCAAATATATCTCCCATGTCTGTGCTATGCTGTGGGGCGTGCTGGGCGGGGTGAGGGGACAGGCCCTGACCATCACTGTCATCTGGCAACAGGTCTCTCTAACCCAGGGTCGTGTTCCAGTCTGGGGTGCAATGGTGGGGGACGGGAGAGACCTGTGAATATGAGAAATTGCAAAAAGCAATTCAGCGAATTATGAGGGTCTCATGTATCTGTAAGTATACTTTATGGCAGAGGTGTTCATTGAAGCTATTTATAGTATGTGGTCTGGAGAAATCCACTATGAAATTTTTGTGACTAATTTGGCGTGGATATCTAGCAACACAATGGAAAACAATAACACTCAGCTTGCTTTATCAGTTCTTTACTTCCAAATATATTTATTTTTATTAGAAGTTTGTGTAACTGTTTTCCTTTCTTTAGATAAGAGAAAGAGAAGAACGACGCAGACGAGAGAGAGAGGAAAAAGAACGTTACGAAGCCAAATTAGAAGCTGAAATGAGAAATTACAATCCTTGGGGAAAAGGTGGCGGTGGTGCTCCTCTCACAGATGCAAAAGGAAATCTGATAAGTATGTTTGAAAATGTGGGTCTTCTCGTTAAGACATCTATGTTTTTAGATTTATTCTGACAGTGTTGTTCTTTATATTGCATCATTACTTTACAGGCAACTAAGAACACTTGGCCAGCACCCTTAGAAGTGTGCAATCTTAGTGATCAAATCCTGTTTGCGTTACTTAAGGGAATGGCTTAATTGGCTTCATGGAACTACTTGCTTTGAGTAAAAACTACAGGACTTAATCCAAACCTGGTGGATAATTTAAAAATAAATAACACATAACAGGAACATTGCTTGATGTATTGCTTGTGTATTAATTACTTGGAGATTTACCTGGCATTGCTTGGGTCCTTAACTCAGTTAAGGTGGGAGGTTTTTTTTTAAATAACAGGAAAATATACATGCTTTATTTAACTGATTGTATTTTTCAAAAATACAGTGTTATTTTTATGAAGTTAAATTTTATTTTGGATTTCTTAAAAAAAAAAAAGAATTGTTAAAATGTTTTCAATTTTTTTAGTAAATGTTTAAAATGGGAATTTCATTGAGTGTATTGTTTTTCTTCATCCCAATAAATGCTTGTTGTTTGCTATGTTTTAACAAAAAAGGGCAATAGTCAGTGTGGTTTGAAAACTATAAGAAAATGTTAAGCATTGATTTAGCTGTGCTAAAATAGACCATTACTCTAGACTTTCCATTTTATCTTTTTTGTAAGTCAGAGAAGCAATCCTGTTCCAGGTTTATCCTGTTTTTCTGGCTCATCTTGGTTTAGTTCAGGGGTGAAAGTAATTTAAATTTCTTACAGATACTATTGTATTGCAAACTGTTCCCCTTCCCCTGGGAAGGGCCTTCAGGGAAGAAGGTTGGGGGGGTTGTGATAGAACAGTACCTGTAAGAAATGTAAGTATGGTATGGGGTGGAGTGCAGTGAGGGGAGTCAAAGCAGAGGGTTGGGGAGTGAGTGTTTGGGGGTGTGGAGTGACTCAGGGCAGGGAGTAGGGATGTGGGAGGCAGGGCGCAGAAGTCAGGGCAGAGACTTGGCGATGTGCCAGTGGCCGGGAGTGTGGGGGGTGTATGCAGAAATTAAGGTTGAGGAGAAGGGGCTCAGGGGAGGGGGCTGGGCTTGGGGGATGTGGGGAACTCAGGACAGGGGGCTGGAGGTGGGGGGTGCAGAAGTCAGTGTGAAGATGAGGAGGAACTCAGGGCAGGAGGTGTGAGGGTGCAGGAGTCGGGTGGGGGTGAGAAGGGGCTGAGAGCAGGAGGTTGGTATGTGGGAATGCAGGAGTTATGGTTGGGAATGGTATAAGCTAGCATCTTGTGATCATCTGTCTGCAGTTTAGTCATTACAGCGTTATTTCTTGTGATACTTTATGAACCAGATCAGGGGTTCCCAAACTTTTTGACACCGGGGACCAGTAAATCCATTCACGAGGTTTTTGAGGACTGGTAACATTTATTTGCATATTCATTAAGCAAATGATGAATATGCAAATACATTTTCTGGTCCTCCCAAAGCCCCCAGTGCCAACGTTAGCCCATAGAAAAGTCAGTCGCGGCCACACAAATGAGATAAAAAACAAAACCCCTCCAAACTCCTCAAACTTCACTCATGTGGCCCCAACAGTGCTTGTGTGTGCTGGGACAGAGTTCTGGGGAAGGGTGCCAATGAGTGCTGGGGCAGGGGACAGGGTGCTTGTGGGTGCTGGGGGGAGGGGAAGGCAACAGGGACCGATACCTGGGGATCCTGTAGCTGCCAAGGCCCAGGAAGCGCATGGGCTATGTGGTACCTGACACACTGGTCTGTTGCACGTCTGATGCCTTCCTGCGCAGGGAGGAGGGGGAGTCCTGGACCGTGCCAGCCTCAACCGCCTGGGCAGCGCGCATCTTGCTCCTCTGCTCCCCACGGCAGCATGCCCAAGCAGCCAGAGCCAGCGCAGTCCCGGATCCCCACCCGCTCCCCCGTGCGTAGGAAGGCAGCAAGGGAACAAAGTCCCCAGCGTGCAATGGATCGGCATTTTAGGTACCGCGCCTGCTGTTGGGGCAAGGAGGAGAGCAGCCTGCGCACTTCCGGGACCTGGCGCGCAGCTGCAGAATTGCCCCCTGATGCCACCTTGGGGGTTGAGGGTAGCAAGGCAGACTCTCCTGCAAAAATTTTTCTGAGGCCCGGTATTTTTTTTCCACGGACCAGTACTGGGCCGCGGATCACAGTTTGGGAAACGCTGATCTAGACGAGTCCTTGTAAGCTGCTTATGCTGAGGCTTATGCTTATTTCACTAAACTATTGTTTTACAGGCCTTTTAAGTTCATTAAATTACTGTCTTAATTTGAACGCATGACTTATCCAGCAAAAACTGATAGCTATAGGTTACAGGGCAAGAAAAAACAGAAAGCAAAGTGGAATGGATTGCAAGTTGAAAAGGTTTCTAATATATTAGGCCCTGCAATATCTATGTCTGTGTGTTTGGTGTGATGGACTTTCATTTTAAATGTTTCCACAGGAGCAGACTATTTCAACAATATCTCTTTTAATCATGAACCCTCTACTTGGGACAAATAGCCTAACAGCAAATCCGAAAGAGTCCAGTAAAGGAAGTGGGGTATATTTGAGTTGGCTCACTATGACAGCCTTGTTAAATTGTCGTATAAAAAAAGTCATATACAGTAAAACCTGTGTTATCTGGCACGCTCGCAGATTAAAGTGTTCTGGTAAAAATTCCGGTTATCTGAGTGTCCCATCAACCTAGGAAAAACCAAAGGACAATAATTGTAAAACTTCAAGCATATTGGTAGTAATTCTTTGCATTGGCAAGATTTGAGCCAAAAATATTAACAGTAGTCAAGATTTGTAAAAATAAATAATGATTTAGGATGCCTCAGTTTTTGTGGGACTGTTGAGGGACCAGTGTTTCAGAGGGTAGGAGAATAGGACTTCCTGAAAATCAAGATTCTTTAAAATGTGTTCTGTTGGGTGCCCCATAATCATCACACATGAAAAAATTATCAAGTGTCTTTGTAGTAATTTAATGTAGTGTGTAGAAATTCTGTTTGACAATTTTTTATAAAATAATAATTAGAAGATAAGTTTCAGTCCTGGTATAAAACTTTGAGCATACTGTATATTGTGAATGTTTGTTTGCATACATAAAAATAGCAGGATTAATGAAGGTGAGAAGAACTAATTTACAGGTAATGATGTACACCATTCAACATTCTTAGGAAATAAACAGTATAGATACTCAGTAATAAAATATTTTACAACTTTTTTAACAGAGGACGACTTTGGAAGCAGAGTCACAAAACATTGTGTCATGCTTCAAGCTTTTTACCTTTCCTTTTTGTGGTGTTTTCTGCTTTATTGTGTGAAGGGTCATTGCTGACAAAAGCTTTCTGAGTAAAAGTTGTTGGTAATTTAATTTCCTTTTTCATTGAGTTCCAGATTACCACTTTTCTCATTTGTAGCTCAATAATTTTATCTTTATTCCTTTAGTAGGTATGTCCTGAAAGTAGACCTGGTGAATTATTTTTTGTTTTTGGGAATATATAGTGTACATGCCTCTTGTGGGAATAAAATATTATAAATAGCCGTTTCCCCTCTCCTTTAGCTGACTTGAATATGATGCACAAGCAAAATGAAGATGCGTATCATAATCCAGAGTCAAGACACTATCAAGATAAAAGGGGTCTTGTATCGGTTGACCAAAGTTTTGCCTCCCCAAGACCTGGGAATACAGGAGCATCTACAAATAAAATAGCAGGTTTTTAAGAATGTTATCAGTTATAAACATTATTAGGTTTTAATGGCTAAAATTCTCAAATTCTTGTACATCTATCCTTTTCTGTCATCTTGTAAAACTGTCAATACTTTCTACTGTGTGAGGCAGTCTCATCTCTTTCCTACTGGTCCTCTTGCCTTATTATTGTTGAAGCACAGAACATTAGTTTACTCCTCTGTATTTTTTCACTAGTAATTATGCTTATTTTTTATTAATAATATTGTGGTAATATTAAAAAGCCCCAGCCAGCTTCAGGGCCCCATTGTGCTCTAGATTACTGTATACAAAATAATCAGAGATGATGCCTGCCCTAAAGGGCATTCTATACTCCTTTTGTTTTTAAATGGTACAGTGATGTAAGATGTTAGGAAATGTAAAATTTACAGCTGAACATGCAACCTATATTATACTCTCGATGTTTTATGTATTGTGATCATATGTAATTATATGATCCCCATTGAAGATTGTGATTACAGTAGTAATCCGTAATTGGGATCTACCGAATTATAGCCAGTAGTGAAAATAAATATAATTTAAGTCTGTAAGCGTTATGAGAAATTGTATACAGAGGTGATTTTTGGAATTAAAAAACAAATATCAATTTGATATTTTACTTACAGTAAGTTGCACACATTTAAAGGGACACATCACCTTGAGTCTCATCAATTTAAATAAGTTACAGGTAACAGAACCTGTCTCTTATGCCCCAAGACTCTTAGTTTGGGGTACAAGAGCTCTAGCACCAGCCGAGACTGGAATTCTACCCAGAAATGAAAAAGCCAGGCAGCCCAAATACCATGAACCTGAGTTAGGTTGGCTTGGACCAGCTGCGGGTATCTAGTTGCTGTGTAGTCATATTGTTAAAGACAATGAGCTGATTAGATGTTAGAGACCACGGTTTTGGCTCTTTGTATTCATTTGCTTCTTGCTAGGTGGGATTTCTCTGGGATGGGAGTTGAAATTTTGATGTTCAAGCCAAAACAGAAGCCTTTTTTATAGGTTACGGGATAATAAAGAGAGGCATTGTGACAAAGGGAAATTATTTAAAAGTAAGTTTGTTTTACCCCACCCCACTTGGGATATTAAATTTTGATTAATTGACTATCGATTAATTGATAAGGGCACCTCTGCCTTTGAAGTGTAGCAACAGCCCCAAGGGATTTCCCCTCATACTCCATGCGGCACTGCTGCTTTGAAACACTGCGGGTAGCACAGCATCAGGCTCCTTGCAGCATTTCAAAGTAGCTGTGCCCTTGGAGCCCGGGATCACCTGGGGGGTCTCCAGCTGGCCCCGGGCTGCAAGCAGTGTTTCAAAGCGGCAGCTCCATGCAGCACTGCTGCCTTGCAGCATCCCCTTCTCCCCATCTTCCTTGCTGTCTCTTTCTGATACAGACAGCAAGAGGTGGGGAGACTAGTCAACTACTGTGTTGACTATCCGATAAGCATTTGCTTATCGGATAGTCGACTACTCGACTAGTTGTTCATGTCCCATCCTTACACCCCACCCCACCATGTGCTGCTCTCTCTTATTAATATTTGTATGGTTTCTTTGAGAGTTGTTTGGGAAATCACTAGACCCCTACAAAAGCTAGGAAGTAGTGTCTTCTGTAATGGGGATGATTTCCAGTTTTTTGCTTTCCACTTTCTGTTACATTAAATCATATCTATTTTGATTTAAGGAATTATTTCGTAGAATGGGGGAAGGGCACCAATGAAAACAAAAAGTTATAGACCAGTAATTTCACTGTTTATTTCAGTTAAATCATTATCACGTTAATTTTTAAAAACAGGGTATTTGAGAGAGAATTTTTTTTGATATTTTGTTTTAAAAAAATCTATTGTTATGCAAATTCTTGAGAAAATGCTCTTATGCTTTTGTGATATTTGGTTCCTTAACAAGAAGATACTACTTTGTAAACTGAATAGATGAAGAAGAAATGTTTATATAAAGTTTGACTTGTCAAACAAGTTTTATTCTTCGAGTGTTAGCTGATGTCCATTTCAGGTTAAGTGTGTCTGCATGCCACATGCACCATTGTGGGATGTTTTTCTCTCAGCCATATCCCTCTGCCACCCTCTGGAGTGATAAGTGCATGGCATGATATAAGAGGCGCCTATGGCTCCACTTACTCTCTGTTCATTCTTGCTTCCAGTGATAGTGTTGATACTTCTGTGGCTTTGACCAGCTTTTATCTGGTGTTCTATGTGAACTTGTTTTTTTTTTTCTAGTGTAAATAGTTTTTCATAGTTGATTTAGTGTTACTTAGTAGTTGTCCCATATGGAACTCAGCCAAAGGATGGGGTATGCTCTGATCTCCCAACTTCAACCCTTATGATTTGTGCAAACATCCTATTGCCCATCAGTGACCCTCATAGTAGTTGCCTGAGGTGTCTGGGTAAAGGGCACATTAGTCACACATGCTGTATTTGCAAGTCTTTTAAGCCTTGGACAAAAAAAGTACAGACACATTCACCTCAGGGTGTTTCTAATGGAGTTGGCACTAACCCTCACACACAAGCAGAGGTCAGACTGGTCCCCAAGCACCGCAGGATCAGTGCAAAGCCACGTGCCAGAACTGTGTATGAGCCAGCACTGATTCTGGCTCCCACCAGAAAGCTGTTGGGGTCTGGGTGGAGATGATCTCCTACTTCCCATAAAGTAAAGGAGCGGGCTGGAGGAGAGCCAATGCCTGTGACAGGTAACTTACCACCTCCATCTAGGTTTCAGGCCACAGCTCAGGCTGAGTGGTCTGATCTGTCCCACCACATGTTTGCCACCCCAGGCAGCAAAGAAGGCCTTCAGCACAGAGATGTCGTTGACTTCTGAGGCCCTGTAGGCAGTGCAGGAAATTCTGACTTTGCCAGTGCTGCCTACCTCAGCTCAGCTCAAGTGGAGTCGCAGTCCAGGTGTGTGAGCCTGCTTTGGTGTCCTTTTGAGCATCCCTGCCCCACAACTTCACATCCCCTTTAAGGGGCATTCTCATCAGTGCTCCAAGCATGAAGCCACCATGCTTTGGACATTGGGTGTCAGGTTCTGCAAATACCTAGTTGGTCCCTGGAAACTGGCACTGAGGCTCTGAGTGCAGCCCAGTGGGAACCCAGCGCAGTCCTGTTAAGGCGCACACATTCTTCAGCAGGAGCATTGAGACTGTTCCTGTATGTCTCCGATGTCTCAGCGCTGCTCACATGAACATTTGCTTGAATGGAATTGCCAGTTACCAGGTAACTGGCAACAATCTCCCTTGTGCAGGATCCTCATGGCACATCGATTCTCCCATCACAAATCCCGGTCTAACTCCCAGTCTCACTTTAGATCCTGTCACCATGGATCATGGTTTACCAATGCAGGTTTGCCCAACTCCAACTTAGTTATATCTTTTTCCAAGCTGAAAAGTTTCAGCTTTATTAATCTCTCCTCATATGTAGGGTATTCCACCCTCTGATCATTTCTGTTGCCTTCTCTATACCTTTTCCAATTCTAATGTATCTTTTTTGAATTGGGGTGATCAGATCTGCATGCAGTATTCAAGATGTGGGCATACCATGGATTTATATAGATGCAACATTTTCTGTCTTTACTAGCTATCCCTTTCCTAAAGTTTCACAACATTGTGTTAGTTTTTTTTGGCCACTGTTGCACATTGAATTGATGTTTTCAGACAACTAGCCACGTAAACTCCAAGATCTCATTCTTGAGTGGTAACAGCTAATTTAGACCACCACATTTTATATGTAATGACAGGATTATGTTTTTAGTGTGCATTTCTTTGCATTTATTAACATTCAATTTCATTTGCCATTTAAGTCATTCAGTTTTGAGATCTCTTTGTAACTCTTTGCAGTTTGCTTTGGATTTAATTATCTTGAGTAATTTTGTGTCACTTACAAATTTTGCCACCACATAGTTTACTCCCTTTTCCAGATCATTTACAATTATGTAGAACAGTACTGGTCTAAATATAGACACCCTGGGGGACACCACTTGTTACCTCTCTCCATTCTGAAAACGGACCATTTTTTCACACTCTTTGTTTCCTATCTTTTAACTAGCTACTAATCTCCCGAGAGAACTTTCTTATTCCATAGCATCTTAATTTTTTTCAGAGGTTCTGGTGAGGGACCTTGTCAAATGCTTTCTGAAAATCTAATTAAGCTATATCTACTGGATCACCTTTGCCCACATTCGTGTTGACCCCCTCAGAGAATTCTAGTAAGTTGGGGAGGCATGATTTCCCTTTACAAAAGAACATGTTGACTCCTCCCCAACAAATCATGTTTGTCTATGTGTCTAGTAATTTTGTTCTGTTGTATAGTTCCAGTTGGTTTGCTTGTTACTGAAGTTAGGTTTACTAGTTTGTAATTTGTCAGGGTCACCTCTGGGACCTTTTTATGCCGCATAATGTGATTTTTGCGGAAAAACTTGCCAGCTGTCTACACTGGTCGTTTGAATTTCCGCAAGAACACTGACGATCTCATGTAAGATCATCAGTGTTCTTGCGGAAATACTGTGCTGCTCCTGTTCGAGCAAAAGCCCTCTTGCGCAAATCATTTGCGCAAGAGGGCCAGTGTAAACAGCACAGTACTGTTTTCCGCAAAAAAGCCATGATCGCGAAAATGGCGATCGGGGCTTTTTTGTGGAAAACCACATCTAGATTGGCCACGGACGCTTTTCCGCAAAAAGTGCTTTTGCGGAAAAGCATCCTGCCAATCTAGACGTGCTTTTCCGAAAATGCTTTTAACGGAAAACTTCTCCGTTAAAAGCATTTTTGGAAAATCATGCCAGTGTAGACGTAGCCTTTGAGTCTTTGGCTAGCTATTCTTCAAATTCTTTATTGGCTTTCCTTATCCTCGCATTATTTGGGGCTGAGAGTAAACTGCCAATCTAACCCTTAATGGTACTATTTTCAACAGACTAACAACAGAGCGGCTGTGCTGAAAATGGTGTTACATTTAAAATTCATAGTATGGTATGCTCCTTAGAGTAGAGGAATTTGACCTCACTTAATTTTTAATCTGTGCATTTTTTTGTATTGCACATCATCCTATTACGTGAACATTAGTAAAATGGAGATGTGTTTTATGGTATGTGTGTTCTTTGAAAAATTGAATTAGATTTGAATGATGATCATAAACAATGAAATGTTGAATTTAGAAATATTTTGTCCATTTAAAACATATAGAACTATAAACCTTGGTACATGTATGAAAGTAGCTATGTAGATTTGGTCGTGGCAGACTATTTTTCATCATAAACATCAGAATACTAACGTGACTATGTAGTCATTTATTTGTTGCTTGATATCCTAAAATCCTTTTGTTATTTGAATATCTTTGTCCAAGCTTAAATAACTAACTCATATTAATTGAACAGTGCAAACCTTTGCTAAATTCTGCACATAAAATGTAAACATTATTTTTGAAAACTTTTTCTGTAATATCTTTAGATAATCGGTATCATGGCAGCGATATGTTTGTGTTCCTGTTTCTTTGGTCTGCTTTTCTGCCTCAAAACTAATTTTGGTTACATTTGCAAAACTGTCATCTCTAGGTTACACATTTACACAAACCTCTCCCTATGCTCGAGGGAACATATTTGTCGAGCCACCATCTGAACAACAGATTATGCGGCAAGAAGCATACAAGAATTTTCTCCGTTTGCAGGTGAATGCATGTTTCATTATCACCCTGTTAAGTAAAAATGCTCAGCTGCTAAAATACAACTTTTCAAGGATTTTATCTAGTACATACTGTCGAAGGCCCTAGTCTTGTACAGGCTTATGTATATGAGGGTATGTCTACACTACAGCACTAATTCGAACTAACTGAATTCTAATTAGTTAATTCAAACTAAGCTAATTCGAGTTAGTGCATTTAGACCTAAAACTAATTCGAATTAGTGTTTTGCTAATTCGAAATAGCATGTTCACATTGAGTGGACCTTGAACCGAAGTTAAGGCTGGCCAGAACCAGTGCCGGCAGGGCATCAGGTTAGGACTTGGAGTGTGGAGCTGCTGCCTTGGGACAGACAGTTCACAGGGTTCCCCACTTTCTTGTCTAACTAGATGAGGGACAGCAAAGCAGTCCTGACTTGGAGTGCCCTCACTTGGCACATCACAGCACTCGACCATCAGCCCAGCTGCACTTGCCGCAGGCTGCCATCCGGGGGGGGCGTCATTTGGGGGGCTGTCAGGATCCAGGAGGCCCTGCAGGAGAGCTTCCACCCCAAGGAGCCCGCAGAGCCACACCAGTCCTCCCCATCGGGGGCTCGTGCCCCATTCCTCCCTCATCTCCTTCCACTTACCCTTCCCTAGCCCCCCTTCCTGATGTTAAAAAAATAAAGGACACGTGTTCAAAAATAGAAACTCTCTTTATTTAACAAAATACCCCCTCCGGGGTACCTGGTATTGGCTGCTGTCGGCAGACAGGCTACTGGGCTAGATGGACCTTTGGTCTGACACAGTACGGCCATTCTGATGTTCTTATGTTCTAAGCTCAGGGTCGGGGGTCTCACTGGACCAACTTGATTTTCATGCAGACCTGCTCCTTGGTTTGCATGTGGCCTTTGGTGGCCAGGTTGGCAGCTATCCTGCCCTACACGGCCACTTTCCTGTGCCTAGTGCGGAGGTCGTGGACGTTGGAGGCCTCCCCCCAAACCTCGATGAGGTCCACGCTCTCTGCACTAGACCAGACGGGCGCCTGCCTCTTGTGGCCCCGGGCAGGCTCCTGGGAGCCGCCAGCCTGGTCCTGGGAAGAGATGGAGTGCTGGGTGGCAGCAGGTGGCTGGCTCATGCTGTGCCAGGTGCAGGGTCTGCTGACTAGGTGCTGGCAGGCTTGCAACTGGCACGAGCACTGTAGCCAGGCCATGCCCCTTTAAGGGCTCGAGGGCTGGGAGGGGGGCAGAAAAGTTTCCCTGGTTTGGCCCAGAGTGGCCACCAGGGCAACCTGGGAAGGGCTAGTCTCCAACTAGTTTGAATTAAGTGGCTACACACCCCTTAATTCGAACTACTTAATTTGAACTAGGCGTTAGTCCTCGTAGAATGAGGTTTATATAGTTCGAATTAAGCGCTCCACTAGTTCGATTTAAGTTCGATGCTATGAAAGTTAATTCTAACTTAGTAGTGTAGACATACCCTGAGTGACTTACTGCAGATGAGTAGTCCCATTGAATTGCATGGGAGTACTCACGTGCATAAGGGTTTGTAGGATCGTGTCCAATAAACCATCTGGAATCAGAAATTGATTCCATTAATGATTGGCCTATTTTCTGTTGTGTTTTTAAACATTTTTTGAGTTCCTATACTCTGTTAGGAGCCTTATAAAAACATGAAAGCACAGACCTTGTCCTTAATAATTAACTGTCTAAATTCAGTGTGATACAAAGGATTATAAGTAGACAAAGAGGAAGGGAAAAAATAACTATAAGAACCTAGTTATTTTTAGTAAAGCATGTATATAATACACCTGCTAATTTTTTTCTCTGTAATGTGTTTTTAGTGTAATGAACTAGAGCCGCAATAGTTAAAAAGAATAGAAGGGGGAAAATGGAGAAAAAAAGTACAGTAAACTTCCGATAATCCGGCACCTTTAGGACCCAGGGGGTGCCGGATTATCAGATATGCCGGACTATCGGAAGGGGGGGCTATGAGGGGTCTGGAGTGGGGTGGGAGGGGATGCCACCCCAGAACCCTCATAGCCCCCCCCTTAGATAGTCCGGCTCTGCCCCAGGCGTCCCTGATTCAGCCACTGCTAGTCAGTTTCAGCAGCAGCTGAATCGGGGATGCCTGCAATAGAGCAGCTGGGGTGCTGCCGGGTTGGTCCCACAGTGCCTAGGGGCGGTGCTATGGCACCAACCCAGCAGCACTCCAGCTGCTCTTGGGGATGCCTGGGACAGAGCAGCTGGGGTACTGCCCGGTTGGTCCCATAGCACTGCCCCTTGGGACTACGGGACCAACCCGGCAGCACCCCAGCTGCTCTTGGGGACGCCTGGGGCAGAGCAGCTGGAGTGCTGCCGGGTTGGTCACGCAGCCCCGAGGGGCAGTGCTAGGAGACCAACCCGGCAGCACTCCAGCTGCTCTGCTCCCGGCTTCCCCGATTCAGCTGCTGGTCAGTTTCAGCAGCAGCTGAATGGGGGAATCCTGTCCGGCTGCCCCAGCACTTCTGGGTTCCTGATGGTGCCAGACCATCAAGAGTCCCGGAGCATTGGATGCCGGACTAATGGAGTTTTACTGTATGTTGTTTATTATTGTGTATGATATTAATGTTTGAACAATTTTAAAATTGTATCACAATTTGGCATGGCTTTCTGTTGGATAAATGAGGGGTATGTCTACACTTGCACCCTCTTTCGAGAGAGGGATGCAAATGCAGACATTCGAAATTGCAAATGAAGCCGGGTTTTAAATATCCCGTGCTTCATTTGCATATTTGCATTATGGCGCTATTTCGAAGCTTTCAGGTTTTTATATACATCAACAAAGGTTAAGGAAATTCAAACAGCTGATCTAAACAAATCAACACATAAAATGAGCTATAGTGCAGGAAGGTTTTGGAATTCCTTTGCAGTTGCCTTGTATGCTCCTTAATGCTACAAATACAGGATTGAACATCAAGAGTGCCACACATGTAAATATTCTTCATTGGATCACTAAGAAGGTATCCACAGATTAATGTTAGCTTTGCTTTCTAGATTGAGGAAAAGAGACTCCGGGAAGAGGCAGAGCGTGAGAAAATTAGAATAGAAGAAGAAAAAGAAGAAAAGCGACTAGTTGAACAGAGACTCAAAATTCAAAAAGAATATGAAGAAGAACAGGAAAAGAAAAAAAGGAAAGAGGAGGAGGTGAGCTATCCAATTTTAATTATTTGATTTCTTTCATTACCCCTAACTATCACACTGAAGCATTCAAATTTTTCCAGTTTATGAAGGAAGAGATCATTTTGCAAACTCTTAAGAAAGCTCATAAAATACTGTCAGATGGCTTGTAGAACCTACTGGAAAACTAGAAAGTAGATGGGGTCCACTAGTAGTGAGCAAAATCCTTCCATTTCCTTTAATCTTAAAAGAACAGCATCAATTTGAAATCTAGTCAGATTATTTAAAAAAAGATTTTTTTAGTATTATCAAGTACTAAACCTGTCTCTGAGCCTAATGTCAGTTTTTGTGGTCTTATTTTAAGAAAAGATTTTTTTCTTCACCTGTTGCTGTATTAACACAGAAGAAATTGATCATATAAGAAGAATGCAGAGTACAGGCAGTCCCTGGGATACGTACAAGATAGGGACTGTAGGTTTGTTCTTAAGTTGAATCTGTATGTAAGTCGGAACTGGCATCCAGATTCAGCCGCTGCTGAAACTGACCGCCAGTTCTGACTTACATACAGATTCAACTTAAGAACCCCAAGCGTCCCCAAGTCAGCTGCTGCTGAAACTGATCAGCGGCTGATTCCAGGAAGCCCGGGGCAGAGCAACTCTGCCTCGGGCTTCCTGTAGTCAGTGCTGGTCAGTTTCAGCAGCGGCTGAATCAGGACGCCTGGGGCAGAGCAGCTGGGGTGCTGCTGGGTTGCTCCAGTAGCACCGCTCCTGGGCACTACTGGACCAACCCAGCAGCACCCCAGCTGCTCTGCCCCTGGCATCCTGATTCAGCCGCTGCTGAAACTGACCAGCAGCGGCTGAATCAGGACGCCTGGGGCAGAGCAGCTGGGGTGCTGCCGGGTTGGTCCAGTAGTGCCCAGAGCGGCGCTGCGGGACCAACCGGCAGCGCCCCAGCTGCTCTGCCTCAGGGTCCACAACGAAAGCCTGGTCTGCTGGGGGAGGGCACACTAGCTGTGCCCGCCCCCCCCAGCAGACCAGGGACACGGGGAGCAAAGCCGCAGCGGCAGCGGGGTGCCGCGCCTCTGAGGCTTTGCTCTGGCAAAGCCTCAGAAGCGTGGGAACCTGCCGCGGCTGCGGGGCTTGGCTCTCGGTGTCCCTGGTCTGCTGGAGACAGTCCCCAGCAGACCAGGGGCACCGGGAGCAGCTTTTCTCGCCCCGGAGGTCGAGGTGGCAGGACCGCTGCCTGCGAGCTCCGGGGCGAGAAAGCCCTGTTCGTAAGTGCGGATCTGACGTAAGTCGGATCCGCGTAAGTCGGGGACTGCCTGTACTGGCAAATTGACCAAGTAAATAAACTGAAAAATATGGACAGATTTTTTTCCCTCTGGTCTTTTAGTTGCACAAGACTTTAGAAATACTTGTAAATGTAGTGGGGGGATTATTGCAGAAGTTTTTTTTTTTTTTTTTTTTTTTAAAGTTGTCTGTTCTTTTTGGACAAGCCTGAAATACTTATTTTTGAACAAAGTGGTAATTATTTGAGCCTCCATCGAGCTCTAAATGAGACCAATGCAGAAGAAGTGAAATTCTGATCTTTCTGAAATGAGGGGGAGAGCTGTTCTGCCATTAACTTCATTGGAGCCAGGATTTGACCTTAGATCAGGGCTACTCAACACACAAACCGTGGGCCACTTACGCCCTGTGGCCCGTGGTGCGGTTTGGGTTTACACAGGTCTCAATATGCAGCCCCTGGGTGGGATCCTTTGAGCTTGGCCTCCACTGGGAACACGCTCTACAATGGTGAGTCAATATAATGGTCTTCTGTTGATATGCATTTTAGTAGTTAAATTCCTGGACTGTCAGGGTACATCTCTAGACTACAAGCCTCTTTTGAAAGAGGCTTTTTCGAAAGAATCTTTCGAAAAAGCCTCTTTCGAAAAAGCGAGCCACTTTTTCAAAAGAGAGCACCCAGACCGTCTGGGCAGTTATTTTGAAATAGTGTCCAAATACTGTCAAGCTGAAGGATTTCTCACTCTGACTCCTGTAGCCCTCATTGTACGAGGAATAAGGGCAGTCAGAGGAAGAGTGCTCTATTTTGAAATAAGTGTTGTGTAGATGCTTCGTATTTCAAAATAAGATATGCAATTGATGTAGCTCAATTTATGTAGCTTATTTAGAGTTAAGCCCTGCAGTGTAGATGCACCCTAAAAGTGCTGTCATATGGGTGGAAATCGGGTAAATATTGCATTTTATTAGCAGTAGCAGAACTGACTTAAATGGAGCCTGTGTGTTGTGTAGTTTTGCCTTAATCTTTGTATTCATGCCCTTCAGTGTGAAAGAAGCTATTTGCATATATTTTCATGTATATGCAACTACACTTAAATAGCAGCCCTCGGCATGAGCTGAGAGTGTCATTGTGGCCCCCAAGGCTTCCCAAGTTGATTAGCCACGCCTTAAAGTTCTAAACTGAAAACTTTGTTAATTTGACCATGTTGTTTTTCTTTTGATATTTGCTGCTCGGATATCATTTTAATTTCTCAAGTAAAATATAAAGACTTTAAAATAATTTTTGTTTTTATTCACCTACAATTTTCCCTTTACAGCAAAGATTAAAAAATGAAGAGCTAATTCGATTAACTGAAGAAAGGCGAAAAGAGGCTGAAAAAAAGAAGAAAGAAGAGGAAGAAAAACAGAATGAACAACTTAGGCAATATTATGAGCAAGAAAAAACAGCTAAGATGGAAGAGGAAAAAAAGGTGGTACTCTTTAAGGATTTTCTAAGATCTAAATATAATTTTCTAACTTATATTTAGGAAGACAATTGATAGAAAAGTTGAATCATGGCAAGAAACTACAACTATTTTCTAGCAGCTGCTGAAGGAACTGTCTTCAATAGTGCTCCCTTTTTATCTACCAATACTAGCAATGATGGCAAGTTTTGACAGGAAAACCTATTATATGCACAGAGACAGGTTGAGTGAGGTAATGTCTTTCATTGGAACTGCTTCTGTTGGTGAGAGACTTATTTTCATGCTTATACAAAGATCTTCACATCTGGGAATGTTGCTTAGAGTGTCACAGCTAAATACAAGACAGAACAGATTACTTAATATAAGGAATTAACACCTGTTGCAAGAGACCATTCAAAGTGAAGTGGGACGTAACCCCTCTGAGTCATAGGACAAAGGGTGGGTTACTGATATTGTAAATATCCATAAATACAGTGTTGTTCTTGACTCCACGATTTTTTAGTGTCTAGCAAAGTTATGAATTGAAACTCTTAGGCTCATCTTTTGAAAGAATTGTGCAGGTTTCCTTTGTGTTTTAGAGCTGACAGGGTAGTGCATTGAATGAGGTATCCCACTGTGACAGGATACCTGGGGTACAACCTAGAACTGGAGTACTATCTGTGACGACTACACTCTCCAGCCTGGGCTGTCTCCAACTACGTTAAGTTAGGGTATGTCTATGCTATGGGATAAGATATGCAACTTCAGCTACACAATTAACGTAGCTGAAGTTGCATATCTTTAGTAGAAGTACCTTAACTCGACTTTTGACACCGTCTACACTGTCCCTTTGACTTCCCTTACTCCTTGTGTAAGCAGGACTACCAGCATTGACTGGAGTGCCCCTCTGAGTTCGAATTAGCATATCTTCGTTAGACCCACTAATTCAAACCCTGGAAGATTGACGGCAGCAGCTTCAATCTTCTCTGTAGTATAGACATACCCGTGGTGATAAACAGCAAACTCCTCTGGAAGCTGTTACCACTCATCACAACAGTAGGTGGTGCTCCACACCCAGCTAAATTGTATCAAGGTACGCAAAGCCTCTTATGAATTACACAAAAAAGGCACCAGCCAAATCTCCTCCTCTATACCGCTTCCCCCCGCCCTAGGCCCCAGAGCTATAATATCTTGCCCTGATCAGAAGCCTGATCAGTATAAATTTATTACCTAGTCTGTTCCTCCCTTAATGTGGAGAGGAAATGTACCAGCTTTTGAACAATAAGCAGAGGTTTCCCAAGCACTTAAAGCAAAATACATTGTTTTTTATAAAATATAAAACAGATTTATTATTACAGAATGATAGATTTTGAGTGATTGTAAGAGGTAAGCCTAAAAGGAAAGAGATTATAGCAAAGAAAGTAAATTTAAGTGCACAATCTAAATCTTAAACTGTATCACACTAGATAATATTTAGCTCAAGGAATGTTCTCACCCCCACTAGATACTAAAATTCTTAATACCCAGACTTCCCTCCTGAAGCTTGGAGTAGTTTCCTCTGAGCTTCATATTCTCAGAATCTTGGTTGTTTCCAGCATAGGTGGGTAGGAGAAAGAAAGGCTCCCTCATCCTGCACCTGTTCCTTATTTTAGACTTTTGTCCCATGTACCCAGCTGACACTAGGAATAAAAGCATGTACCTGTGCACACAGTTAACTCGCCTCATCGGTTAACATGCACAGTTATACACAGTCCCTTCCCCATCTCCTCTGCCACACTGTAGCCTCTGTATCAGAGGCAGCAGTGTAGGGGGAGGCATAAGCCTGTGTATGCAGAGAGCTGACTTTCAAGCCAGCTCCCCATGCGTCCTGGCTCTGCGGAGTCACCTACCCCACTGTGCTGCTGCCTCTGATAGAGAGGTAGCAGCGGTGGGGAAGAGGTAGTGGCTCTGCAGGAGCCACCTCCCCCTGCACTGTGTGTAAATGTGTAATAACTGAACGTTTCAGCAGTTACACAGTTACATAAATAAACACATTTTAACATTCCTAGCAGAAACTAGCCCAGGCATGTTCTGGTGGCCTTTTCTGAGTCTCAGTGCTCAACCAGTGCTCAAGTCACAGTGACTAAGCCATTCCCATTGTGTGGGGCTTGCATAATAGAGGCACAAAGTTGATTAATGGGTGGGAAACACCAAAGTGGACAGGGATGGTTTTCATCCTGTTAACAGATTTACAGCATATTTCAATAACAACGAAACAGCACAATGTCATAACTTTATACTCACAAATGATACACACATTTTGACAGAACTGTGGGTTTCAGCAGATTGTGATCTTCTGTATTATACCTTACATGGCATGCTTTGTATGAAATATTACAGCTACCTATATAAATGATGAATATGAATCATGATAGCGGTTTTCAAATATCTAAAAGGGTGTCACAAGGAGGAAGGAGAAAATTTGTTCCTCTTGGTTTCTGAGGACAGGACAAGGAGTAATGGGCTTAAAGTGCAGCAGGAGAGGTTTAGATTGGACATTAGGAAAAAATTCCTGTCAGGGTGGTCAAATATTGGAATAAATTGCCAAGGGAGGTGGTGGAATCTCTCTCTTTGGTGATATTTAAGAACAGGTTAGATAGACATCTGTCAGGGATGGTGTAGACGGAGCTTGGTCCTGCCTTGAGGGCGGGGCGGCTGGACTCGATGACCTCTCGAGGTCCCTTCCAGTCCTATGATTCTATGATTCTATGGGCTTTAGAATTTGACGTTCTGAGGTACAGGTATTTTGGTGATTTGTCATTTTTCTTGATAAGTTAATTTGAGAGCGCAGCGATTGGCTCATTTGACCCATATGGCATTTGGTGCACTGGAGAGGTATACTACATGTTGGGATAGGCACATATAGAACCCATTGATATTGAAAGCTGTATTGTGGGGGTTGTTGATTTTCGTAGTAGTGGAAATATATCTGTAGGCTTTTTATCTGTTGTTCTGGCAGGCTCTGCTGAAGCTTTGTGTTGGTCTGTGGGGGCCTTGCTTCTGAGGATGAGTTTGGAGATAAGGGAATTATTTAAAGACCAGAAAAAGGGCGTTTGAAGAAGATTTCTTTCCAGATGTGGTCCGCATTGATTATGGGTTGTAATTGTTTAATGATACTATGTATAGGTTCCAATGTGGGATGGTAGGTGACACCTAATGATGTGAAATCAGAAATGTTGTGTAAAGCCTCCACCCAATGCAAGTTTCAGTATAATGTGAATGTAGGTTTTGTAACCTTTTAAGCTCTGTAATATTCCATTGTGTGAGTGTGAGTGTGATCAGAAGGATTCTTGTGATTCAGCATGATCACACTGTTGCTCTTAGAAGTAATTAGAATATAGATTGTGCTATAAAGAAAATATGATGAATATTTTATTATTCTCTTTATATTAAAATCAATTAATACCTTTTCTATGGACAGTTGTATCCCTTTTGCCATGTGTGGAAATGATTGTGTAGTTTCTGGGGAGGGGAAGTGAATGAGTTTGGAATGTGGGTGTTTGGAGAAGAGGCATCAAGGTGCCATAAATTGAGGCCCAATACAAGACTGATGAAGGATATTATGGATGGCCTTGGAGTGTCAAGAGCAAGCACCCTTTTATAAAAAGACAGCCTTGAAATACCACTGGGAAGGAGGCATCAACATAGTGATGTGAGTTGGCAAAGAAGAATGACTTCCAGATAAACAGATGTTAAAATGGTGATTGATTAAGAACTGATGCAGCAAAATGTATAGACTTGAATGGGAGAAAAATCCTATAAAAGATAGGACATCTTTCATGAATCTCCGGGTCTCGTTTTGTCAAGATCGGAGCGTTGGTCCAGATGGAGAGACGCCTCCGCTCCTCCCCAGTCGGGCCAGTGAGTTGATGGGAGCAACAGATTGGTAACTTTAAGCAAAAGCAAGATGGGGGTTGTTTGTTTGTATATGAGTGTGTAGATCAGTGGTCCCCAACCTTTTGAGGTTGCCGGGCGCCAGGGGGCGTGGCCGTTTGCCCGCCGGGCGCCAGGGGGCGGGGACACTAGCGCGCCCGGGTGCGGGCCCCCCCTGCCGCGCGCCCGGGGGCGGGGCCCCCCCATAGCCGCACGCCCGGGGGCGGGGGCCCCTCCAAGGGCCGCGCGCCCGGGGCCGGCGCTCCCCCCGCCGAGTGCCGCGCGCCCGGGGCCGGCGCTCCCCCCGCCGAGTGCCGCGCGCCCGGGGCCGGCGCTCCCCCCGCCGAGTGCCGCGCGCCCGGGGCCGGCACTGCCCCCTCCCGCCGAGTGCTGCGCGCCCGGCGCTCCCCCCCTCCCGCCGAATGCCGCGCGCCCGGGGCCGGCGCTCCCCCTGCCGAGTGCCCGGGGCTGGCGCCCGCCCCCGCCGAGTGCCATGCGCCCGGCGCTCCCCCCGCCAAGCACGCTCCCCCCGCAAGCGCCCGTGCACCGTGTGCCTGGGGCCAGGCCAGCCCCGAGCACCTGGCGGGCGCATTGAAATGCCCGTGTTGGGGACCATGGGTGTAGATGTATGTGTGTGATCAGGTTCAATCCCTTTTCCATTTAATTCAAGAGCGGCATTTAATAAAAACAATATAAGTGTAAAGACCTCGGTTGGTCTTTAGTAAAAATAAGGTAACAAGAAACTGGAGCAATTTTTTTTAATTGAAGGAGGTTCTTTTGGGTAATTTGGGAGTCCCATTCTATAATCTAAATCTCTGGTGGAGTATCCTCAGTGAAGGTGATTTTAAGTATATTGAGGTATATATCCCAGACTTTCTCCTCAGAACATATTCTGCGGCTGGAGATAAGATTTGTTGCTATACTTAGGATGGTTACTGGATCTGTGAAGGTAGGTGTGATCTGTGGGTTTCTTTTATATGATTATCTGTAGAGTTTCATTGTTGAAGCTGATCATAGTTTCCAGGAAGTTGATGCTAGTGTGGAAATGTACTAGAAAACATTGATGGGTCAAAGATGGTTGTTAAAGTAGTGGAAATCTGTGAGCAAGTTTAGGTTGCCTTTTCTGGGGACCGTCTCCAGCAAACCAGGGGCACCGGGAGCAAAGCGGTCCGGCCAGAGCAAAGCCTCAGAGGCGAGGCACCCCCCGCTGCTGCTTTGCTCCCTGTGTCCCTGGTCTGCTGGGGCGCAGCTAGTGTGCCCCCCCACAGCAGACCAGGCTTTTGTTGTGGACCCTGGGGCAGAGCAGCTGGGGCGCTGCCGGTTGGTCCCGCAGCGCCGCTCTGGGCACTACTGAACCAACCCAGCAGCACCCCAACTGCTCTGCCCCAGGCGACCTGATTCAGCCGCTGCTGGTCAGTTTCAGCAGTGGCTGAATCAGGACTCCTGTGGCAGAGCAGCTGGGGTGCTGCTGGGTTGGTCCAGTAGCGCCGAGGAGCGGTGCTACTGGAGCAACCCAGCAGCACCCCAGCTGCTCTGCCCCAGACGTCCCCAAGTCAGCCGTTGCTGAAACTGACCAGCGCTGACTACAGGAAGCCCGAGGCACAGTTGCTCTGCCCCGGGCTTCCTGGAATCAGCTGCTGATCAGTTTCAGCAGCAGCTGACTTGGGGTTCTTAAGTTGAATCTGTAGGTAAGTCAGAACTGGTGGTCAGTTTCAGCAGCGGCTGAATCTGGATGCCAGTTCCGACTTACATACAGATTCAACTTAAGAACAAACCTACAGTCCCTATCTTGTACGTAACCCGGGGACTGCCTGTATTTCGAAATAAGTGCTGTGTAGACACTTCTATCGAAATAGAGGGCCTGGTGGCCACTCCAGCCTCAACCAAGAACACTCCTCTCCCTCCCCCTCCCCGGAGCCCTTAAAGGGGTTGACTCTGGCCATAGTGCCTGTGCCAGCTCCAAGCCTGTCAGCCCAGAGCCAGCAGTCACTGCCCCTGACCCAGTGCCCTCCCCAAAACATGAGCCAGCAAGCCACTGGCAGCGAGCCCTCCACTGCTCCCCAGGAGCAGACTGCCAGCTCCCAGGATCCTGCCAGGGCCCAGAGAAGGTGAGTGCCTTCCTGGTCCAGGGTGGAGATCATGGACCTTATTCAGGTTTGGGGGGGATGCCCCCAATGTTCATGATCTCCGAACTAGATGGAGGAACGTGGCCGTCTATGGCAGGATAGCTGCCAGTCTGGCCATCAAAGGCCACATGCAAACCCAGGAGCAGGTCTGCATGAAAATCAAGTTGGTCTGGTGAGACCCCCAACCCTGAGCCCTGAGCTTCCCCTCCCTCTTCTTCCCCTTGATTCCCCCTCCCAGCTTCCTCCTCCCAGGTTTCCCCCTCCCCTCTCCCACCCTCTTTTCTCCCCACTCCCGCCTCCTTTCCCCAGTCTCACCAGAGTTTCTCCCTCCCCCCCATTTTGTTAAATAAGGACAGTTTGTGTTCATGAAAATACATGTATTTTATTTGACATCAGGAAGGGGAGTTAGGGAGGGGTAAGTGGAAGGACGTGAGGGAGGAATGAGGCACAAGCCCCCAGTGGGGCAGACCAGGGATGCTCTTAGTGCTCCTTAGGGTGGAAGCTCTCCCGCAGGGCCTCCTGGATACTGACAGCTCCCCGATGGACCTCCCGGATGGCAGCCTGCAGAAAGTGCAGCCAGGCTCGCAGCAGCGCGTCCAAGAGAAGCATCAGAGTGCCCAGAGGCAGCTCTGGCTCCATGTTGCAGAGTGCTGTGGTGTCCCGAGTGAGGGCAGAGACAAAATGCTTTGCTGTCCCCCAGTGAGGTAGGCAAGCAAGCAGGGAAACCTGAGAACTGGCTGTCCAGGGGGGATCCCTTTAAGTACAGGCCTCAGATACTTTTTGTGGCTGCTGCCTGAAGCTAACTCCTGACCTGATGTTGTTCCGGGCCTAGTTCCGGCCGGCCTTAAATCCGATTCAGCATCCACTCAGTGTGGACGTGCTATTTTGAAATAGCAAAAAGCTATTTCAAAATGCATTTTGTGTGTAGACGCGTTATTTCGAAATAACTATTTTGAATAAGATATTTCAAAATAACGCTGTAGTGTAGACATACCCTTAGAGAGCCATGGCCAAATATGATGGATCTGCCTGGGTTCTCTTGTTTGTATATCTTGGGAAGCATTTAGAAGGATGCTCAGGTGGATTTGTGGGGGATGAAATAGAATTTCTCCTAGAGTTTTTTGGGGAATGATTTGATGCTATTCTAAAATTTCTGGATGAATTGTGGTGTGGGTTCTTTGAGCTCATTATGTAAGGATTGAGTCAGAGTAGTGTAAGTTAGCCTTGATCGTATTGCCATCATGGTTAAGGACTAGTATACACATAGTGTAGCTTGTTGGAAAATTTTCCCCTCATGGACAATTTTGGTTTTTTAGCAAGAATATTAAAAACCAAAATAGAAGTGTATCTGTGGTGCCTCATGGGAGTTGTAGATTAGATTTTTCATGTCTCCATTATACTCTGTATGCTTAGCTGCCTGGTTGAACTAAGTCTTTCATAGTGTACTTAGTCTATACTTCGGTGACATACGGATGCAAGTGAAAATACAGTAGGATAAATTATGGGCATAATAGCTTATTATCCTTTTACATTTGAAATTTGATTGGTTAGGGTCTAAAAATCTTAGTCAGTTCCTTTCCTCTTCTATGAGTAATGTAAGAAAACCTCCACATTTAATAGTAGTGGACATTAACTAAATTGAAAGAGAGTTGCCTTATGAGTGAGTGCCTCCTGCTGTCCTCCCAGTATACTCCTGTGATAACAATTTAAGCCTCTGAATCCCCAGGTGTTTTAAACCTTCTGGAATTTAAATGGAAATCCAGTCACTGCCATGCTCTCAGCACTGTCTCATGAGAGATAGAACATGCTCTGTGTAGTTGCCTAGCCCCCTTTGTGTGTAGTGTACTGACCTTTCAGATTTCCTTGACTCTACTCCATCCCAGAATCCCTCCCCAACGTGTAAGCATTCTGGTTCATAGTTTAGTTCTCTCTGAAAGCATGTGATTGTGTGGGATCTGCATCAAAACTGATGCTTTGCCCCACATTTAACACATTATTTCTCTTTTAATTAACAGATAAAGAACAAGAGATTGCAGATAATATGTAATACAACAAGCATCCTAAACCCAATATCCCTTCTAGCTATCTGTATTCAGAAGGGTCTCAGGAAACCCTGTGTACTGCTTCTTCCTTATCTTTATCTGGAAAAAATGAGAAAAGACTCTCAGTAAATTAGCTTATCACTTTTTAAAAGCTTCCAGTCTTGTCAACTTCCCTGGATTACTATAAGGCATCCTCTCCTGTGACAAACAGCATCTCCTGGGTAGGGGCTATCTTATTGTGTAAAGCAGTGATACTCATTTGCAACTACCAGTAATTAAGAACCACATGACTACTGTATGCCCTGTTTCTCTTTTCTGAGTTCACTTCCCAGTGGAAAATCAATGCTGATGTTCGGATAAGTAGTAGTGTAATGTCTAATTAAAATGAGATTGTTTGAATTGGGCAATGGAACTGCTGCATATTAAGCAGATATATTTCGCTCCAGTACTAGCCACAAAGAAATACTCATGTTCCCACTCCTCTTTAAAGGGTCTGCACTTATCATTCTACTTGCATTTTTTCACTGTTTTTTGCCATGTGTAATTTCATGCACACAGCAGGCAGTATTAATGTCTGCAAGAAGAATGTGGATGATTGTCCAAAGAATTTTAATTGTTTTTTAACTGGAATACTAGTTTTAGCAGTTACAGAAGGTGGGGGAAAAAAGAGGGAGGGTTCTTTCCAGGAATGCTATGCATGAACTTTCACAGCATTCTGGGAGTAAGCCTTAAAGAGCTGCAGGTTATACCTCAAAAGAGTCACATGGGGCTTACGAGCCGTGGACTGAGTATCACTGGTCTAAAGCAATTACGTTTCAGTGGGTCAACATTTTAAGTAAGTGATCGATCCTCTTTTGTTCTTTGTTTGCCACCAGCCTTTGGAATTTCATCTCAACGTGGAGGCAAACAGGAGGCAAATGCCTGCACATTCAAAATTGAGTTTGCATCCTGATAGATACATAGAGTTCATGAGCTCACACAGAAATCATAGATTATATAGACAGTGTCTCAATTTGTCATAAATTAATATTGTACAAAAATGTGGTAATTTGACTAGAGGGAAAAAAGGATATCTGATTTATTTTTAAACCTTTTAGTTAGCTGACTAAATAATTAGAACTTACATACATTTTATAAAAAGTAACTATAAGTAGAGTATAAAATACATCTAACAACTAATTACAAAGGCTGAAAACTTTATCATGTAAATTAAATAGTGTAGCTATGTATACAATAGTTGTGTTAAAGCAAACGGTTAAATGTTGAAAGCAAAATATATAAATGCTAAAAATAAAAAAGTACAGTCCAAACTAATGAAAGGATATTAAAATACAGCTGATGAATGTATTAAAACATTTTATGTAGAATTAGAATAAGTATTTATTTTAACCAGGTCCTTCTTTTAAAATGAAGTACTAAGAATTAATAGGAAACTTGTTACAATCTTGTACATTTTCTTGATTTTTTTTTTTTCCAGTTTTCAAGGCAAACTTCTCCTGTCATTCCTGCTCTTCGGAACAAGCTTTTGCAGAAAGAAGAGAGGCCTCCTACTGTTGAAAGCCATATATCTTATTACACAGAAGTACGATTATTTATATTTCAAATGTAATAATTAGTGTACAAATGGTAGTTTATTAATTTATCAGTAATCAGTTACTTATAGTTTTGACATAACAGTCAAATAATTGGTGATGATCTTGCCATAGCCATACTTTTGAATTCTAAAGTATTTTTTAAAAATCATCTACTCTGTCTAAATTCTTATATGTATTCTGGATATGTTCTTTCTGAAGGGGTCAATAATCACTTTTCTATTGTATATAAAATATATACAGGCAGTAACTGAGATGATGAAATGGCTTTATTGCTAAGATAGTTCAGCCTATGTCTGAACTGATAATTGTAAGTTCTCGAGTTCTCCCTTGCATGATAGAATTTTAGAAATATAGGGCTGGAAAGAACTCTGGGAGAGCTAGTCTCCCTGCATTGAGTCAGGACAAAATAATCTTAGGTCATCACTGACAGGTCTAACCTGTTCTTAAAAACCTCCTCTGATGAGGATTTCACAATTCTAGGCCTCAATCTTCTTTTCTCAAGACTAAACGTGTGCTCAGGTTTTTTTTTTTTAACCTTTTATCATAGGTGAGGTTTTTTTAACCATTTACCATTTTTGTTGCTCCTTTCTAGACCCTCTCTAATTTGTCCACATCTTTCTGAAAGCCTGTACTTAGAACTTCATTCAGTGCTCCAGCTGCAGCATCACCAGTGTTGAGTAGGACAAGACAGTTACCTCTGGTGTCTTACCTATGAATTACTTTCGATGTACCCCAGAATGAGTAGTCTGCAACTGCATCAATTTATCCACTTTTAACCCCCTGATATTTTTCAGCAGTAGTACTGCCTAGCCAGTTATTCCCCCTTTTCTAGTTGTGCATTTGATTTTTTTCCTAAGTGCAGTACTTTGCACTTCTATTTATTGAGTTTAATCTTGCTGAATTTAGACCAGTCCTCTAATTTGTTGTAGTCCTTTTTAATTCTAATCCTGTCCTCCAATGTTCTGGCAGTTGTTTCTAGCTTGGTGGCCTCTGAAGATTTTTAAAAACATATTCACCATTCCATTATTAAAGTTATTAATGAATATATTAAATAGTATTGGACCTAGGACAGATCCCTAGCAAAACCCCACAAGATATGTCTTCCCCAGTTTTACAGCAAGCCACTGATAACTCCTCTTCTATCAGTACTGCAACCATCTTATATTAATTACAATGAGACCATATTTCTCTACTATGCTTATGAGACTGTCTTATGGAACTGTATAGAAAGTCTGACTCAAAATATATCACACCTGCAACTTCCTTGTCCCCTATCCAAAACCAATAATCTTGTTAAAGAATGAAATGTAAGTTGGCATGGCATGCTTTCTTTCTGACAAACCCATGTTAAGTATTTTTTGTCATTCCACTATCTTCTAGGCCAGGTGCTTACAAATTGATTATTTGGTAATTTGTTTCAGTGTCTTTCCTGGTAACTGGAGCATAATCTCCTGGGTCTTCTTTGTTTCCCCCTTTTTAAATATAAGTTCTTCTTCAAGGAGTGTCTCTGTGGGTGCTCCACCTTAGGTGTGCCAGCGCTGCTGCGCCCATGTTTGGCAGATTCTTAATAGCAGTGCCCCTCCAGTTGGCTGTGTACACGGAATGCTGGCACATGACAGTTGGAATTGTCACCCCATGTGCATAGCCAACTGCCTCCTCAGTTCTTCTCTGACCGCTGCCGGCTTCAGTCACATAGAGCAGTTGTTCCCTTTCCCCTCATACCTTTTAGCTTTCATACATGATTTTAAAATCCTTCCAGGACCTTTTAAGAGGGTAGCAATTCAGGCATTTGCCGATACAGACGCGTGCTTTGGGCAAACTTTTCTTGCAGCTACTGAGCTTGCACACCGAAGAACCCACCACCAAGCACGGACGCTGCTTTGTAGTCACCTAAGGTGGAGCACCCATGGGGACACTCCTTGATGAAGGGAAGGTTACTTACCTTGTGCAGTAGCTGGAGTTCTTCGAGATGGTTGTCCCCGTGGGTGCTCCACTACCCATCCCTCTCCCCTCGGCTTCAGATCCATTTACATTTGGGTCAGAGAAGGAACTGAGGAGGCAGTTGGCTGTGCACATGGGGTGATAGTTCCAACTGTCACATGCCAGCATTCCATGTGCACAGCCAACTTAGAGGGGCACTGCTACTAAGAATCTGCCGACCATGGGCACAGGGGCACTGGCGCACCAAAGGTGGAGCACCCATGGGGACAACCATCTTGAAGAACTCCAGTTACTGCACAAGTTGAGTAACCTTCCCTTCTATGTTTGTCCTTCTCCAGTCTTTGGGGAACTTGTCCATCCTTCATGAGTCCTCGAAGATAATGGGTCCAAGGTTATCATAGAATCATAGAATCCTAGGGCTGTAAGAGACCTCAGGAGGTCATCGAGCCCAGCCCCCGGCCCAAAGGAGGACCAACCCAACTAAATCATCCCAGCCAGGGCTTTGTCAAGTCTGGACTTCAAAACCTCTAGGGATGGAGATTCCACCACCTTCCTAGGTAATCAATTCTAGTACTTCACCACCCTCCTAGTGAAATAGTTTTTCCTAATATCCAACCTAGACCTTCCCCACTGTAACTTAAGACCATTGCTCCTTGTTCTGCCATCCCTCACTACTGAAAACAGCCTCTTTCTATCCTCTTTGGAACCTCCTTTCAGGAAGTTGAAGGCTGCTATCAGATCCTCCCCCTCCCCCCTTGTTCTTCTCTTCTGAAGATTAAATAAACCCAAATCCCTCAGCCACTCCTCGTTAAGTCATGTGCTCCGGCCCCTAATAATTTTTGTTGCCCTCTGCTGAACTTTCTCCAATGCGTCCACATCCTTTCTGTAATGGGGTCCCCAGAATTGCATGCAATAGTCCAGATGTAGCCTCACCAATGCTGACTAAAAGGGAATAATCACTTCCCAGTATGGAGGTGATGGTTCATGGATGGTGATGGATACTTGAGGGAAATTTACACACCCAAAGGGAGCAATGCACTCCCAACTTACTTACTCCAAAATGACTCAGTAAATGCAGAGCTGTCAGGAATACAGCGTAGAAAATGCTTAGTTAACATAGTTCATCTGAATCAGTCCCAGAGCCCTCATTGCCTCTCGAATCCCAGTTCAGCAGCTTCTCCCCTGCCTCCAGCAGCCCACACTTAACACCCTCACCTGGCCCCTCCCATAGTCCTTTGTTCTTCAAATGGTCACACCCAGCTGGTTTCCTGGGTGAGGCATCCATGCTTGTTCACTGCTAGGTGCTAAATGTTCTGGCTGTTGCAGTGGTCGTTGTCCTCTGGGAATTTCCATGGGCAAGGTGGCCCAGGCAGGTAGGCATCAGTCGTCTCTGGGTCTCAACAAAAAGTAAATAACTCCCCCCTTCACCACCTAGTTAATCATGTTACACATAGGGGAAACTGCAGCACAGACATTCATCCAAAATACGATAAATAATTTGCACTCCATGACAATATCCACAAGTTCTTTATATATAAGATAATAGGCCCTGAAGAGTCTCAGATTTTCCATCTAATCTAACCTTTTGTGTCATAGCTGCCATTTCACCTCCCCCCACTCCCATGAAGCAATAGACAAACTAATCCTCGGCCCACCTTAAAAAACAGTCTACACTAACGAGTCATTGCTGAAAATGGATTTTAGCAATATGTCTCTCCAAATTGGAAGTGAAAATTGTATATATGTTAATGTGGACAAGACAAATCAGTTTTCATTACTCTTTCAGAAAGCATACTGAAAGACACTTTTTGAAAGAGTACCAGACGAGGCTTTAAATGTCTGAAAGTGTTGTTGATGCATTGTATGATACTTCTCCCTCTTCCCCTTCCCAACCAGAATGAAACAAACTTTTGCTTATAGGTTTGTGTAACATAGCACAGTTAAGCCCTGAACCTTGATAGGGACTTATAGATTTTACCATAGTGCAAATAAATGATGATAATGATTTTAGTATCATCAATATATTTAATATTTTTAATATAATCAGTTTATTTAAACAGCAAGTTTTTTAAGAAATAGAGATGACCAGAGACTGTCAGATTCTTATTCTTTCTCCCCCATCCTGCCAGTAGCTTCACCAGATAGTTTTTAAGTTCAGTACATTTTAATTTCTCTTCTGTCTGAAGTGCTTGCTTACTGTCAAGTATAAAAATGACGTATTTGTTATGTTTGCTAGGATATTCCACAATCTAGGGTTCTGTCTCCTCCAGTCCCTGCTAGAAGAAACCAGTTGCGTGCATATGGTTGGTATTCTCTTTATTCCATGATAGTATAACTATATGTTAATCTCCTCTTTCTTGTTTTCTTTTCTAATATTGACTAATTATCTTGTGGAGGAAAAAAAAACAGATGCTTTTAGATGCCAAAAATATCCACAAATATTTTTATTTGATTTTTTTTCTAACCAATATTTTAGCCTAGTGGAAAAATTATTGATCTTTTGATTTGTGGCATTCCAGATCTGGAAGAGAGGGGGAGGAGCAGGGATGGCATGTGTATCAGCAGATTTGTGGTACTTTGAAAGTGTTTGGGGGGAGGGAAGTGTAGGGCTCCCGTGTGCGAGAGGCAAGTGTGGGAGACACATGGCGGAGGGCGAGGAGGGTGTCTGTGGGCCGCAAGTGGAGCCCCAGTGAGCTGCATGTGACTTGCAGGTCGGGCACCACTGAACTCCAGGTTTTAAGTCCTCATAGACTCATAGACTTTAGGGTCAGAAGGGACCATTATGATCATCTAGTCTGACCCCCTGCACAGTGCAGGCCACAAAATCTCACCCACCCCTCCTAGAATAATCCTCCCACCTATATCTCAGATATTGAAGCCTTCAAATACTTTGAAGACCCAAAGATGCAGAGAATCCTCCAGCTGTGATCTGTACCCCATGCTACAGAGGAAGGCGAAAAACCTCCAGGGCCTCTGCCAATCTACCCTGGAGGAAAATTCCTTCCCGACCCCAAATATGGCGATCAGCTAAACCCTGAGCATGTGGGCAAGACTCATCAGCCAGACACCCAGAAAGTTCTCTATAGTAACTCCTATCATCCCTCCATTGACCTATTTCCCACTGATAATGAATGGTCAATTAGCTACCAAGATCATGTTATCTCATCAAACCATCCCCTTCATAAGCCCATCTAGTTTAATCTTGAAACCAGATAGATCTTTTGCCCCCACTACTTCACTTGGAAGGCTGTTCCAGAACCTCACTCCTCTAATGGTTAGAAACCTTCGTCTAATCTCAAGTCTAAACTTCCTACTAGCCAGCTTATATCCATTTGTTCTTGTGTCCACATTGGTATTAAACTTAAATAATTCCTCTCCCTCCCTGGTATTTATCCCTCTAATATATTTAAAAAGTGCAATCATGTCACCCCTCAGCCTTCTTTTGGTTAAAGTAAACAAGCCAAGCTCCTTGAGTCTCCTTTCATAAGACAGGTTTTCCATTCCTCGGATCATCCTAGTGGCCCTTCTTTGTACCTGTTCCAGTTTGAAGTCATCCTTCTTATACATGGGAGACCAGAACTGCACACAGTATTCCAAATGGGGTCTCACCAATGCCTTGTATAATGGCACTAACACCTCCTTATCCCTACTGGAAATACCTCGCCTAATACATCCCAAGATCGTATTAGACTTTTTCACGGCCATGTCACAATGGTGGCTCATAGTCATTCTATAATCAAGTCCTGTAATAGTTGCAAACAGCCTGAGCCCATCAGCGATCCCCATAGTATCTGTTTTAGGTGCTTGGGCAAAAGGTGTATAAGTGACAAGTGTTGCAATTGAAAAACTTTCAAACCAGAACTAAAAAGGAGCATGGCAACTGCTTTAAAGTGCTCTTGATGGAGTCAACACTCCAGAATTGGAGCAGTTGTCTGACTCTGCACCAAGCATTGCAATGTTGGTGCTTACTGCTCTGGTGGCAGAGGGACAGATTTTTTGCGCTGCATCTTTGCAGTAATTTATACCAACACAAAGTGGGTGTGACTTGATACTGTTTCATTTGATACCATTTTACTACTAATTTGCATTGGTGTAAATTACTTACATATGTATAGGGAAGTGTCTACACTACTGGTGCTACAGTAGCACATCTGTAGCTACATTATTATAGTGCAGAGACATAATACAGTGACAGAAGACATTGCTGTAGTAAATCTATCCCCTAGAGAGAGAGAGAGAGTGGCTAAGTCGATAGAAGAATTATTCTGTTGATCTTGGTGCATCTGCAATAGGGGTTGGGTTAGCATAACTTAACTATATCACATAGAGCACAAAATTTTTCATAGCCTTGAAAGATACAGCTAGGTTTTGGTGTAAACTAAGCCTCATTTGAGAGCTAGCTCTCTGTTCTCTCTCCCATTACAATTACTTGGCTTCACTCATATTATGTATACACATTTCACTGTAAGTTACTCATTGCAAGCACACTTTTTTTAACTTTTATATTAAGAGCACAGGGCCCCATTTTATCTAGATACATAGGTGCCTAGAGATGCAGGTAGGTGCTTAGTGTGATTTTCAAACACATGCTGTATGGAGATGAGATGTGTCTCTATCTCTAGGTGCCTGAATGCCTTTAAAAATCTGGTCAATAGTCTTTTACTTTCTGCTGAAACTTATTTTAATCAGGTCAGATCTGGTAGGCACATAAGACATAACATAGAGAGGAAGGGTTTAAGTACTGGTCTGCAACTTTTAGTAGCTAACTGTAGTAACAGGGGTTTGACTGTGTCCAGCATAGAGGAACACCAGGGCTACGTCTAGACAGCAGGGCTATTTCGGGATATCTGATTCAAATATATTTTGAAATAATGGGCACACTATTCTGGCATCCCTGTAACCCTAATTCTATGAGGGTTAGGGGATTTGTCAGAATAGTGCTTTATTTTGATATTTGGTGCTCTTATTGAGTGTGTTGGTTGTGGTGCCGTGTCAGCGGTTTGAAGAACTGTGGTAATTGGACCAGGCAATCCACCATACCATCATAAAACCAATCAAATTGTTGCATGCAAATCAGCTGTAGAGCACGAGCGTTTGGTTGGATTACTTCAGTGTCATGATGTCTAGGACTCCTGGCATAGCACAGATTCATGCCTTGCTGTGTCATGTGTGTAATTTGTAGAGTCAGAATGACAGGTTACTTAAAAATTGGACAATAACAGACTTCAGAACCCAGTAATGATTGAATCTGGCAGTATTCTGAATAAGAATGGCTCTTGATTATGCTTTTAGCTATTTCCATAGCTTTGCACCGATTCTACAGACATTTTAATCTTCATAGTGAGACACAAAGTGACATTCCTGCATTTTTGTCATGTGTATTACCTTAGTTGTAGCAGCAACCATTATATTTTTTGCACTTGATATTTCTGAAGTGGCCAAACCAAAGTGTTCCTTTAACATGTTTGTTTTTTAAAAATTATTGATGTTAAATTCCAGAGGAAAGAAAGAATGTGATAAATGAGTTGTCAGAGATGAGGAAACAGCTCCGAAGTGAAGAGCGACGACTTCAGGAACAATTGCTCAATGTTGCCAGTGATGATGACATAGCCACTACTAGGTGAGAGTTTTTTAAATGTATACTTCTAAAGCCAGTTCTCACACTATGCCTAAAGCTGTATTAGCCTGCCAGAATATACTTGAACAAAAGAAAAAATATGCAAACACTTATGGGATTAGGATTACATACAAAATGTTCCAGCTGTTTCATAGTACAGTAATATGTTGTTAGTTATTTAGCACCATAGATGAGCATGGCATGCTGCAAAATGAATAATTTAGGCAGTTCTGTAGCCATGCTTACAAGATGGGGAACACTATTTAAAAAGCTCCCAGTGTGGTGGTGTGGCCAAAAGGGATTAATGCACTAATCGCTAGTGAATGGGCCGCATTAGTGGCCCTCCTTCATTTTACTGTGCTGCAAGATTGTTGTAACAAGGATGGCATGCTAGGGTATAGTAGTTTTGCTAACTGTGCTTGTGTGCCTAGAATTGATTAGATGTAGAGGCATCACTCTCCTAGTCAGTTTGTGTGCATTCAGCATGCACTTCACTTTATGTGCCCTTGCTTCATGTGTTCTCACTTCAGCCATACTGGAAGGGGGAAAAAAACCTAGGTGAATGGAAACCACCAGAAAGTGGCAACCCTGTGTATGGGGCATGGTAAACAAAATGTCTCACAGGCCACACATATGCCTGCAGGACACCCACCACCAGCTTCATGCAATTGTTGGATGTATAAATGGCAATATCTGGTAGGATAATGGAGGTTCTGTTACCCCTGTATTTAGCACTGGTGTGACCACAGGTGGAGTACAGTGTGTAGTTCTGATGTCCAAAATTGAAGAAAAATGTTGTAAATTTCAGAAGGTTCAGAGAAGTGCTATAGGGAAAGAGAATAGGGTTGGAGAATGTGCTATAGGGAAAGATTCAAAGAGCTTAATCAGTTGAGCTTGTCAAACAGAAGGTTAAGAGCAATATGATATGTGGAAAAAGAAACTTGATAATATAGGGCTTTTAAGTCTAACAAGCAAAGGTATAACAAGATCTCACGTCTGGAAGGTGAAGCAACACAAATTCAGATTAGAAAAAGGAGCAAATTTTTAACAGTTAGGTAATTAGCCATTGGAACAGTTCACCTAAGGTTGTTGTAGATTCTTCATCACTGGAAATGTTCAAATCTTACATATTTTCTAAAAGATAAATGCTCTATTATAAACATGGATTAATTCAGGGAAGGCCATTCTTCTACTATATATTTGAGAGAATTTGTCTTTCTGTTGGTTTATTCAAGAACTCCTCCTAAATGGTAAGATTTAGGATCACTAAATTTGGTATGCAGCTTCCTCTTATCATAACTTAAAGCAGGGCACAGTTTAGTTGTGCCAGGACAATGGGATGTGCCTGGAATGCAACTGTTTCTCATAAAACAGAAAGAGAGTAATTTGCTATATGCAAGGACCTGAGCAATGCAACGTAAATCTTCTCGTGATCTCTGTTATTCAGGAGATCAGAGTAGATGATCGGTGGTTCCTTTTGGCCTTGTAATCTATAAATTATATTAATATATTTTTGTTCAAAGAAATTATCTGATTGGTTATTATCTATATCCATTGCTTTCTTAACCTAATATTTTAAGAGAAAAATATAAATCTCTGGTGCCAGCAGGTCTCCCATTTGCATTGATTGCAGTAAAGTATGTATTTGCACCCAGAAAATACATCCTTCTTATATCTCCTATTGAGTACATTGCTGATGCTAGTTATCATTTTATCTAAATTTAAATTGAACTAATAGAGTTCTCCTTTTGTATGTCATAAATATAAGAAATAGATGACCTAACAAATAGCTGCTATTTTCTGGTTTATTGTGTGCTTGCATTTCTTCAAGCATACATTAGAATCTTACCATTTCAAATTGCACAATAATAGCCTAATGCTGTAGAGAGGTATCATGCCAAAAATACTTCATTACTTTTGCAAAAATATACCAAGAACAGTTACCAGTGTACTATATATCTTTACAAAAAAATGATTTGAACTGCACTGGTTAAGTAAATGAATTTTGCATTTTCCTCCTTTAAATTGTTTTATTTGCAGCTGTCATCACTTAGCAGTCATAGAAATATCCAGCTCATCTCCATGTTATTATTATGAACTTAACCGGATTTACATACCACATTGCCTCCATTTGTAACACACAGAGAAATATAATTATTTTCAAAACTGTGGTAGTTTTATTCTTTGAGTGGCAGGATACAATATACAAGCAATAGTCTTCACCTAGAGTAATACCAAGTGACATGTTAAAAAAAGTTACGATTGAGGAACTGTTAGTCATATTGAATGTTTGATTTACAAACTTTTCAAGCAGGAAAAGAGAAAAAAATGTAATGGATGTATTTGAGATGGCCAGGCTTCGGATGCAAGCTCCAGTCAGGCGACCTTCATCAAAGGGTACAGCTGACCCTGTCAATGTTCAGAATATCTGGGACTTCAATGAACTTAAATATAGAGGCAAGTGGATTTTCTCCTTGCTAATTGAGTGTTTCTTTTCATTTCCAAATCATTTCTCAGCATTTAAAAGAAAATTCAATAATCTTTTCACAGTTGCTCTTAACACAAACAGTAAGGACAAGGACTGGTTCTTGCTATATATTCTTTTTTACTGGCATTCTGATTTACCTAGCGAACTGAGGATTCCCTTGCTTCCTACACTTTGGCATAGGGATTAAGGCCAGGGAGCAGCCCTTATATGCATCTGGTTGCTAATTGCTAAAACAACCTCTTGGATTTTTTTAATGGCATTGTGCAACACATTCTGTGTTGTTTTTTGTGGTACATGTGTATCAATTTGCAGTGCGGAATATTTTGGTTCCCCAAACGATGATATACTTCCATTAAATAAGAAAATATAAGAATGTTTCAGCAGCATTTTAATGCACTTGTGCATGCAAAGATCCATTCACATAAAGGTGCTGAGGGGCATTTTCAAAAACACCTAAATGGCATTGGAGCAAAAGTCCCAGTGAAAGTTTACAGGATTTGTGCTCTAAAACAATTTAGGCATTTTTAAAATCCCTGAGTTTGTAAGAGCAGTTTAGACTTGACCTATCTGTGCTTTCTTATTAACCATAATCAACATTCACTGTGTCAACCTTTAATTTAGTTGTCATCATTACAATAGATTAGTCAAAACTCCTAATCCAACCACTTCTAACAATCCCAGGCATTTATATATACATTGCCACTATCTTTGAGGTGACTTGTTTTCTGGCAAATTGAAATTGCTTATAATTACTTTCTTCATTTGATACTTTACTTCCCTTGTGAAGTGGTATTTTAACATACATTATTACAAGCTACAGTAGACTTCTGATAATCCGGAACCTATGGGACCTAGGTAGTGCCGGATTATCAGATATGCCGGACTATCAGGAGGTACTATAAAATGGTTATATATATATATATACTGTATACATTATATACTGTATATAAAGTGTTCTTAACCCTTTTTATTGTACATACTGTATACGGCATACTATAATATTTTAGTTTTTTTAAGCCTTTTTTACCCTTTTTGCTCAGTTCAGCTGCTGCCGCTGTTACCTTGTGACTCATTTTTTGCTGAAGCTCACTCACTAGGCTCTTGCCATTTTGATGCCGGACTATCAGGAGTGCCGGACTATTGTAGTTTTACTGTATCTACTGTTTGCCATTATTATTATTATTTTGATAGTCCTACATGCTTTTAAATCCATGTAGATCATATTTTTAAAGTAAATGTTTCTGAACTAGTATTATGCAATGAAATTTAAAATTCACAATTTGTGCAACAGATTCAGAAACACGAACAGATGTGAAATATATGTATCCTGACCCTCCAAAAGATGACCAAACCTTAGATATTCAACAGCAGGCATTGCTAAGAGAGCAGCAGAAGCAACTTAACAGAATGAAAATGAGGAGAGCTGCAGAAGGTAAGAAAAAAGTGACTCGAGAATGTGATGTGTTTTTATTATCTTTGTTTTTGCTATAACTGTAATAATCCTCAGTTATAATTTAAAATTTCCTTTAACTTATTGGCTTCCTCTGAAAAAATGTATGCAAGCTCATAGTAGATTTTTGGAAAACAGAAAGACGAAGCTACTGTCGAAGTTCTATATGTTTTAGTACTACATAATAAAGAAAAAGCCAACGTATCTTTCAGCACTTTCATTCTTAAATGGATGCTTCATCTTGGTTCTTTGGGAGTAATATGGGAGAAGTTTATGTCAGTTTCTGTTTCTTAAAGAAAATCTAAGGAATCATAAATAATTTCCCATTGTGGAAGAGGAGCTTGATGGAAGCGATTAAAAACCGCTTTCAATCATTAGCAGAGCAGTTCTGCAAGACAACTGTACTTCCACACCCATCACAGGTAGTTTGGAAACCAAGAATTATTTACACTGAAGTTAGTCTAGCTACTAACAAGTCCCCTATTTTTGAAAAAGTATGCTGATAAGCAGGGCTCGACAAATTATAGAAAACGCTACTTGCCAGACAAAAAAGGGACTTGCCACTCTCCCTCCCCCCCCCCCCAAAAGCGTTTTTTTAATGGCATAAATTCCTAATAAGAATAAGAACAGTAATTACTATCACCCAAGTTATTAATAAATATCTTATAAATGTCTACCTTTTCCCTCTGTTGCCATGTTTCCTCCCATTGCTCCATCAGCTCCCCTGGTGCCTGCTGCCCCCCAAGCCCTCACTCTCCTCTGCTGTCCTGACTCCTGCCCTTCTCACTGCCCTCAGCCCTCCTGAGACCTGCCCCCCTCAGTCAGCCCTTCTCTCCTCCCTGTGCCCACTCCTCCAGTAGCCCCACTCTGATCATGTGAGCTACCCCTCTTCATCCCCTCTCCTAACACCTCCCTCTACACCTGCTCTGCCTTTCTCCTCTGGTGCTGGTTCATCTCCTGCAGGTGCCTGCCCTTCTGCTTCACCCCCAGAATCTCCTGGCACCTGTATCCTCCTGATGCCTCCCCCTTCCCTCATTGCCCCTGCTCCATTTGCCCTCTTTTTCCCTGATACCCACCCCCTCAGCACCCTCTGCCCCCATTCCCCACATGACCCTGTGCCCTCACACATGCATTGCTCCATCTCCACCTTCCTCATGCCCACCCCTTCTTTCAAGCCTTCTCCCAGCACCTTCTCCTCCCCCCTCTAGCACCAGTGCCCTTGTCCTCTCCTCTCCCAGCATCACCCTGTTCTCCCCTCCCACTGACACCTCCCCTCCTGCCCTTTTCCTCATTGTCTCCACTTGGCCCGCTGGTATTTGTCTCTCCTGCACCCCTGTCCCTTGGTGCTTTCCCCTTTCTTCTTCTTCTTCTCCTGACCTCCTCCCCTCAGCACAAGACCCTTCCCCATATTTTTCCCCTCCCCTCTTCTCCCCACAGCCCAGCCCAGCCCAGCCCCTTCCCCTCCCCCAGAGACAGCTCTAGGTTTTTTGCTGCCCCAAGTAAAACATTTCCCCCCTCCTTTTGTTTTCTTTTACACGTTTGCATTTTGCAATGTTTTTTTTTTGTTTGTGTTCATTTTTGTCCCAGCATTTTATCCCTATAAATAGCAAATAGCATTTTCATTCATTTTTTTCCATAAAGGCAAAGGCGCTTCAAGTGAACTCCCACTTTCACTCGCTGCTGGGTCACAGCAGCCTTTTCCCTGGCCTGTCCAGCCCCACCTAATGGACAAGCACCCCTCACTCCTGACCCACAGGGGAAACAGGGTGCAGGGACAGCACAGAGCCAGAGGGGTGCAGGGAACAGTGGGGGGAGAGAGGGGTCAGAGATGGCATGGGGAATGGGAGGCACAGGCCAGAGGGACGCAGGGATCGGGGTGGGGGGGAGCAGTGTGCGGGGTGCGGTGGAGGCACGGGGAATGGGACTCGGGGAACGGGAGGGGCAGAGGGATCGGGGTCTGGGGCACTGCAGGGAGCGGGCAGCACAGAGCTGGGGGGAGCAGGGTTCGGGGTGCAAGGGCGGCACAGAGCCAGAGGGAGAGCAGGGGATACAGGGTGGAGGGGCGGCGTGGGGAATGGGCGGTGGGAGCCAGATGGGGCATGGGGCGGGCGCATCGAGCCGGGCGGTCGGCCAGGAGTGGTCTCTCGCCGGCGAGGGGGCTGGGGCCATGGCAGGACTGGAGCCGGCGGGGTGGGGCCTGGCTGCGCCGCAGCCAGCTGCTGGGGACATGCAGCCAGAGCTGAGCTGCCGCAGCCCTTTAAAATCGCCTGCCGGCATCCCGCCTCCTTGCGCCACAGCTATACGTGGCAGCCTGGCACTGAGAACCGCCTCAGTTCCCCCTCCCTGACAAGGCTCTGCTCCTCCGCTGGCCAGCGGATCGGATGGGGCCGCGCCGCCCGTAGTCATCAGGCTTCAATCATCCTGTTACAACGGCCCACCGGGCCAGTCTGCCCCTGCATTCGCCGTCTGGCAAAATCTACTCGCCATAGGCGAGCAGGCAAGTGTATTTGTTGAGCCCTGCTGATAAGTATGCTGAGAAAGTTCTGTTATTTTCAATCTCAAAACTAGCCATTGCCATAGAAGCCCTGTGTCAGAATTAGCAATTGATATAGCTTTACACTGCAGGTCCCCTTTTGGAGTGCTGAAAACTGTGGGGCAGACCCTCAGCTGGTGTAAATTGTCATAACCCTATTGAAAATCAATGGAGGATTTGTCTGTTTCTTGTTTGGTAAATAAACCTTTCAACCTTCATTTTCTAAGTGCAAACATACAAAACATCTTTGAACCAGCCCTCTATTATTTCAATATCTTGGTTCTTGCGTTCAAAGCCATCAGTGGGTTAGGATGCAGTTTCATAATGTTCACTTCTGCATTCCATAATGCTCTAAAACTGCTCATCTCATCTTTTTTGCAACAGTGCAATTGACAAAGCACATGAGAACTGAAGTCAGAATGTACTGTGAGAGATTTTAGCTATGGAATTCAGGGTCTGGCCACTTTCAGGCAGTGTTGCAAAATCCTCCTCCTTCTGCTGGAAAAGCTGTCTCAAACTTGGTTAATTGGGAAGAAGAAAGAATGAGATCTAGACAAAAACAAAATAGATCCTGATCAGACCTTCTTCTAACAGGGAAAGGAGAAGAGCAAAAGACTTAAGTCCATGAGAAGCTTCAATATACAGATTGAATAGACTTGGGAAGAACCTAAATACTACACTAGTGGGCACTATAGAATGCCCTAAGATAGATAGATACATAAAGCTGGAAAGATTGATTTAGTATAGGCTTTATTTCCTGCATGGTGGTAGTTTTGCAGCTATAGCCTTTGTGAAATGGTAAAGACAACCTTACCTGGAAAGCAAGTTGTATTCTCTCAAATTCCGCATCTATACCAAATCTGCATTCACTTGAAATGCCAAAATGGATGCTGCTTACAGTAGATTAGATGGAGGTCATCCTAATATAATCACTGTCAAATTCTTTGACAGCTAAATGTTGTTTCTCTTTGTTGTATATTTTAATTGGTTAATATTATTTAAATTCATTTCTCTCCGTATAGCCACAATTTTAGTCAAGGGTATTTTTAGTAAAAGTCCTGGATTAGTCATGGGCATTAAACAAAAAATCATGACCTATGACCTGTCCATGACTTGTACTATATATCCCCGACTAAATCTTGGGCACTCTGGGTCAGAGGATGGCCCAGAGGTGCTTGGGGTTCTCTGCGGTCATGGGCAGGTCAGAGACCCTGCAGATCCTCTGGGGTATAGGGCTCTGTACCTGGTTCTGCAGCACAGGGTGGCAGCAGCCCCTATCTGTGGGGGGGGGGGGCAAGCTCCTTGTGGACAGAGTCTGTGCCGGCATCCCACAGAGTGGCCTTCCCTGCCCTCCCCTAGTGCTGTTTCCTCTGTGTAGAGGCAGCGGCGGGGGAGGAGGCAGGCGGCTCAGTGGACCCGGCATGCGTGGAAAGCCGGCTTCCCACATGTGCCAACTCCCACCTGCCCCCCTCACCTTCCATGCTGCTGTCTCTTTATCAGAGGCTGCAGCATGGAGGAAGGGCAGATGGTTCCACGGGATCTGGAGCACATGGGGAGCTGGCTTAAAACCTCCTGCCTTCCCCTCTCGCAGTGCCTCTGATACATGACTACATGTTGACATCCCTAATGAAAACCAATCTCATCAAATGAGGAAAACGATAAATATTTCTTGGGTTTTTTGTTTGTGTCACAGGCTTTTCTGGTATTTATGTATACGATAACGTTTATATATAATATATAAAATGCACATAAAACTTACTACCTTGAATTGGGGGCAGGAACCTTCTAAACTGTAAAGTTTTCCCAATCAGATTGTTTCTGATTGACCGGCCACATTGCCTTTGAGAAGGCTTTGATTTATTTAGAGGAGTGTGCTTTGCCAGGTATGAAAGACCATTTTGACTCATTCCATTAATCTCAGTACAGATTGCCGATTTCATCTCTTGTCAATTCTGAATGAAAAATTAACATTAATCTAAACAAAGCCAGATGTTTCCATTTCCAAGTCAGTTTAGATTGTGAAATCTCTTCATTGTTAAACTGTGTCATAGTCCTTGTAAGGTCACTTCTCCAGCCCATCAATTCGTTACCCTCCTTTGTCTTGTGACTTTCATTTTCCAGCTTTTATTTTACACTTACTTATAGTCTTTTATGTCACTTCATACTCTAGTATTGGGCAAGGGAAATGTGTTCTTTACCTTTTCTTTTTTATTTTACCAATTAACCTTCCTTGGAATTTAATTTAATTTCTTTTTCTCTAGTGAAAATGGAGCAGACACTTTTCTTATTGTCTCATTCACAAGAAAAACAATGACTTTTTTTTTTAATAGTATGAAAATTATACTGCTATTGGCTCTACAGGCAAAGACCAGCCTATTTTTACTTTAATGCTAGACATTCTACTAATGTTGCTGTAGGAACAACAGATAAAAAATATTATGTGGACTATGATGCAACTCTTCTTAACATATACATTTATTACTGTAGTTTCCTAGTTTTTTATGCGAGAGAAACATTTTAAATGTTAGTGGCATCCTAAATTTAGAAACTAACAAGACAAAAATAGTTTCAAATACTATTTGCCCATAACTGATGCAATCTTTTCCCTGTTTTTAATTGTTTTCCTTTCTCTTGTTGCTGTGTGAAAGTGGTCATACAAACAATAGAGCTGAGTTAATAATGGATTTTCAATTCATGGCACAAACTGAAGAATCACCCATACCCAAATTAACCTCTCTCCCCACCTAACCATTCCCCACCCCCTTTGATTTGAACCAAAACTGAAAAAAATAACAGTAAGCATTTTGGTGAATTTGAAAAAAAAGTTGTTTCAGATTCAGTTGTGCTTTTCTGGATGCTCAGATTGATCAGAAACAATGTTTTGCTTTCAAATTTGGGAAGCCCAATCCACACAATGTTTCCATTCTTTTTTGAGTGTTTTTTAACTTGAAACTAAATTGTCAAATTTAGCCTGAATTGGCTAACAGTTTTGGGCCCTAAAAAGTGCATTTTTTTAGGAAAACAATTTGTTGAAAAATTTTGGATCGCTCTAGCGGGAGAGAGAGACTCTCCAGAACAACAGTGAAACTGAGTAGTCCCATGGTGTTTGGAAGTAAGAATTAAATATGTTGAAAAATAGAGAAATATTTTCTCTAAGCTTTTGCAGTTATAGGCTTTGTCTGTACAATAATTTAACCATGGGAAGAATGTATTCAGAGAGAAGATTTTTTAAAAAAGGATGTCAAAGTATGTGTCCATAAAGAGACATTTTCCCTCTTCTGTTGATACATACAGAAGGAAGGCAGTATTGTCTAATGATTAGAACATGGGACTGAGACTTCTTCCAGCTCTGTCAGATGTAGAGCATTTTACAAGTGTGTATTTAAGGAAGCAAAGTGGCTTACTGGGAGGAGAAGGCTCTGTTATATAGTTTTCAAAAGCACAAACTGTGCAAAAAGACAAAATTTCTTAAAGAAAAGTATATGGGGACTAAGTCTTGGGATTTGAATAACAGAATACAGGCAGTCCCCGCGTTACATACAAGATAGGGACCGTAGGTTTGTTATTAAGTTGAATTTGTATGTAAGTCGGAACTGGCATCCAGATTCAGCCGCTGTTGAAACTGACCAGCAGCGGCTGAATCGGACACGCCTGGGGCAGAGTAGCTGGGGTGCTGCTGGGTTGGTCCCGCAGCGCCGCTCCTCGGCGCTACTGGACCAACCCGGCAGCACCCCAGCTGCTCTGCCCCAGGTGTTCCCAAGTCAGCCGCTGCTGAAACTGACCAGCGGCTGACTACAGGAAGCCCGAGGCAGAGCTGCTCTGCCCGGGCTTCCTGGAAACAGCTGCTGATCAAGTTTCAACAGCGGCTGAATCTGGACGCCTGGGACACAGCAGCTGGGGTGCTGCTGCGTTGGTCCAGTAGAGCCGCACCTCAGAGCTGTGGGACCAACCCAGCAGCCCCCCAGCTGCTCTACCCCAGGCGTCAGTGAGAAAAGCCTGGTCTGCTGGGGGGGGGGGGACACACTAGCTGCGCCCTCCCCCCCCAGCAGACCAGGGAAACGCGGAGCGGCTTTTCTCGCCGTGGAGGACGCGGGCGGTGGGATCGCAGTGCGTCTCGGCGGTCCCACCGCCCGCATCCTCTGCGGCGAGAAAAGCCGCTCCGCGTCTCCCTGGTCTGCTGGGGTGGGGCGCTAGCTCCGTGTCTCCCTGGTCTGGTGGGGGGAAGCGCCCCCCGCGCCGCTGGAGGTGGTGATAGTGGGGGAGGCACCCCACACTAGCGGGCCTCCCTCCCCAGTTCATAACTAGGGGTCTGACTTAAGTTGGACTGACGTAACCTGGGGACTGCCTGTACAGAACTTTTCATGTCACACCATACTGGACTAGCTTAGTAGTGTTATTCACTGGCTTGTGTGAAATGAGTTGGTGGTCTTCATCCAGTTTAAAATGGCCATGTCTCTAAATCAAAATTAGGATTAGGCATCATATTCAGTGGAAGTCCAGGTTGAAACATTAGGAATGTAGTATGGGAAAGTTAGTATTGTCACATGATGTATTATTTTGTTATGTGACTGCATAGAGGACTTTACCTTTCAGTGCTGTCAATCTTGTTCCGTTCAAGGGTATTATTCATTTGATAAAAATACATAAAACTATGTCTTTTATCATAGAATCATAGAATAGTAGAACTGGAAGGGACCTCTAAAGGTCATCACACCCAGTTGCTTGCACTCATGGCAGGACCAAGCACCATCTAGATCAGGGCTACTCAACTTTGGAAGACCCAGGGGCCACAATGATAGTCACAGCACATGCTGAGGGTTGCAACTTAAGTGTTATTGCATATACATGCAAATATATGCAAATAGCTTCTTCCACACTGACGGGCCGCATGCTTCATGTTGAGTAACCCTGATATAGATCGTCCTTGACAGATGTTTGTCTAACCTGCTCTTACATATTTCCTATGTTGGAGATTCCACAACCTCCCTAGGCAATTTATTCCAGTGTTTATCCACCTTGACAGTTAGGAAGTTTTTTTAATGTCCTACCTAAACCTCCCTTGCTGCAATTTAAGCCCATTGCTTCATGTTTTACCAGAGATTAAGGAGAATAATTTTTCTCCCTCCTCCTTGTGATACCCTTTTAAGTACCTGAAGGCTGCTGTTGTGCCCCTCTCACTCTTCTCTTTTCAGTACAAAACAAACCCAATGCTTTCAATCTTATTTCATAGGTCATGTTTTCTAGACCTTTAATAATTTTTATTGCTCTTCTCTGAACCTTCTCCAATTTCTCCACTTGTTTTGTGGCACCCAGAATTGGGCACAGTACTCCAATGGACACGTAATTAGTAGAACGGAAGAACTACCTATTATGTCTTGCTTACAAGACTCCTGTTATTACATCCCAGAATGATGTTTGCTTTTTTTGCTGCAGTGTCACACTGTGACTCATATTTAGCTTGTGGTCCATTTTTACCCCTAGATCCCTTTCTGCCATGCTTCTTCCTAGAAAGTAATTTCCCATTTTGTATGTGTGAAACTGTTCGTTTCTTCCTAAGTGGAGTCGTTGACATTTGTCCTCATTGAATTTCATCCAATTTACCTCATACCATTTCTCCAGATAAACTGTCTTGTCTTAATTAACGGATAGGTTTATACAAGGATTCTCATGGCTTTAATTTGATTTTTGTGGCCTGTTTCAAATTTCCCATATATGGTTGGACCTCCAAAGTACTTGCTTTTATAAATAATGAACCAGATGTGATATAGTAAATACATTTTATTAGAAGATGCTCCTGTGGGGGAGATATGGAAGTGATGGACAAGTTTCATTCTTTTTTAAATTTAACATTAAATTACTGTTTTCTGGCTTTCTGATATTTGAGAAGTTGATAGTACAACATATATTTTATGTTTCTTTCATTCACTTAACCAGGCTTTATGAACATTAATTCCAAGTTGCCCAATTACTTGCATGTTCCATTTGGTTCTTTTATATAGACACTGTTCACTTTAGATAGATAGATTTTAAAGCCTTGAAGCTTGTTTAATCCTAATGATTAATAAAATATTGAGAGTGGCTAGCTCACATCTTTTTTTTAATTCACCAATTAATTTAAGGTAAGTAAAACACATTTATTTAATTCATGAAGAGAGGGAAAGGAAAACAAAAATTGTAATATTATAGAAGTGGAAGTCATCTTCATTACAATACATATATTAATCCGAGTCCTCTGCCACGTCTTGGCAGGTTAACTTTCCATATGAATGCTAATTCAAGGTTCTGAATTAACTTGGACATGGACTTTTTTGTTTGAGCTATATGATTAGCATATTTTAATTTAATGTTTATATTTTATTTGCACTTGTTAATGGAAACTGTAGGCACTGATTTTAATGAAAAGATTGGTGTAAGAGGTAGGTTTAAGGCTGTAAACATAATCCTTATTATGTATATTATGTTAGTGCCCAGAGGAGAATGGATCAAGATCAGAGCCTTGTTGTGCTAGGTGGTGTACAGATTCATAGATAGACCGGATTCCTGTCTCAGGAACTTGTCTGTCTGTGACAATTTAAACAATAACAGGATAGAGGAAGAATACTAAGTATTTACAATTTTTGTATAACTAAACATATTGATTTTCCTTGAGTGGCCATTTCCTATATGTATGGTGCACATGAATCTGAAAATTATTCAAAGCAATGTCTGTGGTTGACACGTGCTGCTGCTCTCTTTGTGTTCCCAAGTGAGAGTGTAAGAGGCAGTGTGGTCAATGCCAAGCGAGAGTGTAAGTGTGGTCTCTTCGCCACATGGTTTTGGTTGGAATTGTGTCTTTGTTCATGCTGTTGTATAACTTGCAAGCAGGGGTGAAAGCACATGTCGGGATTTACCAGGGTGCTGCTCTGTACTGGGCCTGGCGTTCTGAGTGGGAGGGTGGTGGCTCTGGGCTCTGGAAGGGGTGAGGCCTCAGGTGGAAGGGCACAGGCTTCAAGGTAGACTCCCACACCAACCAGTCCTTCATGGCTGGCAGTTGGAAGCCCTAGGGCTGCAGTGGTAGAAGCCAGGGTCCCCAGTGCTCTGGCAGAGATTTGAAAGACCCCTGCTCCTGGTTGCTGCTGGGAGCCCCAGGCCCTTTGAAATTGCTGGACCTGTGGGAAGCTACCCCTTTTGCTTCCCTCTGTTGGCAGCCCTGCCAGTAGGGTTTGGCTTTAATATTGATGCGCCTTTTGCTCAAAGGGGGCAATGAATCATTGCCACAGCAGGGCCACTGGCAGGGGGAGTAAAAAGTTAGCTGTGTGTAGATCAACACCAGTGACCAGTTCTTACAGGTGTGCTGCACTGGCCCTCACCGACCAACTCTCACCTCTGTATGCAAGGAAAGAATATATTTATAAATTGTACTATATTTTTAGCTTAGTCATTAGTAGCTAAAGTTTATATTTGGCAGAGTATTTCTTTTCCTCTGGTTAGTGACGCTATCCTCAGTGCCTGAACTATGTCTAGAATTCCAGAATTGTGTCTCCTGTTTTTGCTTTTTCCCATCGGTGATGAACATCATCAGTGCCTGTACGGGTCTGGGTGAAGTGAACATCTCTGTAGAGTGCAGTATGTGTTGCTCCTTCTCACTCAGAACTCGGACACCTGGGAGCTTTGTCTATAATGAGGAGAAGGCTATGAAGCCCCTCTCTGATCTGGGCCTGGGAGACACCCCATCATTGGCGTCAAATGATCAGCCGTGTCCCTCCAGATATGAGCATTGGTGTGTGGTGCCTTAAACATTTAAGCCCAATGATTCTTCTTTTAGGGCTCTCCATGGGAATAGAGGGCCTTCTCACTGGCACAAGGAAACTGCCCATGAAAATGTATTTCCTCCCCAAATCTGTCCAAATTGGATGAGAGATTGCAAATGGAACCTAAGGAACTGGCTTCACCAAAGATCCCCAAATTGGAGAGCAACATACAAAAAAAATCCACTGGTTCCGTTAGTCATTTTGGTACTCAAATGTAAGGAGAGACAGTAACTGTTCTATGAGTGCTGCTCTAGACTCTTCATCAGTATCACCTCATTTGTCTAAAAACTAGCTACTGCAGATGCACTAGATCCTTCAGATTTGACTGCTGGAACCCCTCAGAAACCAGCATATACAGACATGTTCAGAACACCTTTATCCACAGTCTCCACTTTTTTCCAATCTTGCCCTGCTGAGGAATTACCTTGTTCCAGAGCAGAAATCTGTATCAGTGTCCAAGTAGCAATTCCATCTCCAGTCATCTTGCAGGAGTGCCCTGGTACCAATGGAGCACTGCTGCTACCAATGAAACAGTTCTCTGACTCAGATGAGTCAGAGAAGATAGCTGCACCAGTATCTCCCAACAGACAGCTGAGGGGTTACACTTGCCATTTCTCCAGGTATGATCCCCTCAGTTTCCTAGCTGGTTCCCTTGGGGTCCTCCACAACCAATCAAGCTTTCTTTCTGGGCTTATTGGGAACTATGGGATGCTTATAGTATGTGTTTCAGCCCTTTTCAGGAGTTATACCACTCCTCTTCCTGTTGTCAAAGAGTTTCATCAGTTTACAAGGAGCAGGAGCCAGAACCACTCACTCATGTTTCTGATGGTTGCCTTTTCCTCATCCTCAAATGATGAGGTAATTTCTTCTTGGCTTTCTTTGCCAGATGAGCACCAGCAGCACCAGAAACTGTTAGAGTTGCCAGTGGCCTACAGATCCCATTAGTTGTGATCGGAACCATCAGCACTGGCTCCTGACATCTTGCAACCACACAAGCCAAATTAAGTAGCCCTTCTTATAAATAAGGCCATACAAGAAGTACCCAGAGTGGTATGGCACATTCTAGCATCCTGTTCTCTGACACCAAAAAGAACTGAGAAGCAGTATTTTGTTTTTGCCAAACAAGCTGAATTTTTAATTTTCACATCTTGCCTCCAACTCACTGGTGGTACAGGTGGGCACAGAAAAAGCTTGGTTGTATTATGAAAGGGTCATTAATACAGATAAAGGCTCTAAGAAATAGACCACCTGTGGCCTGCAGTTTTGTGTAACTATTAAGCTTTGTTAATGAAATACAACTTAAATAACTATTCCAGGCTTGTGGACTTCAGATATAAGCTTCCCACGGAGGACAGAGCCAATTTTCCATGGGGAACAGGGTCTCTTACGTAAGGGGAGGCTAGTGACAAAAGCTGCACTACAGACTGCAGCGGACACTACTGTTTACTGTCCCTGGGCTCCTTCCTTCTCCCCCTCAACATGTACCTTACTCCAGTGCAAGCCCTCTGGTCTGGGCAGTGCTAGAACCTCTGGCAAGGTGAACAGTCCCTCTAGGCCATAGTCCAACTGTGGGCCCTGTAATCCAGGCCAGTCCTCCGTTTCCTTCAAGTCCAACTCACAGCTTGAGAGCGCAGAGGGGGGCTTCTGGGTCCTCTGGCAGCTAGAGCCTGACTGGCCTTTTAGGCTGGCCTTATATAGTTCTGGCCACACCTCCTGACTTCCAGTCAGGTGATGTACTGGGGTCAGGCGCTGCAGTCTTTCAGTCTTCCCTCATAGGTCATGTTTTGTAGATCTTTAATAATTTTTATTGCTCTTCTCTGGACCTTCTCCAGTTTCTCCACATCTTTTTTGAAATGTGGTGCCCAGAACTGGATACAGTACTCCAACTGAGGCCTAATCAGTGTAGAGTAAAGCAGGGAATGGCTTCTGCTCCTGGCCTGCCATGCATGGGGTGGCTGGCAGCAAGAGCTAGCAGCCCATTGCAGGGTGGGGATCCATCTCCTGCTTCTGGCCCCCCTGTGGGACTGAAGCAGCCCTTTAGTGAGCTGCAAGTGGGGAGCTGCTCCCAGATATCAGTTAACTGGTACTTGGCAAGTGTCACCCAGTTAGAGTGATGCTTACCAGGTAATCCAGTTACCTGTTCACATCCCTACTTTAAATACAGCAGCCAGGCAAAAGGATGGGAGAGATTACAGACCTGTAGAGAGGTGGAGGGACTAGCCTTGGGTCGGAGAGCACATTTCTTGATCCTGGTTCAGTTGCCTTATTTTCTACACTAAGCTGCCTCCCCAAATGGTAGTTACTTTTCATATTGTCCATTTTGATGCTCTGTAATAGGAAGGTCACATTTTTACTGCCAGGGTTGTCAGAATGTGCTCTGAGGAACCCAGTGTGAATCTGCTCTTTGGTTACCAAACAAAGAGTTCTGTGGCAGAAAGGATGTGTGCTTTCAGAAATTGATACTTTTAATACCAATATTATCAGATTAACCTTGAATATGCTTAAAGGTTTTGTTAGTAAGTACAAAAACTGGATAATCTAGATCTTCCTATAATAACCCATATAGCGTATTTAAATTCAACAGATGTCTTGCACAAAGCTAAGAAATAATCTAGTTGGTATTGGTTATTTTTGCCACTTAGAAATGTAGTTCTGATAAGCAAATATATTACATTTTATTCTTCATTGGGTGAGACTTATGAATATGTAAGTGGGGGAATACTGAGTATTTGCAACACTACCTGATTTCAATAACAGTTTGAATTTTAGATGCAACTAGTTACACTTAAAATAATATTAAGACAGCTTTAATAAAGTTTGCATCAAAATAGTCCCAGTTTATTTATTAATATAGTGAATATGACTTTAAAGAGAATATTTTAATAAGGAGTGATTCATTGTGCTATCTATATTTATGTAACAATATTCTGCTAAAATGTTTTATATGTTCTTTTATAACCAGTATTTATGTTCATTACTTTTTTCCCCTCTCTGGGCTGGGATGGCTACTATATACCATGATGATTCTGTTCCAGACTTTAATCCATCAAACATGGGACTGGTAAGAAGAAACTGAGCTCCCCTTCCCTCTTCTCGCCAGTATGCTGTTTTCATTTGTTCATGTGTGCAGAGTATGGTGGCTTGTAAAGATGTTAATTTTGGACTGAATGTATATTAGAGTACCGGTAAAATAAAAAACCCCTACATTTAACTAAGTTTGCCATCGGTTGACTGGTAAGCTAGAGGTTCATCAGATACAATACTTTATTCAGGTCTCTTTGCTGAGGCAAGAAATAAGCTCCATTGCTGTCAATCTTGATTAATACATTTGGCTGGATTCTTCAGTGCCTTGCACCCTGTATAGTCTCATACAACTATGAAAAGTTAGGAGTAGAATGCTGTACCCGGTGTGAGTTAGAAAATGCTAATTCGGAAGTACTTTACACTGATATATATTACTAAACAAGGTACAAGGCAGTAAAAAATCAGGCACCATTTTCCAACAAGATATACAGAAGCTATAAAGCCTATTCCCCAGCTCAGTGAAAAGAAATGAATCAAGTGCTAGCAAATTAAAATTCTCCACTAATTCACACTGGCCACAACAAGTAGAGTGAGGAATCAGGTGTGTAGGATTTCACTTAAATGATTACAGTACTCAGATTGTTGTACTGCCTTGTGATACATAGATAACAGGGTGGTTGTACCTTCAGCATAATGTTAGTAAACTTTGGTTATAAAAAGATACCTGAAATTCTCCTTTAGAATGTTGATTTGTAGTAAATTATTAGGTTCCCATCATCTCTTTCCTCTTTGAACTCAAAATTGGTAGAAATTATAGTGAATTTCAACACAGAGAAATCCCTTTACAAAATCAATTCTGTAATAAATTGTTGCAACCATATTGTTGATTATAAGTTCAACCTTTTAAAGTCTGTTTAAAAACAAATCAACAAGCAGTCCTGTGGCACCTCAGAGACCAACAAGTATACCGTCTGAAAAGTGGGTTTTCCCCCAAAAAGCTCAGGATACTCTCTCTCTCTGAGGTGTCTCAGGCTACTTGTTGATTTGTTTTTAAAGTTACAGACTAACACTGCTAACCCTCCGAGACTTTAAATTATGTAGTAAAGTATGATAACAAATAGTAAGCTATGTTTCAGTTGCATAGGAGTACAATTTTAGAACTGTGTAATATGAAGGACTTGAAGTCATGGGATTAATAAAGGTTTTTGAATCTTTCCAGTTTAGATTGCTATTTTGAATACAGTCCAAAAGTGACAAGGTTATCCAGTATCTTATTTGAAGTAAATTGCTAGTCTGGGTTTAGTTTCTAATGGACATGGGTCCGTGTTACACAAAGCATAGTCACAACTGACACCCATGTAGACAGTTTTAGTAGCAAGGATTGTTGTGGAAAATGGCCAAAGTTTGAATTGTTAGGGAAAGCATATTGCTATCTTGCATATTGCAGAGCATTGCACTGTATTATGAACACTGTAAATTGTCAGTGTTGTGCAGTGTTGTTCTAGCTGTGTCAGTCCCAGGATATTGGAGGGACAAGGAGAATGAGGTAATATCTTTTATTGGACCAACTTTTGCTGAAGAGAGAGACATGCTTTTGAGTACACAGAGCTTTTCACATCTGGAAAAGATCCTGAGAGTGTCAGAGCTGAATAGAAGATCAAACAGATAGTTTAGCGTAAGTAGTTAGCATATATTTTAAGGAACCATTCAAGGTGAAGTAGACTTTTAATCCTGTATTCACAGGACAAAAAGGGAGGCTAGTGGGGTACAAATTATTGTAATAAGACATAAATCCATGTCTTTATTAAGATCATGATTTTTAGTGTCTAACAAAGTTAAGAATTTAAGCTCCCAGGCTTATCTTTAAAAAGGGTTGTGCGGGTTTCTAGTGCAATAACTATGAGGGTGAAACCAGAAAATCACTACACTCTTGAATGAACTTACACAGAAAATGACAAAAAAAAAAAACCCCAATATCATCTGTAGGAGAACACTTTTAACAAAGCAATCATTTCATAGATGACTTTGACTCCATCCTCAAAAGAACCTAGACAACATTCAAAAGATGCGCTTGAGAGCTTAAATTTGCTAGATGCTACAAATTGTTTTGGGCTTATCTCAGTATAATGATCTCACTCAGGATTGTGGATTTATCACATTCCGAGTGACATAGTTATGTAGCCCTGAATCTGCCATAGACAGAGCTCCTGCTATAAACGCAGGAAGGTGCATTAAGTATGACAACAGGAGAAGTTCTTCAATGAGTGTAGGTATGTCTTCATTTAAGTGCTGTAAAGGTACAGCTGCATTGGTGCAGCTGCAACAATGCCGTATTTTATGTGAAGATCTGCCCTTAATAAAGACACTGGATTTATTGCTTACTACAAAAGCCTGTAACCCATGAATCCCTGTTTTTGTCATGTAACTACATGTGGAGGTGTCTTATAAGTGGGGACTCAGAGTGGCCACTAGCCCCATGACTCCCCCAGCCTGGAGAAAGGCCAGGACAGCCCCACTCTGCCCCAGGCTCCACATCTCCCTGCCCTTTCTCTGCCCCCACCCTGTCTTTTCCCCCAGCAGCAGGGGTCCAGTTTCCCCCACTGGCAGCAACAGGGGAAGTGAAGCAACATAGCTCCAGCCTCTTTTATTCCCTTGCTGCATTGTTCTGTTTCCTGCTGGAGAGTGCAGGGGTGGTGGGGAGAGAAGAGCAAGCTGGGGCTGCCTTGCTCTCCTTCTGCCGCTGCCGGTGAGAGCAGGGAAGCCGGACCTTTGCAACAGGTACCAGCCCCTTCTCCCCCCACACTAACCCTCCTGCTGGCTGTTGGCTGGCCCCTCCCACCTATGGTGTTTGGAGGGCTTGCAATCCCTCGTGGCCCCAATGCATCACTCTGACCACAGGGACCTTCATGGGCCACTTCACCATTAATGGCCCCTTTGTATATGGGCTAACTACTTAAGAGTTTTTAAGTTGGGACCCTTTGGGGGGGATCTCAAAGTTACATGGGGGACATGAGCTGTAAGCTGCCGCCACCCTCAAGTCCTTCTTTGCCTCCAGCATTTATAGTAGTGTTTAATATAAAAATTGAGTTTTTAATTTATAAGGGGAGGTCATACTCAAAGGCTTGCTGTGTGAAAGGGGTCACGAATACAAAAGTTTGAGAACCAAGCTGTTTGTTCAACCTCGTATTTAGCTGTGACACTCTTAGTACCTTTCCCAGACCTAAAGAAGAGCTCTGTGTAGCTCAAAAGCTTGTCCCTCCTACCAACAAAAGCTGGTCCAATAAAATACATTACCTCACCCACCTTGTTTCTCTAATTTTCAGCTTTGTCAATCTGGCACTTTTCACAACCACTTGAATACTTATAAACAAACCAGCAAGCAAAAATCCCAGAAAAAAATAATCACTCAGACACTAGTACAGCTGAACTGAGTGTCTTCTGTTTTACTTTTGTAGTTCAGAAATGAATCCAATGAATTCTTGAAAAATTCACAATTGGAATCTGACAGTGCTTTCATTGGTGAGTTTATGCCTCTGTATTTAGCAGTATTTATGTTTATGTGCAAAATTACATTTGATATGGTGGTGATGTTCTCAAAGAAAAGTGACTTATACTACTTTTTTTAAAAGGCTTAAACCAGTAGACTTTTCCAGTGGGGTTGGTATTGTCAGTTCTAATGATATGTGCTAGGTAGGTCCTTTAACTTAAAAATGGGTGTTAATCGCCTACTCCTTTTTGTCCTCCTGTTTTGCTTTTTCATCAATGCTATACTACTTAGCTCTGTTGTTACAGTATCTATTGTCAGACCTTAATGTGCCATTATATAGGTTACAATATCTCTAAAATTAAACTGTAAGAATTCTTGCTTGGCCTTAAATCAAATGTGACTTTGGCAGTCCATTCTCTGTTACATGTACTATTAAGGCAGTCAGTCTAAATTGATTCCCCTGACTGGATGTTAGCATTATCTTTTACATGAACCACATCTGTAGCCACTGAAATTCCATTAGATTGTCCCCAGATTCTGCAGCATTGTGATGTCACTGAATGAGAATTCTCCATAAGTTTAATTTGCATTAAGAATCAAAGTTTTAAAATGAGTTAAATATTACAGCTTATTTTGTTATAAAATTCCATTTATTTTATACTTTCCCCATGTTAAACTTTCATTACTTCAGGTGTTTGTATTAATTTAGTGAACCTGGATATTTTGCAAGTTGGTAATGCACAATGAGGACTTCGAAAATCTATGGAAGGCAATTTGAAATTGTGGGATAAGCACATTATCTGGATGCTTCTGCTAAAATGATCAGCAGTGAAATACATAATGTTGATAGATATTGTTAGACTTCCTTTGTTAGATTTCATAGGCCTTGTCTTCTCAGAAAAAAATCAGGCATTGCAGTTGTGCACCACTGTAGTGCTTGAGTGAAGAACCACCTACCTGTGCTGATGTTAGGTGCTCTCAAAGATCATCTTCTTCCTTGTCAAGATAGCTCTATCTACCAGGGATTAGGCTGGCTTAACTGCATCACTCAGTGGGGTGGGTTTTTCATACTCCTGAACCATGTAGTTATACTGATCTATTTTTTATGTGTAACAGACCAAAGTAACCTCTTGAGCTGAATAAGGCAATTCTGAACTATTGTTTCATGAAGCTCCATTGCTCTTGGTTTATACCGTAATTCCTCGCTTAGCTCGTGCCCGCTTAACACGTTTTCGTGATAGCATGATTTTTTTGGGGAACATTTTTCGAACAACACGACCCGCCCCAGCAATAACACGATTTCCTCTAGGGCCTAACCCCCAAGGCATCCAGCCAGAGCGGGTCACCGGGTAACTGTGCGGCGAGCGGAGAACCTCCGCCGCTTTGTAAGGAGGCAGACGAAGCCCCGTGCAGCTGCCAGTAACCGGCAAGCTGGGGAAACCCAGCCACCCACTGCAAGCGGGGGGCAGAGGAGAGGGAGCGAGGCGTCCGGCCAGAGGGGTCGCCGAGGAATGGCGCACAGAGCAGTGAACCTCCAGAGGCAGGGTAAGCCCCGCGCAGCTGCCAGTGACCGGCCAGCTTGGGAAACCCAGCTGCTGTCAGCAAGTCCCCTTCCCTGTCCTTCCCCTCCCTTCCGTTCCCTTCCCCAGAGCCAAACACCTCCCCTCCCTGCTAGAACCCAGTCCCCTTTCTCCCCCAACCTTATGTCCCGGTCCCAGCTGCTAACAAATGCAGGCTGGAGTTGCAAGCACACGTGCGCTTGAAATGCAACCCCTACCTTTTCCATTATTTTCAATGGGAAAATTGACCCTGCATAACATGTTTTCACTTAGCACGATCATTTTCTGAAACATATCTACCGTGTTAAATGAGGAATTACTGTATTTGGAAAATTGGACTGCAAAACTAGGATGATTAAATGGGTATAGATATATATGTTTGTCTATGTGTATAATGTAAATGAGCTTAGTTTCTATAGCACTGTTCTTTGACTAAGGGGGAGGGCAAGATGACAGTTCTTCAGCAAATGCTTTATAATCACAGATACATAGAGGTATCCTACTATTTTGCTAGAAACAGAACAATTCATTCAGCAGCTGCAATTTCGAACTACAGGTCATCCATTCTGAACTGTTGTAGTACTAAATAAGTCATAGTCTTGAAAAGGTCAAGATCTTCCATCAGTGTTCATGTATTTTGCATGAATGTGAAACTTGGGGATTCCTGATTTCTGGATCAAAAGGGTTAAATAACAACGGGGATGCAATCGCAGTTCTAAGCTGCTTAGATATAGATACAAGCTTTTTGTACTCTTTATGCATTGTTCTTTAAAATGGCATGCCTCCAATTGGTATCTTGGAGGATGCTACATAGAGGAATATTTGTGAGGCACATCAGGGTTACAAGTATAATATGTGCTTTTTAAAAACTTGTGATATCTATGTGTAAAAGTGAAATTATATTTTTCCTCTGTCATGTTCATTTATCACATCTTGTTTGAAATTAGCTTGTAAATGCCTCATTTTGCAATATATGCACAAAACCCAGTGTAACTGAGTCTGTGATCTGTTTGGGTCTTCAGTTGCTAGGCAATATAAATGTCAGCAGGAATAATTTTCAGTTATTTGGGCATAAGGGTGCCACAGATTCCCCTTTCCTATCTCCAAGAAATCAAAAAGCTTGCAACATTTACTTTTTTGTGACAAAGAGCAAATACAGAAGTTTTATGCCTGTGGATTGTTTTATGAAGCTAAGAAACCCTATTTTTGTATAAACAACAAGAAGTCCTGTGGCACCTTATCAACTAACACATTTATTGGAGCATAAGCTTTCGTGGCCAAAGACCCACTTCGTCAGATGCATGTAGTGGAAATTCCAGAGGCAGGTATAAATATACAGGCACATGAAAAGAAGGGAGTACCAATCAAGAGGAAGGCCAGAGATAACGAGGTCAATTTAGTCAGGGAGGATGTAACCCATTTCTAGCAGCTGATGGGGAAGTGTGAACACCAAGAGAGGAGAAACTGCTTTTGTAGTTGGCTAGCCATTCAGTCTTTGTTCAATCCTGAATTGATAGTGTCAAATTTGAATTGTAGCTCTGCAGTTTCTCTTTGGAGTCTGTTTTTGAAGGTTTTTTTGTTGCAGGATGGCTACTTTTTGTGTGTGTGTGTGTGTGTGTGTGTGTGTGTGTGTGTGTGTCAATTAGAAAATACATTCAAACTCACTGTGTTGTATATAAATATTGGAGACCATGGTACAATCTGACATGAGCAAGGGAATGGACAAGATCTTATTATTCTTTTCCATCTCTTTGATTTTATGAGTAGTCTGTACCCAGTCTCCCTTCATGTTGTTTATTGTTTACTATTTAAGTGATTAAAAATATGCTCAGTTCTGTACCAAATGCAAATGTTGAGAGTACTTTTATAGAAGACAGACATAGAAAAACAGAGAACTCAGAAAACTCTGGAACAGCTGTCCAAGGTTAGCAGTGAGGAGGGTAAGTTTATGGAGGGGATGGTACGATGAGACAGGTTACATAGTGTAGGCAATCTGCAAATGCTAGCAACAGATATCTCCAATGGCTGGTGTTGGGACACTGGAGGGGGAGAGCTCTGAGTTAGGGATGTAATAGTGTAGTCGATTAACCAATAAACAAAAGCTTATAGGTTAATGTTATAGACTACACGCATTTCCCTCTTTCCCCTTGCCAGTACGTTTTTAGAAGGCTGGCCAGCAGCCCATCTCAGTCCCGGATTGTGCCAGGTTCAGGACCTATCCTTGCGGGCAGCTCTGCATTTAAAATGTATTAGGAACCAGGTGGGCAGGCAGCCCAGCTTAATTCCAACTCGCGCCAGGTCTTGAGCTCACAACCCACCCTGGACAAGGGTTGCTGCCACCTTGTGCTGCTACTTCTGTATCAGAGGCAGCAGTGTGGGGCAACAGGCCTGGTTTTTAAACTGGCTCACCTTACGGATCAGTTCCTGCCTGGCACCCCGTGCTGCTGCCTCTGATACTTAGGCAGCAGTGTAGAGTGGCAAGGGGCTTCTCGGGAGTGGGGCCAGAGTGCACTAGCTGCCGGCTTCACCCCCAGGGACTATAGAATAGTCAAGTAACCGATAAGAATTCAAGAGGTTAATTGACTATTCAGTTAACCAATATTGAACATTCCTACTCTGAGGTTGCAGGAGCAGGCGGGGGGTAGGGTGTCTGGCCAGGGGGAAGGGTGCAGGAGCAGTGGGGGTGCAGGGTCTCGACGAGGTGTGTGTGTGAGGGAGCTGGTGTGCAGGGGTCTGGGCATGAGGGGGCGGGAGACACTTACTTGTCTTCAGGCCCCGTACTGGTCCCAGGTACTGCCTCCCACTGCTCCCATTGGCTGGATTCTGGCCAATGGGAGCAGCAGGGAAAGCGTCCGGGCAGCACATCCAGGCAAAGCATAGGCAGCATCACTGGGCATGTGGTTCAGGCTGTCACTCTTTAAAGCAGCATGTAAACAGAGATGCTGGTATTCAGCTGCCCTGGAGCACCTGCTCTCCTCTAAGGTGGTGGTGAACCGTTATGAGCGGCCCCCATGTCTCCCAGATATTTGATAGCTGGAGTGGCTGTGGTCAGCCCCGAGGGGTCAGGACACCACCCAGATCTGAGCCTGGGCCCTGCATATCTGGGGAAGGGCCAAGACTGCATGTGAAGTCTGGAACTGCTTTTAAAAAGGAGCTGGAGGTTAAAAGCAAAACAAGGGCTGTGGGTGAAGTCCTGCTAGTGCCTGGCTGACACATGCCGTCATCTGCTTCAGGACCACGCTGGGCATCCACCCTGTTGCCAGGATCTCAGCCAGCCTTGGCCTGGTGCTTCTGGGAGAAGATGCCCTAAGCCCCAGGGTGTGCCCTTGCCAGGAATATCTCCTCCCAGGCTTTGGTGCCCTGTTCTAGAGCTCTGCTTGGCTGGGGAGATAGAAGGGATGAGCACTTCACCTGCCTCCAGCAGTTACAGTGTCAGCATTTCCTTGGCCCTGGAGAGGGATGCTGCCTTCTGCCCCTCAGCCAGAGCAGGGGTGGGGGTGGGGGCTCCCCTGGGTCTGCTGCTGGGTTCTATGCTGCCCCCTGGTTCAGAGCACCTGCTGCTGCTGCCTTCTTGGACAGCCTGTTCTCCATCTCCTGCTGGAAGGGAGGTGGGCTCAGCCTGTGGCCCTGCTATGTGTGGTCAGTCTGGGTTTTCTGTCCAATGTGTATATGGAGGGAGAAGAAAGAGAGATGCTCCTGCAGAGCACAGTGCACTAGCTGCCACTCAGGCACACGCCCCACAGGTCAGCTATGATGGCAAGAGAAGCAGCAGCAACAGCTCCATGCAAGGAGGAGGAAGGGGAAAGGGAGGTGGAGTGGAAACGCTTCTTTCCCTGTGAGCCTGATTGCACAGCGAGGTTCGGAGGAAGCCCCTGCTGGTGCTCCACCCTCATGAGGCAGGGCAAAACTGTAGCACCACCACAGGCTCCCCTACTGTGGGAGAAAAGAGGGGGGCTGAGCTCCAGCAGTGGACCACCTACAAGGAGGCCATAGAGCCCCCTCACTGACTTGGGGGACTAAGGGGTTGCAGTTGCACCCTTTGCACCCCGCCTGCATACGGGCCTGCATTAGATAATGCTGGTATGAAGATACTCCATCTAGAGATAAAAAAAGTATGTTCTCAAGAGGAACATGCAATCAATCTGAAAATGCAGCTAAGAGCAGGGATTACTTTTAACAAGAACAATACACTAAATTTTTACTTGATTGCCCTCTTTTGGCCCAGGCAGTAGTGGTTCTCCAGCCTCCTGCATGTATCATTTCACCCAAGTGTTACCTTCCCAATATTCCCTAGGTTCCTGACTCAATGCAGTGGCAAGATAAAACACCCCAATCCACGACTGCTCCAGGGACATGATCCTTAGAACATTCATGCTCCCCATCTGCATGAGACATCCCTCCAATAGTCGAAAAGACTCCACTAGAAAACATTACCCACTTAAGTGGAAATGCTTCTCATCTTGGACACAACAAAGAGGCAGGGATTGTAGGTATTCTTCTCACTGTAGACTGTATCCTGTCTTCAAAGACATCAGGTGTATTCGTCAGTTTCCTACAAGTCACTTAGCAGTGATTAGTGCATACTATTCACCTGCTCAGAGTTACTCAATTTTCATGTACCGATGAAACTGGATTCTGGAAAGGCTTAATAAAGACTTTCCTTCCTACTCAGAAGCACCCACCCCAGTGGTAACTGAATCTTGTTCTCTTAGGCTACGTCTAGACTACATGCCTCTGGGGACATGGGGGCCGCTCAGCGCGGTAATCTGGACGCGCGGGTGTCGACATCAAAGGCATTTGTCGACCACCCAGGTAAACCTCATTCCAGGAGGCATACCTAGGTGGTCGACAAATGCCTTTGATGTCGACACCCACGCGTACAGACTACCGCGCTGAGCCGACAAACAGCTGATCGGCTCAGCGTGGTAACCATGTAAATTTAAATGAAGCGGCGATTACTGGTATTTTGAATACTGGTATTTTGAAGGTTGACTTTGTAAATGACATGTTTTTAGATAGACAAGGATAATGAGGTAATATCTTCTATTGGACTAACTTTTGTTGGTGAAAGAGAGAAATATCAAGGTTATACAAAGCTCTTGTGGATTTTATTTAAGACTGAAGTTAGCTGGCTAAGTATTATGGAATCAAAAAGTAATTCAAAATGTTGACAGCTCAGGTGTTCCAATTCTTTCCATGTTGTTTTAAAGAATGCTACAAAATGGAAAAAAGATCCCAAAAACATCTTTGGCATTTAAAAAATCTTAGTATGTCACCAAGAAAGGCAGAAAAACCATATGAACTCATGCAAGAGAGAGAAACATGGAATTAATCATGATTGTAGTTAATTTTTTTAAATCGTGCTACTGTAGAATCCTTTCAGTCAAAATCATTTTTGCGAAGAATAATTCACAATTAATGGATCCTACCATTTTAATAGTAAAGCAGCTTTTTGGGGAGCTGCAGAGATCTTTTGTGTTACTGGAGATACTCAGCGTGTTCGAGATACTAACTGCAATATAATAGAGACTGAGCCTGCAGTCTGCCCAAAGCTGGTATTATGAGCTTCTACAAGATCTTTTTAGTGTTGCTGATTTTTGTCTGTGAATTGGTGATATGATGCTTCTGGAGCTCTGCACTAGCAGAGAGGACAGCTTGCTGATAGAGCAGACCTTAATGTTCCCCCCCCCCCCCCCAAAAAAAAAGACTACAGGCTTGGTTTGGTGGCAAAGCCATTCAGCCAGTTTTATTGTGGACAAGGCTCAGTCCTAGTGCCCTGGCTTAATGGTTACCGTTACACTAACACATGTCTGCAACAAAGTAGTTGCTCCCTTGACTTGGTGTCATCCCCTATGCCAGGACAAAAATTCCCCTCCTTTGACTTCTCTTTTTGTACATTGTTACAAACCCATCACATATGACACTTCAGATGTTGTTACCACCTTGTGCCCTATAATTTGAACAAAGCATCCTCATCCATTATCCTGTCATCCCATCCTTATCTTTATGAGGGTCTGAGTGTTCTAATACCACTCTTTCGGATCAAGATTGTGCTTTATTGTTTAGGTGATACCCAGATGTTACAACTCTGATAAGGCATATTTGGTTCACTGCCTTTAGTTCATACTGTTGGCGCTCTAGCATGGCCTACACCAGACACCAAACTTAGTTTTTGGGCATGGAAGGAATAAACCAGGAGCCTGAAACAGACAGTAGAGACAAATTTCATACCCTTTGCATGTATCACAGCAAAGGAGGATTGAAAACTGTTGTTAAAGGAAGACCGGATCAGCATGAGAGACACGCAAAGGGCATAAACACCCATTTGTGTCCTTGTAATAGTTCTAGGGGGTGTTTTAATGTAAATGGGATCTAACATATTATTATATAATCAGACTAATAACTGAGATGTGACCAAGAGTTTAGCCTGATTGCATAATGTTGTTAAGGAACAAAATCACCAATACATCTCCCTTATAAACAGAAATACCAAAAGTGCCAGCTGGCAGAGGGCATACGAGAGGTGTAATGTTGTTTATGGGGATCCCCTGGGTCTCATGTCTGCATAACACAGAGCTAGAGGATGTCATGTAAAGTCTATATCAACAGCCAGTAAAACACTGGTCATCCTAATCATTGCAAGATACATGTATGAATGATATTTAAGTTATCTACCGGTATATTGAAAACTATGTTCTTAAGGGTTGAGAGTGAAGACAGGTCATTAGAAGGTGATTTAAACTCATTCTGCTTATATAGGTGATAGTAGATGCTTATCTCTCTGGCAATCAATATGTATTTTGTGGCTTATAGTTTAATACTTTTTGCATTACTGAGCCTGTTGCTAATGAGCAGATTATGCATTGTCATAAGAGAAGATCTGCAGGAAAAAATAAACACAGCTGGGGGCATCCTTTTTTATTAAAGACAATGGATATTTGTGGTATAACTTATGAGTACTAGAAGGCATGTTACGATTTTATTTTACATGTAACCATTTTATTCCCAGTATTTCTACTTGTGATTATTTTAATGTCTAGTCTTTGTTAAATAAACTTTTGCTTGTTTGCAATGTAAATTTATCTGAGTGGTAGGGGTTATCAGAGCCCTATTTTGAAGGGAAGCTGGTGTGTATTGTTGCTTTGGAAGCAGCTAATTGCTCCAGGAGGGTATTTGGAGAGTTTGAGGCTAGAGATGTGAATGATTAACTAGTTAACCAGTAAGCATCACCTTCATTCAGTGATGCTTATGGGTTACAGTTAGCTGGCAAGGGCTGCTAACATTTAATCAGTTTAAAAGGGATTTTAGATCCCTACTTTGAGACTTGGAATGTGCCTGTTGCAGAGAGAGGGAGAGGAGGGGGGAATAGAGAGAAGGGGGGAGAGAAAGAGAGAGAGAGGCGAGGGACCTAGTTAAGTTTGTAGGGCAGTGCTTATGTTGTCAGTGGCCAGTAGTGTTGGGAAGCTGACCTTTGACAGGTATAGCAAGGCTTCCTCATGCTAAGGATAGTTGGTAGCGAGGAGCCTCACTGAGTATCCAAGAAACATTAGAAATATCCATTAGATATTAATCATTGTTACGCGATATCACTGAACTTAGTGGTTCGCCATAGGATGTTCTGGTAAAAATTATTTCTCTAGTTTATTTGTGTCAAGTTGAGTGTTCTCTATTTGTATTGCTTGTTTAATAACTAAACTGTAATCAGACTTACTGCTGTGGTGATTTGATTTTCTTAAGAGATTTGTTCACTTTCCCATTTCTAGGCACTAATGGGGAGACCTTTCCAGCTTTAGAGGAAGTTAATTTATCTTCACAGCCATCACAATCTGCAAGGGAGAGGCGACGAATAAAAAAGAAAGCAATGGAATTTACTGTATGTATGAAGTGCTTCTCCTTCCACTGCTATATCTCTCTCTTCCATTTAAAAGAGAAACCTCAGGGGTTTCTGCAAAGAGAGACTAACACAAATAATAGTATGAAAAAACTTTTGTATCTAGAGACTGGGAAAACTGGGATTGTTTATCTTACAAAGGAGACTAATAAGAGGGGACATGATAAAAGTATATAAAATAATGATTAGTCTAGAGACGGTAAATGGGTAGCTTCTGTTCTCCCTTTTCATAACACAAGAACAAAGGAACAATCAATGAAATCAAAAGGTAGCAATCTGAATAAAGAATTTTTGTATGTGATATGTAGCTAAACTGTGGGACTCGTTACCATAGGATGTTATTGAGAACAAAAACTTAGCAAGATGCAAAAAGGGATTAGACATTTATAATCACCGTGGCTAGTGCTCATTTTGGAAGAGATATTAAACCTAATTTTTCAGGGCAAATTAGTTTATAACTATTAGGAATTGGAGGGAGATTTGCCTATTTTGTAATGGCTTAAATTTTCCTCTGGAGTATTTTGGTATTGGCCACAGCCAGAGAGAATACTTTATACCTACATGACAATTACTGTGTTTTTTATTTCAATAGGAGTTGTATTACATGGCTATAGATGATATGTTCACACAGTATAAATGGGTTATATCCCTAATGGCCCTTCTGCAGGCTTGTCTTATTTACTGACATCTTCCCATATTTTCTAAATCTGCAGGATGATGTTCCTTTTAGCAAGTCACAGCCTGACACCTTCTCTTTGCACTCAAGCTCCAGTCTCAGAGTTGACCAACTGAAAGCCAGGAATGAAGAACGATTAAGAAGACTGAATGAATTGCAGAAGAAATCTGTTAACTTAGGTATGCTTTTTTTTTTTTTTGGATGTTAAAGAAACCAATATTAAGAATCAAACTAATATTAACAATAAGAAGAAATTGGCCGAGACATTTGGATTATTTTGACATAATGTAATACTCTATATATCACTGTTTTGCTGGAAAATTAGTTGTTAAAAAGTTTGAATTGAAGTTTGTTGCAAGTTTTGAGAGGTGAGGCAAATGAAAGGATATCAACTCAAGACTTGTCTTGTGACTAGTATAGTGGTATCCAACCTAATATCTGTGGCAGCTTTGGAAAGAAGTAAACCCTCCAAGAAAACTTACAATGAAGCTGGCCAATTGAGCCATGGCTATGGAAGCTATATTCTTTATTACCTTCTATAGAGATCAATACATGCCATGAAGCATAATGTTTCATTACTCCAGTCTTGGCACATTTACCTACAAATGATGTTGGTGATTAAAATTCTCAAATTGCAGTACTGAACTCAGAACTGCTATCACAAATAAATTCACAAACTGACTGTATGGGGAAGCATTTTCTTTTTGTGCTGAGAATGTGTGGCTTTAATTACATGTATTGATTTGTCCCCCAGTCTGAATGTTGGGACACAGTACACTCTTTTTTCAAACCCTCATTACTTCATACAGTTCAAATACATCTTCACCATATTCAGCCCTCTTCTGTCTGTCTAGCCAACTTCTTTTCTGCCCTGGCTCAGACACATCCCTTATAGTTTCATTTAGTATCATGTTAACAAAGTTGCTATTATTGATCTATAGCTTGGTTGGTCTTCCTTTTATTAAATGCAATCTCCACCTTTTTTTCCTCTGCTACTTTGACTTCCTTGTCTTTGAATGGAGGTCTTCCTTCTTACTATCCATGTATGTTAACTATTAGTATTTTACTGGATTAAAAAGCTGCATTTTACAATGGCATTTAGTGTAATCTAAGCAAAGCCTGTTTGTCTGTTGGTGATTTTTCATGTGGATTCCATTCTTGGTGCCCATGACACTTATGCATACAAGATCAGATTCTTTTGGCTAGCATTGTCCTTGTGACCCCCTTCCCATGCCAGGGCATAAAGCAGTTGTTCTCAAACTTTTTGGCCCACAGCTGTCCCCACTCGTGCAAACCTTTCTGAGGACCACCCATGAAGCCAAAATGGGTGCAGGAGCAGACTAGGGATGGGGGATCTTGATTAGAGGGTGCAGAGGAGGAATGGGTATGGGAGGGCGAGCCAGGATTCTGCCCAATGGGAGCCAGAGAAGGGGTAGCAGCAATACATAGAGCTGGATCTGACTTGAGAGGCTTGGGGCTACTCCCCCTCCCCACCCTGCAGCAGGAAGCCAGCACTGGCACTCCAACCTTGCAAGGGGACTGAGGGAGTTGAGTGCTAGCATGGGCTCCCTGCTGTGGGGAGGGCGCCTGCCGAGGCCATGGCCCACCTACAGGATGGCTGCAGACCACTAGTGAGACCATTTTGTGTTCCACTTTGGCAACCGCTGGCATAAAGGATGGAGAAAGTCCAGTTGTCCCATGGTCCCTTCTTTCCCGCTATGAAAGCAAGATAGAAACCTTGCAGAGTCCATTTGCTTTCCTAACAATAAACACTGTCCTGTTACTGAATAAGCTACTCAGATGAAGCTTTAAAACTCTGTACGAATTAGTTATATTAAAACAAAGTAGTTAATTACTTCAAGGAGTACCAGTGGAAACACAGATACCCAGAGATTGACATACTAAACCCTCACCTCCAACCATTATACAGCCTGAGTTCTGTTGTCGAGTTTAACTGAACTCAGAATTGGAGGGGGTCGGGTTTGTTGTAGATGCCGCACTATAACTATATCTGTACATAACAATGAAATATGGATAGATAGCGAATGACAGGTGGTGTTAAGACAAATATACAGAGTATCAGTGGCAAGAAAGGGGGATATGTGGGCAGCTGGTAGATCTGGGAGTAAGAGAAGTTTGGGAACCTCTAGTGTAGATTCTTTTAATGCTAAATAGGCAAAATAAAACTAAGTCTTTTAATCAGTTAATATGCTAAGATACCTTACCAGTGCCATCCACTACTCAGGTATTTTTGCATCTCAAGTTTTAAAACAGCTAGTGGTTCTCTTTAGCCACTGTGCACACCTGGCAGGGCAGAGCGCGAGAGACTTCATGCATTCTCCTGCCTCCAGGCCCTGATCGGCTGAGCTCAGTCAAACAACTGGCAATTGTCTCTAGGTGCTGGGGACGAGGGACAAGACTTTACATGCTCCCCCACCCCGAGGTCAATCGGGATCTATGGACAGGGGAACATGACGCCTGGCCCTGCTCCTTCTGCCCAGGGCTACTTCAGAAATTTATGAAGTGGCCTCCTTTTAAAAATGATTGCCCACCCCTGTTCTATACCCTGTCTTTCCTCCTAGGCTCATTGTGTCTATAAATGTCAGTCCGTTACTGTTACAACCTGCAAAGGATCTGTGACAGATATTAGCATCCTCATCCAAGTAAGCAGGCAGAGGGTACCAAGTCCCTTCCAAGGGATTTGAGTATTTCTGCTGTCACCCAATGCCAGGATCTCTGGTTATATCTTCTGCTTAGGAGATGTCCAAACAGCAAGGGCCTTTCAAGCCAACAACTAATGAGAAGGATGCTGAAGAGTTGGTCTTATTTGGATGCAAAGCCTACTTTTCATCCACCCTCCAAATGAAAGTAGATAACTGTACTTTGTGAGAAGCACTTCATTATTTCCACTGAGAGAAGCTATCTCAATTAACAGACAAGTTTCCTATGGAATATAAGGAAAAGTTGGATTTTTAATGAAAAAAGGTATCTGGTGGCTGCATTTCCCTCCAAGAACCTCTAGATGCATCTAGTACAGTGTCACACACTGTGGCCACATTTATGGTGATGAGAATATAGTCCCGACTGCGAGCATCTGGGATACCCAGAGTGGTATCGGTCTACTTCAAGTTCAGCCATAGATATCTCTAAGAGCATTCCTTAGACTTCTGGGACAAATGGCTTCCTGGACCAACATACTGTGTTTTGCCATACTTCACATACACTCCATTCCAGGATAGTTGAAATCAGCATATCTATCCAGATGACACCAAAGTTTTTTCCAAACTAAACAAGCCCAGTTCATGAAGCCTGGCTTCATAGGTCATGTTCTCTAAACCTTTAATCATTCTTGTCGCTCTTCTCTGTACCCTTTCCAATTTTTCCACATCTTTCTTGAAATGTGGCGCCCAGAACTGGACACAGTACTCCAGCTGAGGCCTAACTAGTACAGAGTAGAGCGGCAGAATGACTTCACGAGTTTTGCTTACAACACACCTGTTGATACAACCTAGAATCATATTTGCTTTTTTTGCAACAGCATCACACTGTTGACTCATATTCAACTTGTGGTCCACTATGACCCCTAGATCCCTTTCCGCCATGCTCCTTCCTAGACAGTCGCTTCCCATCTTGTATGTATGGAACTGATTGTTCCTTCCTAAGTGGAGCACTTTGCATTTCTCTTTATTAAACCTCATCCTGTTTACCTCTGACCATTTCTCTAGCTTGCTAAGGTCATTTTGAATTATGTCCCTATCCTCCAAAGAAGTTGCAACCCCACCCAGTTTGGTATCATCTGCAAACTTAATAAGCGTACTCTCTATCCCAATATCTACATCATTGATGAAGATATTGAACAGTACGGGTCCCAAAACAGACCCTTGAGGAACTCCACTTGTTATCCCTTTCCAGCAGGATTTAGAACCGTTAACAACAACTCTCTGACTATGGTTATCCAGCCAATTATGCACCCACCTTATCGTGGCCCTATCTAAGTTATATTTGCCTAGTTTATCAATAAGAATATCATGCGAGACCGTATCAAATGCCTTACTAAAGTCTAGGTATATGACATCCACCGCTTCTCCCTTATCCACAAGGCTCGTTATCTTATCAAAGAAAGCTATCAGATTAGTTTGGCATGACTTGTTCTTCACAAACCCATGCTGGCTATTCCCTATCACTTTATTACCTTCCAAGTGTTTGCATATGATTTGCCTGTGGACATGCTAATGAGCGAAGCTCCAGGGAACAATGGGCCTCTGAAGGCCAAAGACACACCTGGCTACTGGCCATGTGACTCTAGCCAGCCTGGAAGAAACCAGGAAGGAGGTATAAATTTGCCATGTGGCCATCTCCATCTTGTACTCAGCTCAGCACTTCATCCCAGAGGCAACAGTGCAGGGATCGAAGAGCCGGAAAAAACTGTGGACCCATCCTGACCTAGGATGTGCAACAAGGACTTTTAAGCCAGCAGTTATAACATCTTTGCTGCAAGCCTGCATCGAGAACTGGGAGATTCGATGCATGTAACGTATGATACTTTAGCAACCTCACTCTCATGCTTTTCTTTCTTGTGGTAATAAACCTTTAGATGGTCGATTCTAAAGGATTGGCTCAGCGTGATTTGTGGGTAAGGTCCAGAGGGTAAATTGACCAGGGATCTGTGGCTGGTTTCTTGGAACTGGACAGAACTTGTTCAGGAAAGGTCAGATTGGGTACTAGACCCCTCACCTGTATATGAGGTCCGGGGCCATCTGGGGCATAGATATTGCTGGGGTTTTGGAGGGGTTTAGCCACGAGTCTTCAAGCAGGCAGCTGAAGTGCTCTGTGGGACTGGTGTGTGGCCTGTTTGGGAAGATCTCCAGTCTGGGGCAGTAAGGAGTCCCGAATTTGAGCAATTTGCCCTGAGCGGATGCCCTCAGCTGTGCCCAGACCTGGCCCAGTCCATCACACTAGCTCTCTCCCTTGACATCACTCATTTCCTTATCTACTAGCCTTTAAGCCATCTGGGATTTCTTTCAGTGTTAAAAGGGTACATCTAGCAGCAATATAAGCCGTTTTCCCTCCTAAACAGGGTCATACCGTATTTTCCAATCCTACAGTGACAAGGTTCTCTAGGGTTCATACTATAGAATCATAGAATACTAGGACTAGAAGGGATCTCGAGAGGTCATCCAGTCCAGTCCCCTGACCTCATGGCAGGACCAAATACTGTCTAGACCATCCCTGATAGACATTTGTCTAACCTACTCTTAAATATCTTCAGAGATGGGGATTCCACAACCTCCCTGGGCAATTTATTCCAGTGTTTGATCACCCTGACAGTTAGGAACTTTTTCCTAATGTCCAACCTAAACCTCCCTTGCTGCAGTTTAAGCCCATTGCTTCTTGTTCTATCCTCAGAGGCCAAGATGAACAATTTTTCTCCCTCCTCCTCAGGACACCCTTTTAGATACCTGAAAACAGCTATCATGTCCCCCTTCAGTCTTCTATTTTCTAAAGTAAACAAACCCAATTCTTTCAGCCTTCCTTCATAGGTCATGTTCTCTAGACCTTTAATCATTCTAGTTGCTCTTCTCTGGACCCTCTTCAATTTCTCCACATCTTTCTTGAAATGCCATGCCCAGAACTGGACACAGTACTCAAACTGAGGCCTAACCAGTGCAGAGTAGAGCGGAAGAATGACTTCTCGTGTCTTAGAATCATAGAATCATAGGACTGGAAGGGACCTTGAGAGGTCATCGAGTCCAGCCCCCTGCCCTCAAGGCAGGACCAAGCTCTGTCTACACCATCCCTGACAGATGTCTGTCTAACCTGTTCTTAAATATCTCCAGAGAGGGAGATTCCACCACCTCCCTTGGCAATTTATTCCAATATTTGACCACCCTGACAGGAATTTTTTCCTAATGTCCAATCTAAACCTCCCTTGCTGCACTTTAAGCCCATTACTCCTTGTCCTGTCCTCAGAAACCAAGAGGAACACATTTTCTCCTTCCTCCTTGTGACACCCTTTTAGATATTTGAAAACCGCTATCATGTCCCACCTTAATCTTCTTTTTTCCAAACTAAACAAGCCCAGTTCCTGAAGCCTCACAACACACCTGTTAATGTATCCCAGAATCATGTTTGCTTTTTTTTCCAACGGCATCACACTGTTTGCTCATATTTAGCTTGTGATCCACTATAACCATTAGATCCCTTTCTGCTGTACTCATTCCTAGACAGTCGCTTCCCATTCTGTATGTGTGAAACTGATTGTTCCTTCGTAAGTGGAGCACTTTGCATTTGTCTTTATTAAACTTCATCCTGTTTACCTCAGACCATTTCTCCAATTTGTCCAGATCATTTTAAATTATGACCTTATCCTCCAAAGCAGTCGCAACCCCTCCCAGCTTGGTAGCATCTTCATACTTAATAAGCGTACTTTCTATGCTAATATCTAAATAGGCGATGAAGATAGTGAACAGAGCCGGTCCCAAAACAGACCCCTGCGGAACCCCACTTGTTATACGTTTCCAGCAGGATTGTGAACCGTTAATAACTCCTCTCTGAGTACAGTTATCCAGCCAGTTATGCACCCACCTTATAGTAGCCCCATCTAAGTTGTATTTGCCTAGTTTATTGATAAGAATATCATGCGAGACAGTATCAAATGCCTTACTAAAGTCTAGGTATACCACATCCACCGCTTCTCCCTTATCCACGAGACTCGTTAGCTTTCTTTCATAGGATATCAGCTATGTTCCCCTCCACATTGAGGAACCTCTTTACTCTTGAGACCTAATTATATTATTAACAGTGTTGATTGGCCTCTTTCCCTATTTTGAACCAAAACAACACCTTTATCCCTGAACCACCTTTCTAACTGTTGTTTTAGTAGAGACTGCATCCTCTCTGAGGGTAGAGGATATTCTGACATTCATGGTAGGTACACCTTATACAGTGTCTCGTAAGGATTGGATTACTCTCACATCCCATCCTAGATTCCTGCATGGAGGAGTTTGAGTTCCAAATGAACCAATTTATTTTTTTCTTGTTTTTTTTCCCCCTCAAGTCTTAGCTGGGTGAAGGAAAACTTCATACAGTTGAGGTAATAAGGGCATTGTCATATTACTTTAACAGGATACATTTGCTAAGGAACATACCTAAACTGTTGTCTTTGCTGAAAGGATTAAGGGTAAGGCATTTTCTTCAGAGAGATTATGAAAATGGGTTTTCAGAGCATGTTCTGAGTTATTTATGTTAGAACCTACCTGCTCACTTTAGAGCTCATGCCACTAGAGCTAAAACAGCTTTGGACACCTGTTTTGAAGAATGTCTCTATTTCTGAAATCTGTAGGGCAGCTACGTGGAGCTTGGTCCACACCTTTTCAAGATGCTACTCTTTGGTAGAGGCTTCCAGCTTGGATGCCCCCTTTGGTAGAGATGTCCTGCAGTCATTGTTTAAGTAGGACTCCTACTTCCCACTTCTATGCAAACAGATAACCACAGTTACGGTAAGGTAAGTTTTTGCTGTTAGCACCTCCATTCTTCACTTGTTAGAAAGATCACTTCTTTTCCCTGGAGATGCAGCTAAGTCTATAGTGGGTAGTAACATTGTCTTCTTCCAAGTAAAACCTATGATTAGAAATAATAGAACAAGAAAATTAACTAAAGAAGGGCTATCGTTTATTGTTAATTAACAAAAATGAGTAACTCTGTAGTTTTTCTGGTGGAGTATTTTCCCTGGGAATTTAATATAGAGTAATCAGATACCTAAGTCCTTTTCACAAACTTCTGTATTTTTTTTAATAGGTTAGTTTTTTCATCACCAGTTTCTGGACTCAATTATTTTGACTCGCTTTTTATAAAGTGATGGTCAGGGTGAGTAAGTGACCAGACTTGGTCTTTTTTTCAAAATGTATTTATCTTTAGAAACTGGTATCTTTGGAGCTTCCAGGGGGCCTGGATTTTCTTAAAGTTTCCCCTGCTGAGATTTTGTTAGATCATCTGTACAAGATGGACAGTGTGAAAAAGAGAAGTAAGGCCTATGCTGCCTCTCCCACTACATGCCATCACCACTCCCTCTGGCTTTGGAGGGGATGGAGCCTGTGTGATGCACCAACAGGATCCCTTCTGACAAGTGCTTTCATCAAATTAAGGAGAAATCTAGGCCTGGAGAGTCAGAGGTCTGTGCTCTCCTCTCCTTTCAGGTGGAGGAGAGAGTTTTGAGCTCAAAGGTGAGAGGCTTAATTGTAGCCTGATTACTGTGGTGACTTCCAGCACACAACTCCTCTCTTCGTAGGCTTGGATATTAAGTAATTTGACATAAGTAATTTGCCTCATTCCATAGTGGGTCTGACTGAAAAGATAACTGGATCAGTAGGCTAGAGCCATGTTGTCTTGACTGGATAAGATAAGGGGGGAGCAGTTTGGTACCATTTAGACTGCACAGGATACACCTGAAATGCAAGATGAAGTAAATAATACATGTGCCTGCACAATGTGTGACTAGAGTACACTATACAGGGTGGGGATGTGAGCATCATTGTGGGCAGGGGGACTCTATCCTGGCTGGAACATCCCCCACCTTCAGCGGGGAAGGCACTCCAACCTGCCTGCCCCATTTAATCAATTAACCGGTTCAACATAACATTTAACTGATTAATGGGGATTTTATATTCCCTAGTACAGGGATTAGTTCCTGCAAAGTAACCAAGCCAGATCCAGAACCATGTGATGCAATTTATAGTTAAAGATGCATATGTTGTTAGTCTTGGTCAAAATGTATAGGGAAAAGTGCTTCTGTGTAACTAGGGATATAAGCGACTAGTCGACTATCCAAGAAGCAGAAGCTTATCGGATAGTCGACTAGTGATGTGACTAGTTGCTTCTCCCTCCTCCCCTCGTTGTTGCCTCTGTCAGAGAGAGGCAGCAAGGAGGGGGCTAAGCAGGAGCCAGTGCTGGGGGGAGCTGGCTTAAAAGCCGGTTCCCCCCCAGCACCGTCTCCGCAGGGGACAGTGGAGGGGTAAACGGCACAAGCAGGGACTGAAGCAGTCTCCACTCGCGCTGCTTCTGCTGCTATTGCTTTTGAAATGTGCAAGAGCCCAGCGGGGGAGTCAAAGGCTGAGGTGCTGCAGGGAGTGGGAACCCACTGGGCCTCTTATATGTTTCAAAGGTTCAGGTGCCCCGAGGAGCACTGGGCCAATCTCCCACTGGTCTCGCATTCCCAGTGGGGCTTCTGCTTTTGAACTGTAGCAAGAGCCCTGATAGACTAATCAAATAGTCAATGGAAATTCCATTGACTATTTGATTAGTTAATTAATCTAAATTTAACATCCATATGTGTCACTTTATCGTTTGTCATGCTCTCTACCCACCTCATACATTGAAGTCTGATCAACTCCACTATAGCTTTGCGGTATGCCGAATAAAGGAACCTGAGTGATCAGACTAGAGTTGAAATGAGTTCTTGGGAAATCAAGTGGAAAAGATCTCAGGGAAACCCCAGCACTGTTCACGTCATTTGCGGGATGTGTTTTTCTCTACATGGTTCTTTGGAGCTGTCCCTTGTTTATGCTGGTCCTATTTCCTATTCATGCCAAATGAACCTGGAGCAAGGACAGGGCCTTAAAGATGAGTGACTTAATAGATTCTTGTTAAACCTGACAAGAATTGGACAGAATCTTAGGTTTAGAATCTATTTTGCCCTGGATACCTTAATGAGAAATGAACCCTAATGCTCTATAAATATTAGATTCCATGATGTGTCTTTCCTGCTTCCACTTTTGTTTATGCAGTGTTATTGTAGCCATGTTGGCCCCAGGATATTAGAGAGACGGGGTTGGGTGTGGTAATATCTTTTATTGTTCCTCCTTCTGCTGGTGAGAAGCTTTTGAGTTTCAGAGATTTTTTTTTCAGATCAAGGAAACTTTTATACAGAGTGTCAAAGTGAAATATAAGCTAAATAGAAGATGAAAGAGATAGGCACGGGTAAATTAGTACATATTTCAAAGGAACCATTCAAGGGGAAGTCGCAATCTCATCTTTCCATCCAGGAGAAGAATCATAGGACTGGAAGGGACCTCGAGAGGTCATCGAGTCCAGCCCCCCGCCCTCAAGGCAGGACCAAGCTCCGTCTACACCATCCCTGACAGATGTCTATCTAACCTGTTCTTAAATATCTCCAGAGAGGGAGATTCCACCACCTCCCTTGGCAATTTATTCCAATATTTGACCACCCTGACAGGAATTATTTCCTAATGTCCAATCTAAACCTCCCTTGCTGCACCTTTAAGCCCATTACTCCTTGTCCTGTCCTCAGAAACCAAGAGGAACACATTTTCTCCTTCCTCCTTGTGACACCCTTTTAGATATTTGAAAACCGCTATCATGTCCCCCCTTAATCTTCTTTTTTCCAAACTAAACAAGCCCAGTTCATGAAGCCTGGCTTCATAGGTCATGTTCTCTAGACCTTTAATCATTCTTGTCGCTCTTCTCTGTACCCTTTCCAATTTCTCCACATCTTTCTTGAAATGTGGCACCCAGAACTGGACACAGTACTCCAGCTGAGGCCTACCTAGTGCAGAGTAGAGCGGCAGAATGACTTCACGAGTTTTGCTTACAACACACCTGTTGATACAACCTAGAATCATATTTGCTTTTTTTGCAACAGCATCACACTGTTGACTCATATTCAGCTTGTGGTCCACTATGACCCCTAGATCCCTTTCCGCCATGCTCCTTCCTAGACAGTCGCTTCCCATCTTGTATGTATGGAACTGATTGTTCCTTCCTAAGTGGAGCACTTTGCATTTCTCTTTATTAAACCTCATCCTGTTTACCTCTGACCATTTCTCTAACTTGCTAAGGTCATTTTGAATTATGTCCCTATCCTCCAAAGAAGTTGCAACCCCACCCAGTTTGGTATCATCTGCAAACTTGATAAGCGTACTCTTTATCCCAATATCTACATCATTGATGAAGATATTGAACAGTACGGGTCCCAAAACAGACCCTTGCGGAACTCCACTTGTTATCCCTTTCCAGCAGGATTTAGCACCGTTAACAACAACTCTCTGACTACGGTTATCCAGCCAATTATGCACCCACCTTATCATGGCCCTATCTAAGTTATATTTGCCTAGTTTATCAATAAGAATATCATGCGAGACCGTATCAAATACCTTACTAAAGTCTAGGTATTTGACATCCACTGCTTTTCCCTTATCCTCAAGGCTCGTTAACCTATCAAAGAAAGCTATCAGATTAGTTTGGCATGACTTGTTCTTCACAAACCCATGCTGGCTATTCCCTATCACTTTACCACCTGCTCTGTTTTTGTAAAGCCCCTGGTAGGGCGCTTCCTCAAAGGATTGGATAGATCCCTCCCTCAGGTGAGAGAACCACTCCCCTTGTGAGACCTTATCCTGGTCCTCTCCAAGTTAATGTTCCCATCTTTTGAACCACTAGCTTCTTGCTCACTCCTGGAAAAGAGGAGACTAAGGGGGGATACGATATACAGGGCTCAACAAATCCGTTTATCTACTCACCCGTGGCGAGTAGATTTCAGCTGGTTGCCCTGTTCACTGGTGATGTGAGTGTGCGCAATGCGGGGCTGATGAGTGGATTTCGCCATGATTTGTCGAGCCCTGATGATAGAGGTCTATAAAATCATGAGTGGTGTGGAGAAAGTGAATAAGGAAAAGTTATTTACTTGTTCCCATAATATAAGAACTAGGGGGCCACCAAATGAAACTATTGGGCAGCAGGTTTAAAACAAATAAAAGGAAGTTCTTCACACAGCGCATAGTCAATCTGTGGAACTCCTTGCCTGAGGAGGTTGTGAAGGCTAGGACTATAACAGGGTTTAAAAGAGAACTAGATAACCTCCATGAATGTAAGTCCATAAATGGCTATTAGCCAGTATGGGTAAGGAATGGTGTCCCTAGCCTCTGTTTGTCAGAGGGTGGAGATGGATGGCAGGAGAGAGATCGCTTGATCATTACCTGTTCGGTTCACTCCCTCTGGGATACCTGGCATTGGCCACTGGGCTGGATGGACCTTTGGTCTGACCCAGTATGACCATTCTTATGTTCTCTGCCTCTCGTGTAAGATATAATTGCCAACAGAAAGGCTAACTGCCAGAAGGGTCTCAGAGCTGAGGGCACTCATGTCAGAGCCACCCTGTATAGTCTTCCACAACGACAAGGTCCAGCTCGGACCTCACCCTGTTTTCCTTCCCCAGGTGGTCTCATATTTCACTTAGGGTAAAATACAAGGAGGAAGGTAACCTAAGCCATGTACCGTTGCATTTGCTGGATGTCTGTAGAGCACTTGCCTTTTATATACAGCGCATAAAACCCTTTAGGAAGTCATCACAACTTTTTGTTGCTGTTATGGAGCATACCCAGTAGGCAGGGTAGTCCTACATTCAGTGGATAACTGACTCCAACCCAAGCTCCTTGGGTTCAGCTTAGCAGTCACCTTCATTGGAAATACGTGAACAAGCATTCAAAGAAGCAAAAATGGTCACTAACCTTTTGTAACTGTTGTTCTTTGAGAAGTGTTTTTTTGCATCAGCTGCTTTATATGAAGGCCAGTTTTTGAATGGTATGGTCTCCTAGGTAGCCAGGACTCCTTAGGCAGCCGCATGTAGTTTACAGCTCTCGATATGTAATGCATGTGGCTATCCATCCTTCCCCCAGACACTTCCTGAGCTTCATGGCAGGTCATGACTTCCTGCACATTCCGATTCTTCCTGTGACTTCATGACTTCCTGTGAGTCCGATTCTTCCAGTCGGACTCACCACTGCTCAATGAATCATCATCACAGTTGTCTCAGTAGTGGTGGCCCACCTCTGACATCAAGGTGTCCTTATATTCCCTGATCTTGATGATTGACTGCTGGTGGCCCTATTGAAAGGAAGTGTGAGCCTCAACTTCTATGTGGAAATTCTTCTAGACAAACCCTCTTCCTAAAGAACTCTGGCCTCGCTCGCCATCAAATTTCACATGGCTGCTTTCACTACCTTGCACCCTCTGCTGCAGGGGCATTCTCTCTTTACTCACTCATTTACTTCTACATTTTAGTAGGCTCCCCCTCAAACCTTCCCTCCTGATAAGTCCATTGGTCCCAGTGGGACCTTAGCCTTGTCCTCACAACACTGATAGTCATTCTTTGAACCTCTAGCCTTGTGTGCTGTCTCTCTCCGCTCTCCGTGAAGGTTGCCATACTGCTGGTGGTTACCTTTTGCATGATATTTTAGCAAACTGGGGGCCATGATAGCAGATGCCCATTTACTACATTTTGTAAGTTTCCCTATACTTGTACCCAAAGTTAACTCTAATTTTCCTCTCACCCAACTTATACACTTGCCTTCTTTATTTCCAAAGCGCCTCAGCTCGGTGGAGGAAAGTCACCTTTGCTCCCTTGACATCTGCAGGGCCCCAGCCTTCTACCTGCCGTGGACAAAACTCTTCAGGAAGTCCCCTAAACTATCACTATAGCTGAACACATGAAGGTGCAAGTGATACAGAAGCAGCAGTATGGAGCAACAGACAGGAGCTGGTACACAAGGAGACTGCAGCCCTGTGTTGAATTTTTTCAGCGTTGGCACCATTACTCCATTATACACATTTTAACATCCTTAGTTAAGACTAGCCATATAGAAAACATCTCTGTAGTTTGTTTTAGAATATTCTAAATTTTTAGTTGAAGGATATATTCATGTAGGCACACTTTATTTTAAAGCTTTTTTTTACATTAACACCATTTGGTAGAAATCCTTATACTTAAATGGAGTATGCTTTTTTTCATGTACCGATAGCAATGTACCAGCTTGAAAGAGCAAATCTCTGTGGAAGAGGGGAACGTGGTGACTTAAATTAATAAAATATTGCGAGACTAGTTTAAAATATATAAAACATTGTGGTAACGAGTTATGGAGATGATATGTGTACCTTTTGCATGTAGGAAATTTGCACCCACTCTGCATCTGGTCTGAGGTATTTTAGTCACCCTCAAGCTGAAAAGAAGTATGTGAATATAGGCAAAAGATGGTGTTTGACAACAGAGTTGTTTTTTCATTGGAATGCTCCTTTTTTTTTTTTGTATCAGACTCATTGACTTTTCAGTGGTTTGTCCCCAGTCTGCAAAAGCAGGCTCAATATCAGAGAGCAAAAGCAGTCCTTAAGGTGAACCGGCAGGTATGGAGGGAGTGTATTTGCAATCCCAGTTCTGTCTAGTGAGAATGAGCATTTTATCAGGCAGCAGCTTCTCAAAAAATCTACGGAACATTGGATAGCATCATGACCCTCACCCCCAAATAAGACTTCCAGTATCTTCATAGCCATTGAACTGTTAATTTAATACAGATATGGCATTTTCCTATACAGACTTGTTTCATTTGAGACATATCATTGGTAAGTGTTTGGGTGGTGACAGTTGTCTCATGCTTTATATCATTAAATATATAGAAAGAACAAATATTAAATGTAACTTGAAAGTGGAATGGTGGTGATGGGATTATGTTAAAGGGAAATGATATATCTATTGCTCTTCCTCCTCTGTAGGTGACGATATTTCCCTGGGAGATGCTGATGACATTTTGAAGCAGTTTCCATCTAAAAGTGGCAGAAGGCCTACTTCTGTTGACACAGTAGCAACAGACCCCTGGCTGCGACCTGGAACATCAGAGACCCTGAAAAGATTTATGTCTGGACAGTCAAATCAGGCTAAACTGTCTTCTGAAAACACTTTACCTTTTAATTGGCAGGGACTGTCAACTGCACATGGTTGAATAAATCTATATTGAAACAAGCTGTGCCTTTAATCATAAGAAAGAATGTAAATCACTACTGCACTTTTAAAATGTTCAGTTTATTTTCTTGTAAGACTAGTCTTATATGTAAATACTGTAAGCTATATGTATAGGTGGTTTTTAATTAAAATGTTAAAGGAGCAGAAGCTGTAGACTGTATAGGATGTTTTATTAAACCAAAGTAGGGAAGTGGAGGTTTTTTGCACTCTTTTCTATAAGTTAAACTGGTCAGTATGTTACAGATATTTCAAGACTTAGATTTGAAGCTTGTGAGAGTATAGCATTAGCTCAGAGAACTTTTAATATCAAAACAGAATGATTCTGCTAACATACTAGAATGAACAACAAAGCTGAATTCATTTTACTCTTGGTACTTGAAGTGATTTTTACCTCAAAGCAGCAGGTAGCTATCTAAAAACAGTGATAAGAGAGGGTTATAGTAGCCTGTATATGTTCAATATTCAAGAGTTACTGAATCACTGTTGTGCATCTACATGGACAAAAGATTTGTGTAAACAATTGATCATTCCTGTTCCAGTTACTAACAGTTTGCTTTCTTTTCCCAATCAATCAGTTGTGTGCTAAAACACTAATTATACCTTTCTACTTCTTCCTGTTTGTGTTGATAATGTAGATATTGTTATGAGTGAATATTGTTAATATTTTTAATTTATGGTTATGATTTCAAACAATTGATGAAAATAAATTATTTTATTACCCAAAGGTAAAGCTTTAGTCCCATTTTGTGGAAATGTGAGTGAGAAGTGTTAAAGGCTTAACTCAAAAGCCCATAAGCAGAAGTTTGTACACCTACAGAAAGCTAAGACATGTGGATTGCAATTGTTCTACTAAACCCCATATTATCTTTAGCCTGCTGAGTGATGATGGTGAGAGATAGAAAATGTATTTACTGGCAACCAGGCTGCTGCTATGCAACATCCTGGGGCAGAAGCGCTTCTGAGGAAGTTTGAGCTCTTGTTAAGAGCTCAGGCAGAGCACATGCTAATGTAGGAAGTGATCCAAGGAGAGGCGAGTTTATACCTCCCTCCTGGGCTAAGTTGCTTGTGAAAAGGGTCCTTGCAGAGGGATGGGAATAGGGGAGTGATGGAAATAAACTCTGCAATGCTGCCTTTCTCCCTCCACAGTAATGAGGGCTCACATTGGGCTGAAAACAAAATGGAGATAGACTCATTTGTTTATTGGATCCTATCTTTGAGCACCAGGAGCCACCAGCTGGGCTGCCTGGCTCTACCTCAGATTATGAGGAGTCAACCTACAGGGGTCATGGAGGAGCAGTACCCATCAATTCCACTGTCTTGGGCTGGGACTCTGGGGCTAGTGCTGGAGTGGGGAAGTCTTGGCTGACAGCATCATCAGTTTCTCTCTGGGTGGCACCAAAGGACCCACTACTGAATAGGAACTTGTGGCAACATGCTGCCTCTGCTTATCTTCACCATTGGTGCTGCCTCTTTTCTGCAGGCAATGGTGGCACAGAGCACCAGTAAAGACCCTGTCCACAACAAACAGGTCCAGGATGGATGGCACTGTGATCCTGCTGGTGCCACAGTACCCTCCCCAGCTGATCCTGGATCAGACACAATGGTGCCTCGGAGCAGGGTAGAATTGACAGTGAAACTTATGTAGGCAGAGGGGAATAGCTGACAGGTCACACTGGTCAAGGAAACAAGTAGCTGCAGGTTACACTGGTTTTGATTGCACAGATGAAAGAATTCAAAAACTTTATTGACCTATAACCTGATTAGAATATGCCAGATGAGAACCAATATTGTACAGAAAGTTGTACAGAATTTTTACATAGAAAACTTTACATAGCTGTACCATATACATTTTGTCCATCAGAAAAAATTTTCTACATCCACTGTAATATAGAATGCTTGACAACCTTGTCTTTAACCATCAGGGCACAATTCACAGTATGAATACATTTCCAATCAATTTAACCATCCCCAAACCATGCCAAGATTTGTTACTTTTATATATTCAACATTAAATTCTGTACACAAGAAAAATCTACATCAAACAAAAAAAAAGTGACAGCAGACACAATCTAGACTGTTTGTGGTGATTCAAGTTTCCAGTCCTTGAAGGATCATCAGAGTTCAATGGCTCTTTATATTTAAAACCCTAAAACAAGTATATTACAGGTAGTTATGTCAGTCGTGATATTTTCTACATCTGTTCTTGACAAAAATTCAGCAACACTAACTTTTGGACTACAACAAAACAAAAATCATGACAAAAAATAAATCCAAACTTCTAGTGCATTTGGTAAACCATAAAATGTTATGGGTTTTTAGCAAATCAATAAAATACAGAAACAAAACAATGCAGGAAGAACTGTATAGTGTTTAATAGTTTATATTACAGACCTGCATCTCTGTACATTTTTCACAGAAAGATGATTACCAAATATCTCAGGTAGCCTGAGTGTGCAAAAAATTTTCAGAATAAGAATATCAGACAGTTGCTAAATACCTTTTACCATGAACAATAATTTCCATTCTTTTTTCCACTATAAACATTTTATCCTTCAAAACACAGCTCTCCTGAGTGGTACTTCTTGCAGAAGTTCAAACCTTTACATATATAGTTCTTTGGGTAGGCTTTAGTTTCACACCTGCCATAAGCATCTGTTGCTATACTGCTATCTAGAACAGTAAAGGATATTGTAGCCCATGGTGACAACAGGACTGTGCTAAAAACTGGCTCTATGCTCAACATGAGCCAGGAAGGAGAACCAACAGCAATAATCCATCAAAAAACCGAAAGGAACTGGAGTTTTGCAAGCCAGAATTACAGTTGTAAGCATCTGTACCATTAACCCTTAGATACACATTGCCATACCAAAAAAACCGTTTTTATGGATATCCAGACAGAAATCCTCCACTACCTTGTCCTTTTATATAGCTGAGGGATGTGGTTTCGTAACAAAGCAATATTCAGTCAGTGCTTGCTCCTGCTTGTTCCCAGCTCCTGCTCTGGTGGTTGGGATATCTGAAAAACTACACCAATCCGCAGGAAAAACCTTCGCAGAACAGCTCGAAGTTCAGGAATTAGGTCAAACTGCATAATTTCACACAAGAGAGGGTAGTAGAATGAGGCATGGGCTTTGAACTGAGGGGGGGAAAAGATAATGTTATTCTATTAAACAGAAACCTCTTGCAACACTTCCACAAGTCTGCTCTTTAGAGGGAAGGATTTAGAAAATTATGCATCAAGGTGAGAGATACAAAATTCTGACAAAAGTTAATGGGGTTCAAGTATAAACAATTTTATAATTGGGCTGCTAAATGAAGGCTCATTGTATGTGAAGTATTTTGAAGCATTCTGCAATGGCTATGTATCTACATTTGTTTTAAACTATTTCTCATTCTGAGAAGGAGTTTTTCCTTTTTTGCTTAAGATTTGTGCACCATGTCAGCTTACATTTGCAGCATACCATCAAATTTTACTAAGCCCAAGAAAGCTTAGTGCAATGTGGGAGCTATAGAGGTGGTCTTGGATGAAAATACAACAATTACTTGCTGTACAATTGCTGAAATATTCTAATTTGTCCAACAACTCATTCTGGAATTTGTTATTACACATTGCACAGGATATAAAGGAATTAGGTGTTATGGGAAGAATGAAGAAAAGAATATATTAACTATTGGTGCTTCCCTCCTGGTATCTGTGTGTGGGAGGCAACTTTTAAAGAGACACAGACATATCATGTCTTCATGTTTTATATCAGTATGCTTGTCTACCCTGCCCTCCCCCTGTTTTCCTCCTCCTCTCCCTCCCTGTCTGTAATCAAACCTCATGTGCACCATCTCAAATTAGAGGGCAAGCACCTTAGCGCAGGACTTCTCAATTGTCCATAAAGCAGCATGAACATATAAAGATCTAATACTACAAAATTAATACAATATCTCAGTACTTTGTCGGCTTCATATTTTCATAGTTTTTTAAACCTATCAGTGTTCAGATAACATTTTGAACCACTTCTTATTAGCAATACTGTTTATTTTATAATATCTTTTATGCAAATACTTACCCTTTCATCACTAATTTTGAGGACCTTAGTCAAGAATAGGAGCAGTAGATTAGTCCAGGCTTCCCGATGACTTTCTGATGTAAGAGTAAGGAAGTAACTTAGAGCTTCACTGCAGACACTACAGAGAACATAAAATTACATAAGATGCAAGGTGTTTGCAAATGCAATTGTGACCATAATAAATACTGGATGAGTCTTTGAACAGCAAAGCACCATTTTGGGAAAGCATCCCCAGCCAAAATAAATGAGAAGGGAAGGGGGAGAGAATCTCAAACCCCAATACTATTGTACTTTTAACAGAGTCCTAGGACTTAACATCAGGGAGGCTGAAGATCAGGACAGAGCTGGACTTCTTCAGGCAAATTACACAGAATGGTAGTAGCAGGCTCGCTCTCAGAGGTGCCAGAAAATGATAGAAAGATAAAGTACATCTAGATTTCATAGGATTTCCAGGTGTGAAAACGGACCTCCCACAGATTTCTGTGTCTTTCAGAGTCACCCACGTAGTCTATAAATCTGCCTATCATCACCACAATATTCAAATCCTGTATTGTTCAGAGAGGTACCTGCTAGGGTTTTGTAGACTAAACATTTTCTGTTTGAAAAATCTTTGCAAAAATGGCAGAACATAGGATGGTATCAGCCTTAACTCTGGTTTGTTTTTCATGTGGGGGAGGAGATAAGGATTTCCATTGCACCTAAAGTTTGTGTTGTGGTTTGTTAAAGGGGACAGAAGCTCAACTTTTTCCATAAATCTGAGGCACAACACCATTTTTCTTTGAGAATTCACTATATACTTTCACTTGTAAGAAATGGCTCAGGTGCCACTGAACTTCAGGACCTACTGACACACAGAGCCTCTTGTGGTAGTTGCTTATTAATTATTCTGAATTCTTATATTTTCTAAGACTCATAGAACACTAGAACTGGAAAGGACCTCCAGAGGTCATCAAATCCAGTTCCCTACCCTCATGGCAGGACTAAGCACTATCTATTATCTCTGATAGGTATCTATTTAACCCGCTCTTAAATATCTCTAGTGATAGAGATTCCAAAACCTCCCTATGCAATTTATTCCAGTGTTTAACCACCCTGACAGTTAGGAAGTTTTCCCCTAATGTTCAACCTAACCTCCCCCCCCCCCCTTGCTGCAATTTAAGCCCATTGCTTCTTGTCCTATCATTAGAGGCCAAGAACAATAATTTTTCTCCCTCCTCCTTTTTAGATACTTGATATGCTATATGTCCCCTCTCAGGCTATGTCTAACACTATGGTTTTTTTCTGGGAGGCCGGAGGTATCCCAGAAAAACTCCGCCGCATCCAGGGATTGTGTCTGCTCTTCTGCCTTTTTTTTTTCCCCCCCCCAGAACAGCAGATGCACTCCTTTGGAAACCCGGTCTTCCTCCTCTCATGAGGAGGAAAGGCTCTTCCAAAAGAGACTTTTCCAAAATTTGGCCCAGAGTAGACGGGACAAATTTCGGAAAAGTCTCTTCCGAAAAAACTATCAGAAAAAGGTGTGCAAATTGTGGAGCAAAATTTGCGTACCTTTTTCCGATACATCAGTGTAGTCTAGACATAGCCTCAGTCTTCTCCTTTCCAAACTAAAGACACCCAGTTCCTTTAGCCTTGCCTTATAGCTCATGTTTTCTAGACCTTTAGTAATTTTTGTTTCTCTTCTCTGGACCTACTCCCATTTCACCACAGCTTTCTTGAAATGTGGTGCTCGGAACTGGACACAATACTCCTATTGAGGTCTAATCAGCGCACACTAGAGCAGAAGAATGACTTGTTGTGTCTTGCTCACAACACTCCTGTTAATGCATCCCAGATTCATGTTTGCTTTTTTGCAGTGTCACACTGTTGACTCATATTTAACTTGTGCTCCACTATGATCCCTAGATCCCTTTCTGCAGTACTCCTTCTTAGACAGTCACTTACCATTCTGTACTTGTGAAACAGATTGTTCTTTCCTAAGTGGAGTACTTTGCATTTGTCCTTATTAAACTTCATCCTATTTACCTCAAACTATTTCTCTAGTTTGTCCAGATCATTTTGAATTTTGACCCTATCCTCCAAAGCACTTGCAACCCCTCCCAGCTTGGTATCACCTGCAAACTTAATAAGAGTATTCTTTATGCTATAATCTAAATCTTTGAGGAAGATACTTAACCGAACCAGTTTCAAAACGGACTCCTGCGGAACCCCACTTGTTATGCCCTTCCAGCAGGATTGTGAACTGTTAATAACTACTCTGAGAATGGCTGTCGAGCCAGTTATGCACCCACCTTATAAGAGCCCCATCTAGGTTTTATTTCCCTAGTCTATCGATAACAAGGTCATGCAAGACTGTATCAAATGCCTTACTAAAGTCTAGGTATACCACGTCCACCGCTTCTCCCTTATCCACAAGACTCGTTATCCTATCAAAGAAAGCTATCGGATTGGTTTGACATGATTTGTTCTTTACAAATCCATGCTGGCTGAGGTAGGGAGAGACAGAAGAGGGAGAAGATCAGAAGAACTGTACTCTTCAACAACACATCGGGTATTTCAGCTGTAACTTTCATTGTATTTTTTTCCTTTTAAAACACTACATAAACATTAGCAAATGTACATGTAGACAGTCAGGGAGAGCAAATTAATGTGTTTAGTGTTTATATATTTTCATGTTACAACTCTTAATCTTACTTCAGTAGTCTTTGCTGGACTTCATCCCATGCACCAGTGCGGCTTTCATCCATATACATGCGGAAAAGAATGCGCAATCCACAGGCAAGGCTACTAGTCTCCTGTTTCAAAAGATTGGGCTTGGATTTGCCTTTAAAACCTGGAGAAATTTAAGGAATCCATCTAAGTTTATTACTTTCATCTTGAAACTCCCTTTATACTTTATTTAAATGATTTTTTTGCCAGTAAATGGCCACTACTAATTACCCATTTATTTGCATCTTGCAATAAGTAGTAGTGCTATTGTTTGGGGTTTCTGTGAACTACTGCAATCATTTGACTGGCATTTTTCTGCATGACCCTGAATGTGTTGGAAGTCTGTAACTATAATAAAAAGGTAAGGCCTGAAAGTCTGAACACAAACTCCAAAGTCCTCGCATCCACACTGACTCATTGGTCCTTGACAGATCCAATCTCTATGCATCAGTTTCCCATCTGCAAAATGGGAAAAACAACACACACTTTACAGGGAGGTTGCTACTACCTCTCCACTCCAAACGTGTCTCCTGTCCAAGCTAAAAATCTCAGCCTCTCTGACACTGAGACTATCTAACCATCAACACTAAGAATGTTAAGAAGCGGGCAACGGACTAATCAAGTAGTTGATACAGTCTGTATCGACTACATGATTAGTCAATAAGGGAAGGTGGGGTACAGGATCTACCCCTGTTGCAGCTCTGCAGTTTAAATATAGTAGGAGCTGGGTACGCTCCTACCACATTTAAACTGCAGAGCCGCAGCAGAGGTAGGTCTGGGACCTGGCCTGGGACTGCTCAGTCCTGGACCTATCCCCGCTATGACTCTGCCTTTTAAATGTAGTAAGAGCCAGACAGCTCTTACTGCATTTAAAAGGCAGAGCAGCAGCAGTCTCGGACCCAGCACAAGCCAGGACTGTCAGGTTGTGCTTCTACCTCTCCTGCCCTCACCCCCCCCCGCCATGGTGAACCAGCATTTAAGCTATCTCCCCCCAGCACCGACTCCTACTCCCTGGCATTGCTGCCTCTGATATAGAGGCAGCGGAGGTGGGGGAGGGAGGGAGGGAGTAGTTGAATAATGACTATTACCTGATAAGCTTACTACTTGACTAATTGCTTACATCCCTAATCAACTCAAGTTCCACATGGCTGAAATAGAGCCTGTCTCCTCTTCCCCTCTAATCCAACTCATTCCTGCTACTTCCTTTCTTGATCACTGGGGACAACGCACCAACCTGCCAATCAGTCAGGTGTGTAACTTTAGCATGATGTTGGACTCTCCAAGTCCTCACACATCCTGGCTCTGTCTATATCTTGCCAACTTTGTCTACATAACATCTCTAAGACACGGCCTTTCCTATCCAGTCTCAGAGAGGCAGCTGTGTTAGTCTGTAGCTTAAGAAAAACTTAAATAAGGAGTAGTCCTGTAGCACCTTAGAGACTAACAAAAGAATATACACAACTTCCACCCACCATCAATCTTAGCCTGGACCAATCTACACAAGAGATCCACTTACTTCCTTGATACTACAATTAAATGATGGCTTCATTTCCACCACCTTATACCAGAAACCTACCGACTGTTATGCTTACCCTACATGCCTTTAGCTTCCATCCAGGACACATCACACGACCTACTGTTTAAAGCCAGGCCCTAAGTTTCAACCAGAGTTGCTCCAATCCCACAGACAGAGATAACCATCTACGGGGTCACTATCGGGCATTCTTAAAATTTAAATACCTACCGGGGAAGTGAAAAAACAGATTGACAGAGCCAGACAAGTACCCAGGCATCAGCTTCTTCAAGATAGCCCCAACAAACACAATAACAGAGCACCACAGTCATCACCTACAGCCCCCAACGTAAACCCCTCCAGTGTATCATTAACAATCTACAACCTATCCTGGAAAACGATCCATCACTCTCACCGGCGTTGGGAGACAGGTCAATCCTCACTGACAGAGAATCCCCCTGAAACTAATTCTTTCCAGTAACCTCACATCACACCTCAAACATACTCACCCAGGAACCTACGCCTGCAATAAACTCTGTACACACATCTATACAAGCGACATCGTCACAGGACTTAATCACATAAGCCACCACCACATCAAAGGCTCATACAACTGTACATCCACTAATGTGATAAGGCAGCAATGCCTCTCTGCCATGTATATTGGCCAAAGTGGACAGTCTCTACGACAAAGGATTAATGGACACAAATCAGATATCTGAAATGGTAACATACAAACTTGTTGGGAAATATTTTAGCTTCCCTTGGCACTCACTAGTGGATTTAAAGGTGGCCACCTTCTTACAGAGTAATTTCAGGAACCAACTAGAGAGACACACATTGTGGGACTGGCCATCATAGATGTATAAATATGTGAAGGTGATTGTAGGAGAAAGCCATGAACAACTGCATATGTCCTGGGAGAAGATAACTTGCCATTGTCCTTTTCTATAAGTCTGTGGTTTCTCACTTTAACAGTAATTGTAATAGCAAGGGATGCTTTTGGTCCAAATTAATAAACCCTAGTGTGCTGGATACAAGTACCTACCTTTCTCACCCAATAGCCTCAGCCATGTGACTCCTCAATGTGCATCCCTCCCATGGCGGCTCCTCCTCATATGCAATCAACTACTTATCACCACCTTCAGGGTCCATAAAGGCCCATTCCCCCCAACCTATCATGCACTATTCAGAACTGAAAGGCCATCATCCTTCTCTGATCAGCCCATGATGCCAGTTTCACTCACACATTCGTTACATTTTCAAACCTGCTCCTTCATGCTTTTGCCCATGATGATTTGGGAACAGCTCCCCAGAAACTCTGTAACAGTAACTCATTGTTCGTCCTTCAAACTCTCCTTTAATATGACTTCTATGAAAAAAAAAAACAACTTGGCTGCTGGTGCACCAAAACCAGAGTGTATCCTGCTGACTGGTATTGTCTCAATTTTTACATGTACAGCAAGAGTGACGGGGCATATATACATATCTTATCTCTTGCCTTATACACAGATTGTAAACTCTGAGAAAAAGGGTTTATCCATTTGTTCAGTGTCTGAATAGAGTCTAGCACAATGGGATCTTGGTCTATGATGGAGGCTTCTAGGAGATACAATACAAATAATAATAATAATAATTAATAATGAAGTCTATCAGGCAATGAAGAGAAATATTACAAGCTGGGAACAAAAATGACAAAAGGCTGAATTTTTTTAATGGGTGAATCCATTTTTATAAATTAAAAAAGTACTGAATAATATGGAATGAGGAACAATGTTTTGTGGAAAATACAGAGCTGCAAATAAATACAGGTTGAACCTCGCCAGTATGGCACCCTTGGGACCTGACCAGTGCTGAACCAGAGAACTTCTGAACCATGGGAGGTCAATATTGTGTAGCAGCATGACCAACACTCCCACTGCTTACCGGGCTCCTAGAAAACATGTAGGGGTAAATTAAAGCTAAATAACAGTACAGAACACTGAGAGCCAGGACTGGTGGCTGTAAACAAACTTTATGGGAGTATAGCAAACTTGGGCACACCCATGAGAAGTGGACATCTGGCTAACTAAAATCATGCCAGACCACGGATGTTGCCAGACCAAAAAGTACCAGACTAGAGAGGTTCAACCTCTACCTTTATTCAACCAGAAAACAAGCTCCATTGAACTCTATGACTAATATACCGATAGCTAAGACTAATGCAATGCTGATGCTCCCTAAGGTGATATATTAAGGCTCAAACACAGTAATTTTGTGTTTTCTCAAATATTTTTCTAAATGGCAGTAACCCACCTGCTTTCCAGAGAGCAGTTCTTTGTTCATTGTTTGAATTAAAAGCTTTTGCAAATCTATGAGATTCCAGCAAACAGTCGAGCAGTTTGAAAAGCTGTTGTGATGTTAGAAAACGATACATTCCTTGATCTTGTGTGTCCACATGAACATCGAAGTCTACTGCATCTCTCTTTAAAAAACAGACTTAGAGTCAGATTCAGAACTGTAGTGACTACTGATTGTTGGTCATGGCAGTCAAGCTTTGCAATATCAGTCATTAGCAACCCATTATGCCAACTCCAGGGTGAAAAGCTGTTGAAATTTTATTATTCTATACATTTCTCTTTCAGAGATGTTATGTAGACACTATGAATTATGCCCTTTACCTTACATCTGGATAGAACGATCAAACCAACCACAACACAAAGTAGGTAAGGAAATTCCAGCAACACACCAGTAAGTTTAAGACTCCACAAAGTGGTCTGCCTGTAGCCAGTCTATACTACACCCGGAAGGTCAGCTTAAGGTATGCAACTCCAGCAACATGAATAATGTAGCTGGAGTTGATGTACCTGAAGCCAAGTTTGGCATCGTCTCCACAGCAGGAGGCTGACAGGAGCAAACACTCCCTTCGACTTCCCTTATTTACTCCTTGCGAATCAATGGCTGCCAGTGTCAACCGGTGCATTTTCAGCATTTGATTTAGTGGGTCCTTCCCAGACCTATGTGTGGGGAGCTAATGAAAGTTTTACCAGACACATTGTCTGCTTTAATGGAAATGATGTAATTGTTCTAAGAAATTATTAGCTAAACAAAGTTACAAGAGTTTATAATCTTAAGTTTCCCGTGAAAATCTTCCCAAAAGGCTAACAGCAGCCATGAAAACTTACTTGTGCTGCTGCTAGATTCTCTGCATCTTCTTTTTTGCTGGTTGCTGGGAAGAACACAATGTTGTCGATAGTCTGAATAAGCTCCAGTTGTACAACACATTTGATTAACAGAGCAGCAAACAACTTCTGTTCCGGAAATTCTTTAAAAAAACAACAACATTTCTTATTCTAGGAATCTGAAAAGTTACTCAAGGAAAAAGAATAAAATACAATTTAAATCTGTACATAAGTTATTTTAGTGAAGATTTTCAAGACAGACCTACACTTAAAAGAAGGTAATTGTGTGGATATTTAGAAACCAAGCCTGAAATGTAAAAAATCCATCCAGTGAACTGTCACCCACCCACCCCCAAAAAAGGTCGTCTATGTATTTTATAATGCGGAAGGCTTTAAAAAAATATTTTCAAACTTCCAGGTTTTAGTTCATTTTGCAGAAGCCAGATGTCCATCAGTACAAAACTACCAAATATGTTGGGACTCTTCTTGACAGTACTGGCAAAACATCAAGAACTCAACAGGCAAAGTGACCCTCACTTATAAAGAAGGAACCTTACAGTCTAATGTTAAAATACATTTGTCTTTTCTATACTGAAGAAGGCTTGCAAGTCAAACAGGGTTATTAGCCAAAAGTACTTCAAGCATCTATACCAATGGTGCGCAACCTGTGGCCCAAGAACCACATGCAGCCCATTAAGGTTCTATGTGTGGCCCATGACACATTCTGTTTACTGGTGCCCATGCATAGGGTTGCCAGATTCCACTGATTTCCATCCAATGTTTTTTTTTCCTATCAGTATTACTAAAGTGACACACACTTAAAGCAAAGGGCACATGAAGTGAAGTGCATGTTGATTGCACACAATGTTGACTATAAGAGCCCTCTGCATCTAATCAAAGTACTGCTATGGTTCAGCCAGTACACCCAGCAAATTCCAGATGAATAAGCACAGTTAGCAAAATTACCCTATCCCAGAAGACTGTCTTGGTTATGACAATCTTGTGGACCACTCATTAAGCCCACTCACTGACCTATGTTGCTCATAGCTGATCTACACAGAGATTTGCAAGAAAGGTTCCAGAGGCATGCTTTGCAGTTTGTTAGCTCTTCAATGAAAAAATTGTTCTTAGCTAATTTGAAATTATAATGTTACAGCCCTACAAAAAATTAATTCAAGGAAGGAAAGATTTAAGTTATTAATTTATATTCATTTTGTAAGGAGTCAAAATACTGTTTAAAAAAATCTTGCTTTAAGTTAAAAGTTTACTAGCAACCTAAAGCACAAGTTTTTTAAATACAGGGTGCAATCCTGGCTCCATGGAAACCAATGGTACTTTTGCCACTGGATTCTGTGAGATCAAAATTTTATCTCCTTGAAAAAAGGATTAATTCTTGCCTTCACCAGGGAGTTCTTTTTGTGCAATGAATACATGTTTAAAAGAGCTCAAGCAAGTACTTCACAGAATGAAAGAGTAAAGAAGGCAAAGTGCAGAAAAAACGACTGCAGCTATTTAATGTACAATTTTATAGCAATCAATAATAAACTTCATTGTGCTGTGTGTGGTAAAGTGCTAAGTGCTGAAAGTATGAAACCTCTGAAATTAAACTGGCATTTGGACAGTAAACATCTACAGTTAAAGAACAAGCCTCCTGAGTTCTCTAGAGAGAAAACATGCTTATTGAAGCTACCCAATTACAGTAGACATCCGATAATCCGGCACCTTTGGGACCCAGGGGGTGTCAGATTATCAGATATGCGGGAGTATCAGGAGGTAGTCCGGCGGGGGGGGGGGGAGGGTGCTGTGACAGGTCTGCTGGGGGTGGAGGGTGTCGGCAGGGAACGGCGCGGTGAGGGGTGAACCGTCCACCGTTTTGCAGAGAAGAGGGGGAAGTCCCAGGCAGCTGCTGGCGACAGGCCAGCTGGGGCTGCAAGCGGCAGCAGCGGACTTAGGGAAGTGGCGGGGCAGAGCAGCTGAGGTGCTTGCCAGGTTGGTCCCGCAGCGCCACCACTCACCTCGCCCCCTCTCCTCCGCAACCGCTTGCAGCCCTAGCTGGTCTGTAGCAGGCGGCTGCGTGGGACTTCCCCTGCCTCCCTGAAAAACAGTGGAGGGTTCTGCCCCTCACCGCACTGTTCTCCGCCGTCCCCACCCCCCAGCCGACTGCAGTGCGGGTCCCGGCAGACCCGTCAGAGGGGTATAACCCCTTCTCCTCTCCTCCCCTTCCCTTTCCCAGCCTGTGAGCATGCGTGGAGCTCACAGGAGCTCCAATTGTCCGGCTGGCTGGAGCACTTCCGGATTCCAGTTCGTGCCGGACCACTGGATGCCGGACAATTGGAGTTTTACTGTATTTTTACATCTTTGGAAAAAATGTATTGCTATGTGCAGTGATGATGCCAAAGCAATGACTAGCAAGAACAGCAGGATTGTTGCAAGATTAAGAACAATTATTCCACATGCAACTTGGAACCATCACTTCTTACATCAGCAGGCACTGCAGCAAAATAAATGTCTTCTGAGTTGTGTTCAGTGTTTGAGTCTGTAAAAGTTGAGAATTTCATAAAAAGCTGGTTTCTATCAGCTCGTCTGTTTACAGCATTGTGTAATGAAATGGGCACACTTGATAAAGTTTTCTGCTACTGAACTGAGGTGGCTCTCATGAGGAAAAGTGTTAAGCAGACTATCTGAATTGCGAGCTCAAGTACTTATGATCTCACAGGATCAAGGGCCTCCTTTTGCTAAATTGGTCAGGCATCCTTCATGGCTTATTCAGCTGCCTTACTCAGACATCTTCAGTCATGAATGAGTTGAATAGGTGTTTTCAAGGACAGCACAAACACATTATTGTGTTGGGAGACAATGTGAGGATCTTTGGAAAAAAGCCTCCATCCTGGTCAGCTGGCTTAAGTGTGGAAACTCTGAGTCATCTCCTCTGAGTTGGGAATTCATTAACTCAATTGCTGATGACCAGAGTTGAGGACATGAAACAATTAAAAAACATTATGATTGAACATATACTTGAACTTAAAAAGCAGTTCCAGAACTACTTCCCACCTGATGACTAAGAACTTGGCAAGCAGGAGATAACTAATCTGTTCAAAGAGTAGTTGAGTCTGCCAAATTTACAGGAAGCTTGCAAGATAAACTGATGACGTTTTCAACTAACAAAAAAGCTTGATGGTTCATTTCTTTCAGAAGATGCTGCATGTTTTGAATGGTGTAGAAGCATAAGCTTCCGAACTTGTAATAAAGCATTAATTGAAAGTTTTAATCCTGTTTGCAACAACATGCTTATGTGCAATGGGATTCTCATAAAATGTTACAACAAAAACAATGAAATAAAATTATCTATGGAGAATAACCTGCTGCTCTTTCTTCAATTAAACAGAACATACAAAAATTAGTAATTTACGAAACAAGCACAAGGTCTCACTGAAGGACTTCGTAAGACTCTTTATTTGTAAAAATTGAACTTACATTTTGTTTCTGTGTCAAAATATACTTTGATCTGGCACACAATTTGTTTTGTACCTTGACTTGTGACCCACCTAAACCTCCCTCACCCTCACACTGAGAAACATTGTTTAATCAGATATAAAATCCTCTTATCAAGCACTGCTCTTTTTATTTAAAGAAAAGCTTACTTGCTGTAGGTCTGATTTTGCTGATCTCTTCACTTGCTGTGGACCCCACAATGGGCTGTATCTGGTGTCTATCAGAAGATCTTGGCTGGACAGCATCGTGGATATCTACAGACTTCTGTGATATTGTATCCTGAAAATAAAATAAACACAACTGACGCTTACCAAGTAGTCAATTTCAATAAAAATGTAACTAATTTATTTACAACAGTTTTGAGAGGAATTTTCTATTTTATTACTGTGATTATTTGCACTACAGGCAGTCCCCGGGTTACGTACAAGATAGGGACTATAGGTTTGTTCTTAAGTTGAATTTGTAATTCAGCCGCTGCTGCTGAAACTGACCAGGGGCTGACTACAGGAAGCCCGAGGCAGAGTTGCTCTGCCCCCAGCTTCCTGGAATCAGCCACTGATCAGTTTCAACAGCGGCTGAATCTGGAGCCTGGGACAGAACAGCTGGGGCGCTGCTGGGTAGGTCCCCCCAGGACCAACCCGGCAGCACCCCAGCTGCTCTACCCAAGGCGTCCACAACAAAAGCCTGGTCTGCTGGGGAGGCGGGCGCAGCTAGTGCGCCCCCCCTCCCCCCCCAGCAGACCAGGGAGACCCGGAGCAAAGCTGCAGAGGCGCAGGACCCCACCGCCTCCAAAGCTTTACTCCGGGTGTCCCTGGTCTGCTCGGGGTGTCCCTGGTCTGCTGGGAAGGGTCCCCAGCAGACCAGGGACACCCCGAGCAAAGCCGCAGAGTGGTCCCGCCACCCGCGGAACTCGGGGACTGCCTGTATAGCCTTTTTGATATTGGGAGAATTGGAGAAGATCAATTCAAGTAATAAGGTTCACCAAGACAAGGATTGACAACTTCTCAAATATGTATATGTAAAGCAAGTAATACAATCAAATAACTAAAATTAATTACATACTGAAATCAAGGAAATACTTTCCACTAACATTCTTTTTTTCCATTTTCAAATACTTCAGTGGACCACGTACCAGCATGTTAAGTAAAAGCTTAATAATACAAACTTCAATGGATTAAATACAATATTTTAATTATGATATAATTCTGAAACTTGGTGTTATTTTAATACAAGGGAGGGCAAAATATGACCTTGGGCCAGATCCAGCCAGCCACCATCCATCCCATGGCCCAGCAGGAGCCTTAGTCAGGCTCCTTGATGGTCGCGCCCACGGCAAGGAGCTCAAAGCAACTGGTTATGGGGACTATGTGCAGCCATTGGGAGCTGCTGGGGCCGTGCCTGTGGCACAGGCAGCAAGTGGAGAGCCCTCCAGGAGCACATGGTGCACAGACACACATATGACCCCCGCTGCCGGCCACATTGAGTAGAGCGTGGGGGCGCATGCAGGGAGCTTGTCTGAAGTTCCTGCTAGGAAGCTGGCCAAGGGATTCAGGCCCTTAGTCACATATATATGCAACTCCAAAGAAAGAGCATGTCAATTTATACCATCAAGGTTCTGAGATTAGATGGACTACAAATTTTATTTTTAAATTAAAGTTTATATTATGAAATACGATCTGTGAGAACCCCCAAAAATCATGAAGAGCAAGGATTTTATGTGATTTAAATACAATGGATTTTATTATGCCATCTTGGCTAGAAAGATAAATATGATCTAAATCAAATCAACTCAACGCTATTGTTCAAGGGGCCTTACCTCCACTATATATGGGGGTTTATCAGAAATGTGCATATGTACTAGAACATAGCTACCTACTTCTGCACAACACAATCTATGAGTCCCACATAAATAGATAGTGGATCTTCAATTTCTTGGCAACTGATTTTTTTTATTAAGTACATTACCTAAAAAAGCATTTCCAATCAAACCACATCAAAATCTCAGTCTATACAATTTATACTTCAAGAAAGCCATAAGCACGTTTTTTAAACACAGTTTGCAAAACATACCAGCTGTTTCTCTCTCACAGAAGATGGAGATACAGGGCTACTCTCTCCACCTGTCGGTCGCCAAGTCAACAGCCTTGAAAACAGAAAAGCACACACTCAGCTGATATGAAACACAAGTTACACATTTAGACACATATAAAATACATATTCGTATGCAATGGTTGACCCATGTCTAACATATTATAAATGGAATTGATAAAAGGCATAAAAATGGAGACAAAATATACTGTTAATAGATACTTCCAGAAAGCTATAATTTAAATATTGTTTTTTAACTATAGTTTGTTTCAGTTATAAGCAAGAAATAAAAGTAAAAATGCTTAAACTTTTTCTAATGATACACACTTTTCTAATGATAATTAGTATAGTTTTTAGATTTTAAAACAAATCTCTGGTGTTCTCTGTTCTAACTGATACTATTACTATCACTTCTGCTATGTATTACTTTATACTTCATTAACTTCCACCTTAAGATATCAAATCACTTGGCAAACACTAACAAAAAGCCTGAACATCTTAGGAAGTTATTTGCATTTCAGTAAGTGCCTGGTTTTCATAAGTGAGATCAGAGCCCCATTGTGCCAGGTGCTGTCTATGTGTATCATAAGGTCTTTGGAGACCATTACTAGCTAAACAGACAAGACAGATGAAAGTGGGAGAAGCATTTCCTATTTAACAGAATTGGTGAAGACTAGAGAAATTAAATGACTTGAGAAGACAAGAACAGACAAAGAAAATCTATCGAAGAGCTTGTAACAGAATGCAGATGTCAAAAGTCCCAGTCACAAAAGTCTTCAGGCAACACAAAGCAGGCAGAAAGTTGTCATAAAAGGAGTAGCTGTTTTATGTCAGTACAGTTGTTTTATGTTACCCATTCCCTACCATCTGTAAAAGTAGCTATGAAAAAAGAGTGTTCCTTTCATGCTGAATTCTCACCATTCTCACTGGCGCAATGCTCATTAAATGCTTGCAGAAGTTAGGCTGTTCTCATTTTTGCTAGGAGCTAGTTTCCAGCACCAGTCAATTCCAGAATAAGAGGAGGGTCAATTTTGCCTGTCTCAATCTCAGCTATGCTAAACTCGGCTCTGGAACACCCGACCGCATGACTTCAACTAAAACTTTATAAACTGTACAGATTGTAGATCGCTTCTCGGCCTTTTGGCTAAGATGTGTAAACATGCTCTCGGAGCGCGATTTGCGGAAAGATAGGGGTCGGGTCAGTAGGCTGTATTGGCGTCATAACAGTTCCCAAGTCAGTACCCTGACATATGCGGGGCGTTTCGCCTGACTGCCCAACGCTCGGTCCTTGCCTGGAAGCGTCGCACATGCTCCAGATCAATTACTTCTGGGCTCATTGCAGGATTCTTCTACTGTCAGCATTTTGCATAATTCTAGGAGCAAAGGCAGAGCAATGGTTTCTGCAGAAGCAATTGAGATACTGCCCCAGTGACATTGCAAGCATGTGAGGACACCTCTCTCACCTGACTACCTACATGATTCTTCACAAAAGTGTAAGTAACTCTTAATTATCTCAGCAAAAGTTTCTTAAAGAAAGGCATGTAGCATTATTTCAGGACTGTGCAATCACTTTTGAAAACCATGACTACATCCACATTTGGAGATAAGCATGGCATTCCCAGCTTGAGTAAACAGTCTCTTGCCAGCTCTCATTGAGCTAGCATTCTAGAAAGAGTAATGTAGTCAGAGTCACGTGGGGCATCAGCTGGTGGAAGCTAGGAATGTGAAATTGCGGTTATCTGGCTAATCGATTAGTTGATAAGGACCGCTCTACAGAGCTGCAGCGTGGCTACCTCCAGGAGCTGATACTGCAAAACTGGGATGGCTGGTGGCAGCAGTGTTTGTCTGAGGTAGGACCCACTTCCCATTGGGACCCTGACAGACAGGGGCTGCTGCCAGAGCAGTCTCTGCCCACGGCAAGTCTTAGCCTGCTTCACAGCAGCCTTCCCTATACCCCCAGCACTGTGGAGCCAGTGCTGGGGGAATCCAGCTTTTAAGCCGGATCCCCCAGAACCAACTCCTGCTCCCCCCGTTGCTGCCTCTCATAGAGGCCACTGCTTGCAACTGCCTATGCTACAGTAGCTACACTACTATTTTTAATATACTAGCTAAATGACAGCTAGCAAAAGTATTTCTAGCCAAGCTGGGACTTGCACATCCAGCTACAAATACAGGAGTAGCCAAAGACAACTATCAAGCTCTGGCATATTCCAGGACCATGTTTGAAGACTCAGCTATTAGATAACTTGTGAGGCAATCACTATGCTCCTCACACTTAGAAGGATGTAAAACACAATACATAAAAACAGGTTTTGCAACATCTACTTGCCAACATTAAAAGCCATCTGAGATAATGTGCAGACTGGTTTAAAGATACAGTAGACGTCTTATAATCTGGCACCTTTGGGACCCAGGTGGTGCCGGATTATCGTATATGCCAGAGTATCGGGAGGTAATCCGGTGGGGGGCTGTGACAGGTCTTCCAGGACCTGCACTGCGTCCGGGTGGTGGGCAGGGAACAGCGCAGCGAGGGGCGAACCCTCTGCCATTTTGCAGGAAGTCGGGGGAAGCCCCATGCTGCCGCCGAGAGTTTCCAGGAGGGGAGCGGGCTCCTCCCCCACCAGACTGCAGTAGTTATCACCGAGCAGGGGGGTGAGGGGCGGTGCTGCAGGACTAACCCGGCAGCACCCCAGCTGCTCTGCAGCTTCCCCAAGTCCGCCAGCTCGCCAGTTTCAGCAGCGGCGGACTTGGGAAAGTGGCGCGGAACAGAGCAGCTGGGGTGCTGCCGGGTTGGTCCCGCAGCGCCGCCCCGCCCCTCACCCCCCTGCTTGGTGATAACTACTGCAGTCTGGTGGGTGGGGAGCCCGCTCCCCTCCTGGAAACTCTTGGCGGCAGCACGGGGCTTCCCCCGACTTCCTGCAAAATGGCAGAGGTTTCGCCCCTCGCTGTGCCGTTCCCCGCCCACCTCTCACCCCACGGCTGGTTGCAGCGTGGGTCCCAGCAGACCCATCACAGGGGTATAATCCCCTTCCCCTCTTCTCCCCTTCCCTTTCCCAGCCGCGAGTGCCCATGGGGCTCACAGCAGCTCCAATTGTCCGGCTGGCCAGAGCACTTCCGGGTTCCAATTGGTGCTGGACTATCGGGAGTGCCAGACCACTGGATGCCGGACAATTGGCGTTTTACTGGAGTAACAGAACACAGTTCCTGCTGACTGCTCACAACATTGACAGAGAGCCATATGCTCTTTCTGCATCCAAAATGCTGCTCTGGTTGAATCGGCACACCCTGCAAATCCTAGGTACACAAGCAGTTAGCCAAACTACCCTATCCTGGAAGACCATCTTGGTTACGACAATCTTGCATTCCACTGAGATGGAGGGCCACTTATGCTGCTCACTTACTAGCTTATGTTGCCATCGCTGATCTACACTGAATCCAAGCGGTAGGCATACCTTCACTAACTCTAATCCAGTGGCCACCAACCAGTAGATTGGGATCTACCAGAAGATCTTGGAGCTTCTGACGTGTGATCCTAATGGGTTCAGCCAAGAGGCTATCAAGTACCAGCACTTCAGTTGCCCATCCTCCCACTGCTGCTCATCTCCTGCCCTTTGCTTTGGAGCTGCCTCTCCCCCTGCATTTTTTGTGCAGGGCAGGGCAGAGAGAGGCAGGGGGCTGATGTTAAGGTGCCCCCTCCAACTCTGTATCTTATTGCCACAAAGCAGGGCGGGGAGCACAACAGGACTTGGGATGGAATTTGCTGGATACATTAGGGAGTGGTCCAGGGAAGCGGTGAGCCTGCCTTAGCTCCACTGCACCACCACTCAGGAGCCACCTGAAGTAAGCAGTGCCGAGCTGGAGCCCACATCCTGAACTCCAACCCCAGTAATGAACCCCTTTCTGCACCCCAAGCCTCTGCCTCAGTCCAAGCACCTCTGCATCCAAATGCCGTCCCAGAGCTTGCACCTCCAGCACCCCAACTTCCTGCCCCAAGCTCAGCTCAGAGCCCCTCTCACACTCCAGATCCCTTAATCCAAGACCAGAGCCTGAGCCCCAAACCTCTGCCCCTGCCTGGTGAAAGTGAGTGAGGACGGGCAAGAGAAGGAGGATGGAGTGAGCAGGGGCGGGGCCTCTGACAAGGGGCAGGAAGGAGGTGGGGCAAGGGTATTTATATTTGATGTAGATCTTAGATTGCACTTCAATTCAAAAAGTGATCTTGTGCTTAAAAAGGTCGGAGACCACTGCAATCCAACATACACAGCTAAAACTAGTAGTGAAATCACAGCAGCATATCTTCAGCACAGGTTAGCGAGTACATGCCCAGAGGCCTGGGAAGGCATCTATAGCCTGCACTGAAGCCCATGTTGGCTCATCTTCACTGCTATTTTTAGCTGAGCTATCTAAATTAAAGATATCTATCTGAGCCTCAGTCATACCTTCCCTTGCATTTTAGTCGCACACTCATTTTTAAGTCATTGGGTCAAATGCAGCCAGTTCTTATGCTGGAAAACGCCGAGAGTTAATACTAAAGTCATTACATCTGGAGTAAATGTTAATTATTCAATCACTTCAAGGCTATTAGTAATAAACAGAACCACATACACCTCTGAGCACTTTGCTTGTGCCTGCACTTCAGCACAACACAGTGTCAGAACAAGGAGAAAGGAAGAAAGAAGTTATGCAGAGCAAGGAGGGGTTGTTTCTCATACCCAGGCACTGGCGCAGCATCCAGAACAAGCTGGGTTGTCAGGGCTGCATGGTAGAATAGAAAGAGGAGAGAGCTGAGGCTCTTTGAAGATCTGTGAGGGCAGGAAAACCCCAATCCAAGGATGAGATGGACAAAAAGACAAGAATGAGAAATATGATCTTCATGAAGAGGAGACTCTACAGACAAGCTGCACCGCAGGGCAAAAACAAGAGAGCTACAGCAAAAAGGCCCAGCTCCCATTGGAAAAGGAAGAAAGCCACAAGAATGGGGGAAGAAAAATAAGCTACCTTAGGGGCACAGAAACAGCAGAAAAAGCAGGATTAAAACAAGGAGTCTGCAAATAAAAGTTCATTTTATGAGGGAAATGGAGTCAGTATTTCCACTAACCTGGCTAGAAAGTGTTAATGTTGCTGAGAAGACCTGGCTAAAATGAACTGGACATTTTGAGCAGTTTCATGTTGCTCAGGATTGTCAGTAACAATGATGAGTACCAAGTAAACATCCTCATATGCCATGGAAGATGGGGCAGATGACATACTGATCAGAAAAGTGTGTGTAAAAATATGGATGAAACAATGATATTTCACTGGGAAAACGGATTGTATAAACAGAAACATGGGGATGCTTTTGATAAAGCAAAAATTTCAACCTCCAAAGCTCTAAAATAAACATGAACTATACACCTGAAGCAGCCGTGACAACAGACAAGACAGGGAAAAAAAAGAGTGGAAAAATATGCATGATATGATGGAACATCACAGCATTCGTGGAAAGTGTGTCCAGCCTGCAAAATAAAATCCCATAAATGTCAGATCAAGGAAAACTGTGAAGCATTATGCATACGTTAGAGACAGATGCTTAGTAGACAGTACAAAAGAATCAGCATAAGAAGTCCACAACAGAAATTGTTATAGAACAGCCTATGTCTGATTGTATGAATGCACAGAAGTGTCAAGGAGCTTGATACTTTGGTGAAAATGCAGATATTCTGCTAATATAAGTTCATATTAAAACCACACGCAGTAGGTGTCACAGTGGGTTAATATATTTGGCTTTTCACATTCGGAGACAGGGGTTAAAATGTCACTCGCAGTCATGCTAACAAAAGAAAGGTGGTGGTTTCGTTCAGTTTTCAGTAAGTAGCTGTCCGCATCACTTCATCACGCATAAGCAAATATGATAGGGTATGAAAATTATTATTGGTTTAGCCCAAAGAGCTGTATTAAATTAAAATTGGAAACAGGCTACATTTCTGTGGGCCACGTAATGCTATTGGGTGGTGTGTTGAAGAGCTTTCTAGCCACTAAAAGAAGGGTGGAGTGAGATATTTCTAAGGAGAGCCCCCTTTCACTGCATATCAGCCTGAACTCTATGCATTCCAGTTCCCCACTGTTAATTCCTGATCCCTCCATTGGGACAGGTAACATCAAGCAGTCAAACCTGGGAAAGGAGAAAATGGTATGGAGCTAGCAGTGCTGTCATATGAGTCAGGATGGAGACAATGAGGCTTCAGAATGGGCAAGGATGGGCTGCCTATGGACCCTGCACTCCCTGGTGGCAGTGTGTAATGTATGTTTAGCTGTGTGCTGCAGTAAAAAGCACACCACGTCCACATAGAGGTGTGCGGCTACAAGCATCAGTGAAAGGCTCCAGCAGCAAGCAGGCTGTCAGGGAAGGGTTCAGCAGCTCCTCTCTGCTGGAACCTTTTGTTGTAGGGAAGAAGCTTTCCAGCAACGAGGAGCTGAGCTGAGGAGCTTTCCCCACTGGTGGCATCTTTCAGTGAGGCAGGGAAGGCGCCAGCAGTGGGACACTAACCTACAAAAATAGCAGTGTAGAGGGGAGGCCTGGCTTGTTCTTTATACCACTGGTGAGGAGCTACATAGATATGGACACTACACACTGCTGAAAAAAGCCAACAGTAAGGGCACACCTTCTGGGAGGAAGTCGGCAGGAGGAGTGTTAGAGCATTTTAGTCTCAGATAACAGAGACTTTCCATTTTTTACACACCAATAAAAGCATGCGAAGCATACTGCTGTCAAAGTGGCAAGATCCTTCCCCAAGGTGCTTACAAGCAGAGTTATTATGTATCAAAACAAGGAAAGACAATTAAATGGATGAGGGTTGCAAAAGGTTAAAGGCCACAAAAGTGAAGGCTCACAAGACACTAAGAACATCTTGCTAATTTTTTGCTTTTTAATTAAAAAGATTAAAGTTGGGCAAGCGTGAAGATGATGAATCATATATGGCTTCCTTGGCAAATTAAGCAGCTTACTCTAGCCCACTTTACTTATATTTTATGGCAAAATTCCTGTTACGCTATTTCATGCATATTTAAAAAATTGAAAGGTCTAATGTCCAATAAATAAGCCTAAGAGAAGGACCGTGTAAAACCAGGAGACATGGTTCTTCTTCAGTGAAGCTGCAATTTTAAAAATTTGATCAGATCTCAATAACTGCCATTAAAAAACTTCATATAATATTTCAATTCTTTTTAAATACCCATAACTGATGAACATTTACAATATATAGAAAAGTATACTGAATACCCTTATTCTGAATTTTCTGTTCTAAAATATCATTTACTTTTAGTCTTGTGATGACAAACAAAAATAACATGAAAAAAACATATTTAAATCAACTTTTTGTTAACCCATGTAAGATGAAATTAATTTGAACCCATAGAGCTGTTATCCAAAAAGGATAGTACCGGTACAAATTTAACAATAAAAAGAAGAGTTTTCTTACGCATGGGGGATTGTAGTTTTGAAGATATCCAGCATGCAGTTGCAGGTTTTATCCCAGATTTCTAGGGTAAATTTTTCACCGTTTAGAATGACAACATTCTCCAAACAGTTGGTACCAGATCGTGCTAGCTGTTCATTGTCTAGAATAGAAAACAGTGCATTTGTTTGTTTGTGTCCAACATAATAAAATGTTAGCACTGTCTAATACAATTGGGTACAATCTTACCTTGCTGCACACACCAGTACAGCTGTGCAAATATGTCATCCAAAAGAACATCACTAAGTACTTCTAAATATTGGGTGAATACATCACATATTGCATAAAGTGCATGATTGCAAGTAGTTGTCATCCATTCAGCTTTCTAGGAGAAAAAACAATAGCGAGGTGTGTACTACTATAAAGCTTCTAATGTATCTTATTAAGAGTGTGTGAAAGTCTTATTTCAGCTTGTAGGCAATTCCTGTTAATCTGGGGGGTGGAGTACTATTAGATACTTCTTCCATCTGCACCTCTAACCTCTATTTTTAATCCCCACTGCTATCCCTAAATTAAATTGCAACTTCTATCACAATTACAAGTGGATTTGGGAGGGTGGTTTAAACTCAGACTTTTCAGTATTACTTACTTAGTATGAGGTTATGAGAGCATCGGCTTCACTAACCCACTGACAACATTAAAAAGCATAAAGAAAGAAAGCATGTAAATCCAAGGAGAAATTAAGTAATGTAAATGTGATGAGTACTTGATATAAAAAGCATATAGCAAACAGTAAAAAGAAAAAGAAAATCTGGTCTTTCACAAATCAATGGTAAGAAAATTCCAAAAGCAGAAGCTAACTTGATCATATAAACTTATTGTATCTACCACCTTAGAGTAAAAAATATATAGCACAGCTAAAAAGTATAAAGTAAATAATTATTAAATTATCAAAACCTATATAAGCTTGCTCTAGTGCTTTTAAAAGCAAGTAGCACTCCCCACAACCTCAGAGGTGTGTGGGAGTTGTTGTCCTGTCCTTCAGGGAGAAGGCTCTGTGGCTTCTTTAAAGTCCTCCCATCTTATCCTGCTCCTGGGAACTCATCTTCCTCAAGGATTTGGGAGATATTACTACTGTTGGAAGCAGCACTTAGCTTACAGGCTGCGTTGAGGGTCACAGCATTCCCTCCCAAAGGGAAGAGAAAAGAAATTCTTCTCTCCAACCAGTGCACCATTATGATGTCCAGGACAACAGCTCCCAAACCTGGGGTTTGAAGAGGACATGTTTTTGTTTGCTTTAAAACTACTGTGGATGTTGCACTAGTTGCCTTTTTAAGCCCAAGAAGGAATTTTACTCTCTCTACCAAAGTGGTCATTATAGGAAAAGGTTTTTGTCTTCCCTACAGCAACTCAGGGACCCACTGGGTAGGTTAGATGTTCAAGTTGTTGCAACTTGGCAGGTGTCCAGTGCAGATACTCATTCAATACAGAGGCTGGTTCCTTAATAACAGGAACTGGAAGATGGAGGAAAATTTCCCCTAATGAAACTGGGGAATGGGTCAGAAGTTCCTGAAGTCTGGTACAGAGAGGTGACAAATCCTTTCTCCTTATAACCTTCATATGCATACAGTGCAGCAAGATTCCAAAAATGGGCTGGAATCATGTGACTAGAGATGTTAAATTTTGATTAACTGACTAATAAAATAATGGATGCAATTTGCATCTACTGTTGAATTTGTTGATAAGGGCGCCTCCCACCTTTGAAGTGTAGCAACACCCTGTTGCTACGCTTCAAAGGCAAAAGTGCTGCAGGGAGCACAGGGCCACTGGGGCAGTCCCCCACCAGCCCCATGCTCCCCACAGCTTTTCAAAGCAGCAGCGCTGTATGAAGCCTGGGGTCAGCTGGGGACTCCCCCACTTTGAAACACCATGGGGAGCCCAGAGTCAGGCCTCTGCGCAGCACTGTCACTTTGAAACGTCAGATGCAGCCTGGAGACTTCCCAGCTGGCCCCAGGCTGCACGCAGTGTTTCAAAGTGGTAGTGCCATGTGGAGCCCGGGGTCTGGCCCCAGGCTCCACGCCGCACTACCGCTCTGAAGCACCCCCCTTTTCCCTCCCTTCCTTGCTGCCTCTTTCTGATAGACAGCAAAGAAGGGGAACGACTAGCTGACTAATTGTTGACTATCCGATAAGCATCTGCTTATTGGATAGTCAACTACTTGTTCACATCCCTACATGTGACAGGTGCCCTCCATCTGGTAAGCAGTTTACGAACAGAAGGATGGCTTGCATTGAATGAATTGTTGCAGATACTACCCAGATTACTTATATTAATAAACTCGTGACATAGTTCAAACACATTCCTTTTATTTTATCTTTCTTCAAGCAATAATCAATTCCTAAATCATTTTCCCATGATAATCTAGTACATGGAATTATTATGCCTCACTATACCAATGGAGTTTAAAATACAAAGAAGAAAAGAGATGCTGAGGATATTCAAGAAAACAGTAATACAACTGATTACGATAGGTCTCATCGTGAAGCACTCTCATTCACAAGACACGTGGGTGTGGCTTTACATGTGAGGACCATTTCTTTCCCTACTCAGACATTTTTGTCCTAGCTGGGAATCTTATGAAAATCTCTCTCCATCAGACTCTGCTCTCCCCTTCCTAATCCCCTCCCCTGCCTTTTTTTTTTTTTTTTTTTTTTTACCTCTGTCTGCTGTTCTGGCAATTTCATGTTGTCAAATATCCTGAAGACAATCCTAAACAAATCCTGCCACCAGTGTTTTTCATAAGTATGGCCATATGTTTTCATTATTTCAAACATTACTGTTAAGCCCCTGTAATAAAAAAACCCACAAATATGAGGAACCATAAAAAGAAACACAATACACCAAAAATGTCACACTAATACAATAATAATAATATTCAAATAAAATGTATATAATGCGTTCCATGCAGTACTTTAAAACAATCTATAATTGCATGGTTCTCATACAATATATTAAGAAAGAGTGGTAAAGTCAATTGGTTTAAAAATATAGTTTTAGAAACTGAGGTATCACCTGGAAAACAAAGCAGGCACTTGGGACTCACAGGCACCTCAAACTAAATAGTTTTTTTAATTTGTTAAATTTCAAGGTATAGAAAACTGAGGGCACAAATTTCACCTGAATAAACTTTTTCTAATTTTCTGTAACTTGTCAGAATTTACGGCAAAATATTATGAATGGGGATACCCACATATGTTTTAAAAAGTAAGCTTTTCCAAATGTTACCTGAAGCTAGGAAGTATTCAAGGTGACTTGGAAAAGTGGGAAGGGGGAAAATGGAGTTGTGATTTTTTTGATTCCCTGTGAAGAACAGGCACAGCTCAGAGTTTTAAAAAAAATTCTACTTATTTTTTAATTGAGAAATTCAGGCCTCATCTTTTTTTTCCCCCAATCTCAGGAGGCCGCCATGTTAGTCTGTAACTTTAAAAACAAGTAGTCCTGTGGTACCTTAGGGTATGTCTACACAGCAAAGTTATTTCAAAATAACAGCCCTTATTTCGAAATAACTTTCCTAGCGTCTACACAGCCAAACCGCTATTTTGAAATAAATAGCCAGACCTCCTCCGCTCCCCCAGGAGCAGTCTGCCAGCTCCCAGGAGCCTGCCAGGGCCCGGAGAAGGCGGGCTCCTTCCTGGTCCAGGGTGGAGATCATGGACCTTATTCAGGTTTGGGGGGGAAGTCCCCAACATCCATGATCTCTGTACTAGACAGAGTAATGCGTCCGTCTATAACAGGATAGCTACCAGCCTGGCCACCAATGGCCACATGAGAACCCAGAAGCAGGTTCTCATGAAAATAAAGTTGGTCTGGTGAGACCCTCCTACCCTGAGCTTCCCCTCCCCCTTCTTCCCCTTGCTTCCCTCTTCCAGCTCCCTCCTCCCAGGTTTCCCCCTCCCCTCTCCAACCCTCTCTTCTCCCCTCTCCCACCTCCTTTCCCCAGTCTCACCAGAGTTTCATTCCTTCCCTCCCCCCAGTTTTGTTAAATAAAGACAGTTTGTGTTTATGAAAAACATGTATTTTATTTGACATCAGGAAGGGAGGCTGTTGGGGGGTAGAGTGGAAAGACGTGAGGGAGGAATGAGGCACAAGCCCCCAGTGGGGCAGACTAGGGAGACTGTTAGTGCTCCTCAGGGTGGAAGCTCTCCCGCAGGGCATCCTGGATACTGACAGTCCCCCAATGGACCTCCCGGACGGCAGCCTGCAGAAAGTGCAGCCAGGCTCGCAGCAATGCGTCCAAGAGAAGCACCAGAGTGCCCAGGGGCAGCACCAGCTCCATGTTGCAGTGCTGTGGTGTCCCGAGTGAGGGCAAGCAGAGCATGCAGAGACAAAAATGCTTTGCTGTCCCTCATCGAGGTAGGCAAGTAAGCAGGGAAACCAGAGAACCGGCTGTCCGGTGGAGTGGGGGGTGGTCCCTTTAAGCACAGGCCTCAGATAGCCTCAGGCAGCAGCCACACAAAGTTACTCCTGACCTGAAGCCCTGCCGGACCTGGTTCTGGCTGGCCTTAAATGTAATTCAGCATCCACTCAGTGTAGACACGCTATTTAGAAATGCATTGTGTGTGTAGGTGCGTTATTTCGAAATAAGCTATAACTATTTTGAAATAAAGCTGTAGTGTAGCCATACCCTTAGAGACTAACAAAAATGTACATAGCATTATGAGCTTTCGTGGGAAAAACTCACTTCCTCCGATGAGCCCGTGTAGAGACAAAAAGGGGGATGTTCAGAATTTATAACAGAAAAAGAAGGCAGAGAAGAGGAAAAAAGTACCTGTCAATTGTAATGCTGGTGCTAATGAGGTTAACTGAGTGGACTAGAAATGCCCCATACTTAGCTTTTGATAGGGATATCAATGCATAGCCAACTACATAATAAACCAACGAGCCTGGGCTTACTGGTTAATCCTGTCAATTAGATGCACTGCCCGTCCCTTTGCTGCCTCTGTATCCGCAGGAGCCACTACCCATGGGGAGCACCAGATCCATCTGCTCCCCTCCCTTTCCCCATGCTGCTGCCTCTGATAGGGAGCCGATACATGTGGAGAGGCAGGCTCCTCGTGAGGGTAGCCAGCTCTGTGGACCAGCCTACCCTCCCCCCCCACTGCCTCCTATAGCTTGAAGTCAGCTCCCCCCAGCAACCAGCATTGCAGTGCCGCCTGCCCCCCACGAATGGGGGGTGGGGCGTGGCAGGAATGGATACTGCAAAGCCGCCTCTGTCTGCAGCAGCCCTGGGCTTGCCACAGACAAAGGCTGCTCCACAGCAGCAGCCCCTGTTCACAGGGGGTCCAAGCTCCCCATGGACAGAGGCTATGCCAGCAGTCCATGGAGCAGCCTCTGTCCGCGGTGAGCCTGGGCTTGTTGAGGATAGAAGCTGCTCCACGGCAGCAACCCCTATCCACTTCCCCCATAATATGTCAAAATTAAAATGGATCAATTGATTAATTTACAATATCTAACACATGGAGGGAAAGTTATTGTTTTACTTTTACTGAACAGACACTGGAAAAAACACTGAAATTGATTATCACAGACTGAGAGAAATAACCATACACCAGAACCCCATATCATGTCAGGTATTTCAACAATTGTATAATAATTCTAAAAGAATGAATCAATATTCAATGGATCTTCATCAATGTGAGTAACCAGAGGTGCTGACAGACTCACTGGGCACCTAGGCATGGTGGAGGGCGGGGAAGGGTGGCTGCGTGATCCCAGAAAGGGTAGGGCTGGAGGCAGTGAGCCCTCAGAGCCACTCAGAGGATGCTGTGCAACAGTCTGGCAGTGATTTAAAGGGCCCCAGGCTCTGGACACCACTGCTCCTGTGGTAGCGCCACACCCTTTTGAATCGCTGGGCCTTGGGAAAATTGCCCTGTTTGCACCGCCTCCTCCCACCCTCATCCACAGGCCTGTATGTAACAAAGTTAACTTAAGTAAAAAATTTCTTCAGAGAAAACCAAAAGGAGGTTTTTTACTTGTTTCAGCACCTGTTTAAAATTCCAAAGTAACAGCAATTATGTCAAATATGTGAGTTACTGATTTTAATCAGATCAGTTATGTTTGCCAACAGAAAATTAATTCCACTTGTCTTTTAAATTTTAAAGGCTCATAAACAAGAAAAATCACTTGAAAATTTAAATTGCAAATACTGATTGTTACCTGGTTCTTACATCTAATTTGCATCTATTGATGATACAGGATAACTCAAAGAGAATTGGGAACCATCCTCTCACCCACACCCTGTCTTCAGGGGCTACATTCATATCATCACTTGTGTATTCCTTGAAAGTCTTGAGAAGCAAAAACAGGATTAAACTAGCAGAAGCATAAGTAGCATTTACAAGTTCTACCACCAAAATAGCAAGTTTATAAGTACTAAGATAATATTAGAGTATATCTATTTAATAAAGAACAATTTAAGTATCATTATAGATATTATACTAAAAAATTATATTCAATATTTCATTATCTGGTATTAAGGTTTAGAAATAATACCACAAAAATATGGTAAACTAATTTAATTTAGCAGCTATAATATGGTCACGGTAAATGAAAATTTTTTAAATTATCCATATTGAAGGCATGAAAAACTGATTTTGTAAGACACAATTGGATGATCTGCTCATATTTAACTTTTAATTTAACCTCTCAAATCTTTGAGGATAAAAATCTATACCATAATTATTTTTTTTTCAACTCCCACCTAAACCTATTGTCACTATAGGTATGTTAGCCAAGAGCACACCCTGGATAGGAATTGATATGGAAAAGTTCCATGATCCAAAAGCTCTCATTGAAGGTGCCAAGAAAACTAACCAAAGTTGAACGTGTTCAAAGCCTAGATCAAGATGTTTATAATCACTTCTGCAGCCTAAGTCCTTTCCTGAACTTTAGTCTCCCTCATAGAATTTAAAGCAACAAACTTTTAAGGCTGGTACAACTGCACATTTTTATGTTATTACAATATTAAACACTTCTGATTTAACAGATATGATTTGTACCTGAGGTCTGTCTGACACATATTTTGCACAATGGCGAATGAGGCGGATTGCTTCCATGCTTGTGTCTGGAAAAGCTGCATTGCATGCAAATTCAGACAAACATTTTACTGCATCCTGGAAAGAATCTATGGTGGCTGGGAAGTGTTTTTCAAATACAATTGCTGGAAAAAATACGTATATAAAATTAACACATGGGTCCTTCAAACAATTTCAATGTTAATTGTTCCCTAAAATAATTTTGTCAAGGCCAAGATGCGAATCCATCATAGGAAAAAAGACAAAAGTGAGCGCAACAGCTGACTGGATGTGTCACTGCTTGATTCTGTTAAATGTATAACTATTTAAAAAATAAAACTATTCTGTTAACAAGAACCCATGCTGAGGGCATTGTACGTTTATAATATATTTTGATTTGACACTCATTTCCTCATGTAGCCTTCCATAACAATGAAAGCCCACAATTAAATACGTTAAGAATTAAAAATGGGGCACGAGGCTTGATATTCAACATTATCTACATTTAAGCACATTTTTACTAAGAGCAGGACAACATCCCCCAGGACTGGCACAGTATCACGAACCAACTGTAAAAAGATCTTCTCCTCCCCCGATGTTTTTGTTTCAATAATATTGCCTTTACATATTCATACTTGAGTTGTCAATCACAAAGCTTTGAGAACCTTTTTGAAAGCATTGAATGTTGCGGCTGCATAAGTGAGCCCTTTTGGCATTAAACGTTGAATAAAAGCTTGTTCATACAGACCCAACTGCCTCAATTCCTTCTTTTAAAAAGAGAGCTCTAGACAAGAACTCAGAGAAAAAGGGCAACGTGTGCCTGTAATGTTATTAGTCAACATAGTTGAAGAAACACATCTGGGAAGTATAAATTCACAATCAAAAATGAAAAAGTACAACTTGTTTAAAAAATTCACTCTCAGTAGTTGACTTCAATCTAGAATAAATGGTTACAGATCTAATATAAAACTTATGTTTTAGATTACAAAGAGTACAGGTTGAACCTCTCTAGTCTGGCATACTCTGGTCCAGTAACACCCGTGATCCGGCATGATTTATGTTAGCTGGATGTCGCATATCACAGGTGTAGCCAAGTTTCCCACGGTCCTGGAAAGTTTGTTTACAGCCACCAGTCCTGGTTCTCAGCGTTCTGTAATGTAGCTCTAATTTACCCCTAAATGTCTTCCAAGAGACCAGCAAGCAGTGAAAGTGTTGATAATTCTCCTAAGCGTAAGATTTTTTTTTATGCTTTATTTACTTATTTCCTTGTGCCAATACGGTAAAAATGTGTGACAACACTAACACTGTGTTATGAAGAGAGCTGACCAACTTGCCCAGGTGCAGGCTTACACAGGGTATATTAGTAGCATCACACATTAAGCAGCACTGCAAGCGCTGTTCTATTTATTTGCCTTGGTGAAATAAAAATGAAGAGAACCCCTCACTACAATATTGACCTTCCATAATTCAGCAAATTCTGTGGTCAGGTCTTGAAATTGTCAGACTAAAGAGGTTCAATCTGTATTTTGTGAAGTATAAATTCACAATGAATTACACATTTTTAAAAAAGCAGTAAAAGCAAAGAAATAGTATTTTAATAGGCAAGTTCTGATATGAAAATAATAAAATTAGAGCGAACTGCCTCCACAAACCCCATAGTGATATCTGTAAATTATGTATCAGTACTTACTGACAATGTGCCCTGTAGTTTGAAATGCAAGTTCAACTATACTTTCATCCTGATCTGATGCAGCCAAATGAAACACTGAAAATATATTCTTCCAACCTGACCGAATGTTGGCAGCTTGAGAGTTTACCATCTGTGCTATGCACCGTACAACCATGTCACGAATGGTAGGAGACCTAAATTATAAACAAAACATTAATAAATAATAATTGAAGCTATAGTACTGATTAAAACATGGGTCTTTTCTAAGGACCAATTTCATTTTACAGAAGCAAGTCAACCAAAATAATTAATTCCAAAAGCAGGTGCTTATGTTCCCAAGAAATTCAGTTAATTGCGTGGTATTTACCTGTTTCTCTTCATTATGTGTTCAAATGGCCTTAAGAAATCCTTCTGGAATCGGAAATTAGCAAGTTCTCCTTTTTCTAAGAACTTCATTGATAATTGCCTTAAGGAATCTACTGCAAAAATAGCTACATCTTCATTCAGATTGCAGCCAACCTAGTTGTGTGGAAGTAGAAACACAGGATATCCATGCTGGCATTAAATCAACATTTAAGAAATGAGTCTGAATTGTCTTTACATTTGAAGATGAAAACAGGAGAACAGAAATCACAAATTTAAAAGTGAAACTTAAGATACAATATTAAAAATACAGTATTAATTAAATCAATTCCTATCAGCAACATGACTCAGTACAGGCAGTCCCCGGGTTACGCGGATCCGACTTACATCGGATCCGCACTTACGAATGGGGCTTTTCTCGCCCTGGAGGATGCGGGCGGCAGGACTGCCCAGACAGGCCGTGGTCCCGCCGCCCGCGTCCTCCGGGGCGAGAAAAGCTGCTCCGCGTCTCCCTGATCTGCTGGGGGGGGCCCCCCGGGGACCTCCCCCAGCAGACCAGGGAGACATGAAGCAAAGCCGCAGAGGACCCGGGCGGGGGGACCGTGGCGCGTCTGGGCGGTCCCTCGCCCGGGTCCTCCACGGCTTTGCTCCGCGTCTCCCTGGTCTGCTGGGGGGAGGGGGGGGGTCAACTGGGTCAGGTCTCTTAATTTGAGAAACACTGGTCTCTGCTGTGAAATCTGTATAGTTGAGGGTAAAAAGCATGCAAAAGACCAGATTTCAGTAGAGGGAGAGGGGGATGCCAGATTTCAAGGTCCATGACTTGTTGTTAATGGCCATGAATTTGGTAGGCCCTAACCATGATTAACAAGTTCGCCAATTTATATTACTGCCTTTGTATTTAGGATAGAATATATCAGCCTTGTGAACAGAGAATAAACCAGCCAGTTCAAATAGGAGTCCAACCGAGCCATATAGATCTGGCTGTAACCATTCTGTAGTAAATCTTCTATGCTTTTTCCCTTTCTTCTTTAGTGCTCTATTTCTATCTATATAAAAGGATAGTCAGAACTGAATTTAGGTGCAAAATGTTTCAAATTTCATTTTGGAAAGGTTTTAAATAGATAAGAATAATCATTTTGAGAATATAAGCAATTCAAATAGTGTAATGATTAGAAAATATACCTTATTGAAATGATCTCCAATAACTTCCCAGATTCTAGACCACTGCAGTCTTATCCGACCCATGTTGTAGTAAGAAATCTCTACTATCTTTTGCAGACTAAACATTCGAGGATGGGTAGCAGACAGCAATTCATCCATAGATACAGCACAAAGCCAACGGACAAAATCCACTGTTAAACAATCACAGAATAAAGTTAGTATTTTTTCCAAGCTTTATCAGAAAGCTACTTTGTAGATTAAGATAAAAAGCAGTAAAACTTACCAATAGCATTTCCATCCAACCTTGTAGATCCTGTAAATATTCTGCAAAATGCACAATTTATAAGATTTTTTTTAAGTGGCTTCTATTGCCCCCCCCCATACACTACAACTATTTCACTAATGTATTATTGTTCAAAACAGATTTCTGGCTATGACTAAATCTAACTGTCTAATACAGCATTTCAGACTTGATAGCTAAATTCTCAAAATCTTGAGTTTTACCAAAAAGTGAATCATGATTTATTGTATTTAATAAGAGTTTAGAATTGCTGTCCCTTTGAGAGCTTCATAAGAAAGTAGAGTATACCAAGCAAAATAGCATTTTAAATATATTAATCAAAATACTTTCCATTATGCCAGAAAGGTTTTAGTCAATTTTCAATAGTTACAAAAGACATAGTAAGATATAATGTTGACTGACAAAAGTATCTGGTCACACATCAGCCTTGTGTATTATGTCTAGGGACTGGTGCTTTCCTGTCAAGGAAAACCACTTTGAAATACAGCTGTCAATTCTAACAACCATTTACATTGGGGGGCCTCAGACCTCTCTATGTATGCGAAAACAGCCAGATTTATGAAAGAATCCTATCTGATCCAGTTTTGAAAATAAAAATCATCACACGCCCATAATATTCATAATGCATGATCACTTCTACTTACAACAGGGTTTCTCAAACTTTGTCATACCACGACCAGCCTCTAAGTTGCTCGTGACCCCCCGGGGGGGTTGGGACTCACAGTTTGAAAAACGCGGACTTACAAAGAATGTGGTTTAGGGGAAAAACTAGAGCACTGGAAATATCAAAGACAGCATTCTTATCAATGAGCACTAGTTTGGGGGAAATGGAAGGCTGCACTAACAGGGTAGAGAGGCAAACATGTTTAGTGCCAGTAGTTCCATCTCTTCATAAAGGACACCAAAAATCTATACATTTTAACTAAGGTGTTTAATCTTAAATTTATGTAGAGAATCAAGATGAGCCACACTTCATGATGGAACAGCAGCTTTTTAAAACTCCTCAATACTCCCTCTGCAGTTGTTACTAAATATTTTGTAACAGTTTCTGCTTCTCTTTTCCTTATCTTCCTTCTACATTCTGCTATTCTGCTCCTGTTGTCCAGTAACACAATAAAATCAAATAAAAACCAGGATCTTGTGGCACAGCAATATGGTGAGACACACTGTATTTTTGTCATTAAAAATTGAAACCAAATAAACTTACTTATTTTTCCTGTTGCTAACTGAATGTACGGTGTTCACATATTGTGAAAAGTCTGTGAGGTAACCAACTGGAAAGGAATTAAATACTGTACCTGTCTACAGCAACAACAACACTTTGGGAACTAGTTTCTCCAATGGATTCCTGAATACTTGCTATCTGCTTCCAGTCTACATTTCCTCCAACTACGGGAAACAAACAAATAAAATCAGGAATGGGAGAGGACAGAGTATTTATGTCATTATCAAGAGAAGTGAACGGCTTTGCATTTATGATAAGAGCAAGTTGACCATTTTTTCTTCACCTGTTAAAACAGTCATTCCATTAAGTAATCCTTTGTTGAGTTACTCCCCCAGCTTGCTTCAAGGAAATTCTCTCTCCAGATACCACCTCTGTTGGAGCCAAAACTCACAGAAAACACTGCCAAAGCAGCAAAAAATGAGATTTTGAAGTTAGCTTTCTGATTTTTGCATCTTTGGAAGTACTCTCTGAAAGTTTTGGTGTTTAATCTCATAATTAGCATAGGGTGCCTAGAGAAAACATTTGCATATTCTACCAGGAGCAAGTGAAGAAGAACTGTCAGGACTGGTGAAGGATCCACATGAATGATAAAAAGCTAAACCCTGAATGCAATGTCCCTGTACACCGTATCTACTATACAAATATACAGACATAAATAACTACAAATAAATGAAAATACATGTTTTCACTTCTCTTGATAAAGGACTAGAAACCATGGCCAAGACACTACTCTTAGGTTCTAACAAAATTTGTGTGTTTAACTCCTCTAAAATACTCCATTAGAAAAACAAGCGGATAGAGTCAGAGTTCCAAGGCCAGAAGGAATCCACCAGACTGTGTACTCTGATCTTCTGTATATTGCAGACCACCCAGCATCCCACACACCAAAAGCACCAGCTAAAGCCAGGCAAAACATTACACCACAGCAGACTAAACCATTATGGGCTCTATGTGGAGAAAGGAGGGAATGAAGTGCATCAATTCCTCCAGTAGAGCATTATTTACCCTATATATATATATATATATATATATATATAATTTCTAAAGTCTCCCAAATATTTATCCTGGGGGAGGGACTCCCCTCTAAGCCAAGAAAAGAGAGGTAATTTGGGCATTATAGCTTAACTCTTTTGATTGCCCTAATGGAAAGATATAGATTGTGGAAACACTGCATGTGCCACTTTGATCAGAGTGCAATCCCAATACAACTGCAGAAAGAAGAAAATTGATGAGTTTGTTCTTTAAATCAAATATAAAACTTTAGCTTTTGAACTCATCTTCTGTGGGAAAAAACTATGACTTATAATGACTCTCTCTATATTCCTGCAGAACTGAGGCAGTGAAAACCTGCCCCTCGGAAGAAAACGCGATTATAGCTTTACTGTATATTCTTCACAGTAAAAAAATTATCAGGAAGATCCTGGACTGTTTTGGACCTCAAGAAGCTGAACAGCCCATGCAAAAAGAAAATTTAGTCAAAGCAGAACTCTCTTTACTAAAGAAGCCTTTTCACAGACAGAAAACCCAGAAGGTGGTCTGTTTACTCCATTAGACCTGGACTGCCATGATACGAGAACAGGAACATGAAGAAAAAGCTCAGTGGATGGTCCCACTTGGCAAACAAAGCACAAGAAAGCCTCTTCTCCAAAAGAGAGAAGGAGAAATAGAAAGAAGCAAGTTTTGCTTATTGTTGCCCCAAAAAATGAGCATTACAAATCAGGACACTAATGGAAAGGGAAAGAGCACTTAACTGCCACACTTGTTGCACAGCAAGATGCAGAGATTGTGGCACAGGAGCAAGAGGGGTATTTGCATCTGACGTTCACCTCTGATATTTACAAGAACGAGATTCAACTCAAAATGTGTTAGGATTGAGGGAAGAGGCAAACATTCTTCTGATTATCATCAGAACCACCTGACTGCAGAATAGTCTCCATTCATAAAAGAAATGCTGGAAAAAAAAGTTTAAATTTCTAGGATTTCTTAAAACAACGCACGCGTATATATGGATACTGCGATGCAATATTTAACTAGAATTTTTTAGTAAATTACCACGTTTTCACTTAGAAGGAAAAACTCCTCTTAGAAGAGAAACACATTATTCCAACTTGGGAATTCAGTCACCACTCATCCACAGATAAGGAAGATGGAGAGTTTCTATAGTATCTTCTGAGTTCTCTTGCATGGTATTAAGAGGACTCAGAACTCCCAGTGCATCTCCAAGGTCATGGCAGAATATTTTCTGCTTGTGTTTACTTTTAAATGTCTTTTCCTAAAGCTAAATGTTTTATCACTTATTCCACTGGTTTAATGCTGATGCACTACAGAGAAGAGTTGAGCTCTGAGGGACTCTGATTATCAATGAAAAGTCAGTTTCACTAATGGTGACTTCTGAACTCTGTCCTTGTTTGGCTTTAAGTTCCAATTTCTGGCAAAATAAGGATCTATGGGCTCTATGAAGAAATGGCATAATTCTCTTTGGAGACTAGTGAAAGTTACTTCACAAACTGAGTACTTTTTGGATATGAAATCATGCTTTTTACACTATTTTGCAATGTTGCAGACAAGTGGGGAGTTCTCCTTCCAAAGTACCATCAAAGTGGCTCCTGAGGGAAAATACATTTAATTTGTTTTTTTCATAGGAACAACCTGATCACCATTACATCATTTTAGACAGTAAATAACTGAAAACAAAGACTAAAAACACACTGTAGGAAAGCTTTATTTGCTGAACCTGGTTCTGCTGAGCATAGCAGAATACTTTTGTGGGGACCCAAGGAATAAGACTTAAACCTGGGATTCACAGCTTAAATGCTTGACTTGTTTTTTATTTCTATGCATAGACAGGAAGACCAACAGTGAAGGATAGAGGCAGACAATGTCAGAGAATGATGGTATGTCTACACTACCAGCCTAGTTCGAACTAGGGTGGTAATGTAGGCAACCGGAGTTGCAAATGAAGCCCGGGATTTGAATTTCCCGGGCTTCATTTGCATAAAGCCGGGCGCCGCCATTTTTAAATGTCCGCTAGTGCGGACTCCGTGCCGCGTGGCTACACTAGCGGACATTTAAAAATGGCGGCGCCCGGCTTTATGCAAATGAAGCCCGGGAAATTCAAATCCCGGGCTTCATTTGCAACTCCGGTTGCCTACATTACCAGCCTAGTTCGAACTAGGGTGGTAGTGTAGACATACCCTGAGTGGCCAAAACTTTTGAATGTTGGTGTCTAAAGTTTGACAACTATATTTTAGGCAGCTGTCTGATTTGCAGAGACAATGAACAACTCTATGTCCCACTAATTTCAGTGGAAACTGTTGGTACTCAGCATCTCAAATCAAAATACTGCATGTAAATGCCAAATGTTAGGCAATCTGTTTTGGTCACTGTGTGTTGCTGATTTCACTGGGCTGCAAATCCTTCTACTCTGTTTCTGCAGTGGTCAACATGGTTGACCCCAGTGCTGCTCGGGCGGCCATAGGGACAGCAACATTGGTGTCTGCTGGAGTGGCTCTGCAGCCAGCTGCATCAGTTGCTGCTGGAGTAGCCATAGCCCTAGGGTCAGCTGCATTGTGTGCTGCTCTGGTGGCCCCCAGCAGCTGTCCTCAAGGACCACCTGCAGAAGCTGATCTCAAGAGACAACCTGAAGTAGCTGGCGGGGCTGGCCCTGGGGACCACTTGAGCAACGGTCCTGGGGGCGGCAGGAGCTGCTGCAGGTCCCATGATACTCCCTCCTGCATCTGGAGCTTCAACCGAGGCTATTTATACTTTAAGTCATGGACAGGTTCAGGCTGTGATTTTTTGTTTCTTGCCTGTGACTCTACCTGATTTGTACTAAAAATACTCGTGATTAAATCATAGCCTTAGACATGAATATTTTATCCTTGAAAGAAAACTATGCCTGTTTAAATTTGCATACATACTAGCAAAACATTTTTATTATAACGCACACATATTTAACAGGAGAAAAACTGAAGGAAAGCTATTATACCAGAAGAGACCTTGAGTGATGGTGGGAAGCAAATTAAAATGCAAGTCTGCAATGTAAGAGAATAAAACCACAATGAAGGTAAATTGATATGGGGTTGCATGCTTCAAGAGAGGAATATCCTGGGCAGTGAAGATGTAAGTCTTTTTTTACAGGGACTAAAACACTCTCTCTCAACAATAGCAAAACCCTTACCATGTGGAGAGAGTGGATGGAGGCAGGTCACAAAGCCAAACATTTTATTACATTTGCTTGGCTTTTTTTCTGCTATGAAATGTATGTGAATTCAAAAGTTTTATTTTCAAATATATGAAAATGTTCCAAAATGTAGATTTTAACTGTTTTATTTAATTCTAACATTGAAGATGGCACATCTTTCAAAGAAATACAAGTTTCTGTCTCATTCATCAGAAATATAAACATTCACTTTAATCATAATATAAAGAATTTCACTGCTGGAATCAAATTTGTCTCAAACCTTTCCCTTTTCTATACCAAAATAACCAGTTAAGGGGGTGATAGATTAAGCTAAATAATGTCAATAATATTAAATAATGTCAATAATATTTAAACTAAAATTTAAGTCACTGAAATTTAAGCCAATCCACCCTGCATATTGCTCACAAAAAGACCACACAGGTACCAATCAATCTACATTCACATATCTATACCCCAAATTTGGCAAACACATATATATCTGGTACAGTGAATTAGTAATATTGTTCAATCTAGCAACACAATACCTTTAGCACGAAGTGCTTTTATAATCAGCTGCATTTTAATTTCCTTTTAGAAATTACTATAGTATTAACATAGTGATAGAAATGTAGCCGTGTAAGTCTGGTGTAGCTGAAACAAAAACCAGGACTATGTAGCAAGATGGTTTATTATGTGATGAGCTTTCGTGGGCCAGACCCACTTTCTCAGATCAAATAGTGGAAGAAAATTATCACAACCATATATACCAAAGGATACAATTTAAAAAAAAATGAACACACATGAAAAGTACAAATCAAATTTCAGAACGGAAGGGGGGGGGGGGGGGAGTAAATGTCTGTGAGCTAATGAACAGTATTAACAGATATTGCACTGAAGACATTTCATGGCATTTCTCACCCTATATCCTCCAGAAGATGATATTAAATCAATAAAAAGTACTTTAAAATATTTAATTTAGGAGTAAGGATCTCAAGCACAGTTCTGCATTTGTATGAACTTAACGTATTTAAAACATTTTAACACTAAGCATTAAAATGACCTTTTTCATAATTATGCCTCACTTTAATTTAAAAAAGTCACTGACAATGGAAAGCTGAAAACAAACTTTATTTAAATATACTACATCTATACGAAGCAGGATCACTAAAATACGTAGAGCATTCACATTACTCACCTAATCCCAGGCCCACAAATTCATCAGGTGCCTGATCCTTTGTTCCAGTAAAAGAACCTTCCCTGCCTCGCACTGTCCCAGAGATGTAACGTGGCTTTACCCCAGTTCCTATTAATTGTGCCAGCTCAAGTTGACTAATACATTTCAGAATCTATGTTAATACAAAACACAGAAACCACTTAACTGTAAGAAGTAGGTTTTAAAAAAATATTTAAACTCTCAGTTAACTTTCATAAAACTCTTTATAAAAGGGCAGATCTCAGTGTTTTCAAAAATAAAATTCTCATTTACATACATACGAACTGCACACCCAGACTATATGGATACACGGAATATGATAAAAGTAAACAGTAATCTTTTTAAAAATACAGTAACTATTAGTTGATTGTATGAAAAACATCTAGCTTGGACCCAATACTGCAATTTTATTCATGTAAAGCTGAAGAACTGGGTACAAAATATTCAAATTTGTGCATATTCAAAATAACATTATAGACATAATATAAATGCCTACATATAAACATACACGCTATACAAAATTATGCATAGCACATACTCACTCAAACACACCGTACCCCTGAAGGAATTCTCTATCAAAAAATAAAAATTCTGCTCCCAATATTTAAAAATTTTACAAAATTATTTAAATTGTATATGTTAATAAATAAATATGGAGGCTTCAGCATTGCAATGGGGAGCACAGTCACTGTCTGCATGGAGGTGGAAGATCACCCCACAGTCCTCCCACCCCGGGGGACAGACTCAATAGAGAAGCTACATCTAACCCTTACACAGTGCAAGGGCTAAACCTGCCCCAGAAGCAACCAGGAGCCCTGCAGGCTACTCTCCAAGCAGACCAGGTGTGTGCTGGAAGGCTCAGCCTGATAGGATCAAAGTATGAAAGTGTGTGTCTGTGGGTGTGTGTGTGTGGGGGGGGGAGGGGGGGTTAGAGGGTTCTATGCAGGATAGTCTGGGTACAGGTGGCTCTGTGAGGGGTACAGTTACAGGGATGATATGAATGACTGCAAAAAGGGCCTGTGGGTGCAAGGGTAATGGCACTTTGCAGGGAGGGCCCAAGTGAAGGCAGTTGGAGCTCAGCTATGAGAGTATCTGGGTTTTGGAGGTTCAGTGACAGGTCCAGGTATGCTTCTAGGGCTGGTCCCAGTGCATAAAAGGTGGAGTTGAAGTATGGGGAAAGGTGCTCACAAGGCGATGGTATGAATGCAAGGGTGAGGGTAACAGATGAAGGGGGAGGTTTGGAGACGGAAGGGGTCCAGGTATGTGGGTTGGTGGAGCTAGGCTGGGATGGTCTGGGTGCAGGGGAGTAGGTACAGATGCCAGCTTGTGAAGCTCAGCTGGAGTCTAGAGGCAGGAGAGGTGAGGAGATGGGGGGATGGGTGTTCAGCTGTCAGGAGCTGAAGGGGGGGGTTCTGAATCCAAGATGATGGGCAGGGTATGCCTGAGCGTGGGGACATCCAGATACATGGTGTGGATGAGGGCGCAGCTTCCCATACAATGACACCTCTCATCATGGCTAAGGAGTGGTGGGGCAGGTGCAGAGCCAGGGAGGTTTCTGGAGGTGGATATGACCTGAGTGGGGAGTAGGGTTTGGATACATGAGTGTTGGAGATGAGTATGACCCAGCACCTGTTAGAACATTCCCAGCCTCCTCCCACCTTCACCCCACTGCAGTAATTTACCTCTCTGCTCACTGATTTGGATGCCTGAAGCAATGCACCTGTGCTGCTCAGGAGGAGAGCATAGCTGCTCTTGCAGTTTCCCTTTGCTTCCCCACAGAAAGTCATTTTTCTGCAGGAAAGCAAATAAATCTGTGGCAGAAGTGAATTCTGCCTATACAGAGAAGCACAAAATTCCCCCAGGAATAACATTGTATACAAAAATCAACCTATTTTCATGTACATACATTCATACGAATGAAATACTATTGTACCTCGTGCCAGGAATTTCCTAAATAGTTTCCATCTGTATGAGCCACTGTGATGAGTGTTTTTATTGTGTCAATGTTTTTCTGTTTCATTTCAGTTATACCCGAACTCACTGTAAGCAAGGTAAATCTTGCTAGTGCTTGGACATAAGCATCTCTTTCAAGCTAGACGGAGACAAAAATGAGTTGTTACTGTTAGTTTCCATAGCTTCTCAATGTCTAAATAGCTTTTGATTTCTTTATATATTATGGAGGTATTTGGACATTATTTTTTCTTTTGGAATTGTATCTCCTGTAATATTATTATATCCACACATGAATAAACTACTACAATTCAAAACTTATCAGGAATACAGTATAAAAATGTCGGTTCTATATGCCCACTCTTCTATCTATGCAGTAATAGGAGCTATTTTGTTTATATGGTCCATATTCCTAACTTTTTCTGATTGGCACAGATTTGAGCCTCAAATAGTTGGTTGCAATGCCAACTACATTTAAAAGTAGGGAAACATTACAGTCCTGAAATTAAATACTATTTGCTGCTAAATTCATCTACACAACTTCTTAGCTAAGCAATACTGAAACTTAAAGACAGTGGTGTTTTCAATGAGGACTCATATGTTACTGAAGGAAATAAGGTAGGTTTCATACAGTTGAATTTCAAAAGCATTGTAATAATTTAAAGCAATGTCCAATAAGTATAGAAAGGGAAAGTGTCACAAGTGGCAGTCTATAACTTGTAATGTTCAGTCATTTCTTTTGATACCAGCTACTATTCTTTGTATTTCAAGTTAAGATACACATATACTCCAGAAATCCCACCCAATGAGATATACACTCTTTGTGAAAAACTGTAGAGAAAAAAGATGCAAATCCCCAGCAACCTCTTCCTAGGCACGTGGTAGTATTGCCCAAGTACTGCCTTGCCAAGATCTGCTGACAGACTTTTACTAGAACAAGTCTTCAGATGAAGGCAGACACATACAGTCTATATCTCTGTGTTCAGAAAGAACTACTATGAAAAGGAACATGATATAACCCAATTCCTGAACTTTAGAGTATTTGCGTGTAGGAATAACTCTTTATGAGTAGGCACGTGACCGACCTCTCTCTTCCATGTGAATAGAGTAGACACACAAAGTACAAGAGAAGAGGATTCTACACTTGTATAACTGATTTGTGTGAATGTTATCCATATAAAGGCCAAAGGCCAGAAACTAATATTTTGGAAAAAAGAAGCTCATTGTAACTCCATTTCTTATGTGAATCTATTGCAGGAAGTAATCATGAAGAGATTAAAATTGATTTCACAATTAATTTGTGGTTATAGCTCCAGGAAAGTCTGATCTGTGTAATATCCAAGGACATATATTTTCCTTTTATATACACAACATGGACCTAGCCTGCAAAATTCCATCCCTGCAAAGTCAAGAAAGATTGATTTTGTTAATAACAACTTTAATAAAAAGTTTATTTGGAAACTCTTCTTTGGAATCCTATATATGGCAACATGAACAGTTTCACAATCAGATGAAACAATTTAGAATTTCATATAAACTCAATGCACTCAGTTAAAATCAGGTACAGAAATAATTTCAGAACAAGGCAGCCACTGGGTACTGCAGCACTTACATATTCAGATAACGATGTAAAGAACATAGTGAACATACTATCATTCCATTAACAGCACCTGAAATAAAATATTCTCATATAATCTTAGTATGTAACATTACCTGAATGCTGAAAATGCATGCAATCCTGATTGCACATCGGATGCCTTCCAAGCAAAGAGAAGCAACTTCTGTATCATCACAGTCTTGTAGTCCCACACTGAATGCAGCTAGGAATGGTGTCCATGCCAACTGGAACACAAATCCACCCACTTTTCATTAATTGTTAATCAAACCTGATAAATGTTAATCTCAATAAGAGAATACTTTATTTCAACAAGAAAGCAGAAATAATCATCACTCTACGTTGCTGAAAAACAATAAAACACAAAAATGCTTAATCCACAACAACTTTAGAGAGCACTTTCAAAAAAAAGAAATGGGAGGTGGAAATAGGGAAAGGAATAATAGTACAGTTATAAGACAAGGACAAGATGATTTTGGACCAACTTCAAGATAATAATCATAGACTCAAACAACAGCACTGGAAGGAATCTCAAGATTACTAAACCAGGTGCCCTGGACTCAGGGCAGCACCACAAAACTCCCATACTGCAGTTTAAGCCCATTGCTTCTTGTGCTATCAACAGGAGTTGAAGAGAATAATTTTTCTCCCTCTTCCTTGTAACAACCTTTTATGTACTTGAAAATCGTTGTCGTGTCCCTTCTCAATCTTCTCTTTTCCAGACTAAATAAACTAAATTGTTTCAATCTTCCCCTCACAGTTCATGTTTTTCTAGACCTTTCATAATTTTTGTTGCTCTTCTCTGGACCTTCTCCAATTTCTCCACATTTTTCCTGAAATGTGCCATCTAGAATTGGACACAACACTTCAGCAGAAGCCCAATCAGCACAGAGTACAGCAGAAGAGTTACTTCTTGTTTCTTGCTTACAACACTTTTGTTAACACAGCGGTTCCCAACGGCCACAGCTTGCCGGTCCGCTGCTCTGGGGGCTGGGGCAGGGTCCACCATGATCCCTAGATACCTTTCTGAAGTGCTCCTTCCTAGGTAGTCACTAACTATTTTATAATACTGACACACACTTTCTAGTGACAATACAGTTTTCTCCAAAGCATTTTTTTTCCATTGCAAAAGTTTATTGTAGGCAGTTCCATGGGTTCTAAAAAGGAGAAGCTGTGTATAAATTATATCTAGAAGAACTTGTTTTTGTATTTAGATAACAGTACTCCATACCATATGCATACATAATTCTTTGCATGATCAGAAACAAATTTTATATATCAATCCTGGGGGAATTCTCCAATTTTACTATGGCTCTAAAATGTACCAATTGCAGAATTCCCCAGGACTAATATATACAGACATCAGTTCTGACAAGTCTCAAAACTTAACCGCACAATGAAAGTGCAATTCAAATTTGCTGAAAGGCACCATTCTTACATATAGAACTTCAGAGAATTGTTCCCATAGAGAGTCCCATTTACAAAAATCTAACTGTTGAGTTCTTGAAAAGCTACTCATGAAAATATTTAGCATGGTATGTATTTTACTTGTTAGGGAACACAAGATAGGCTGCTCCACTCAGCTATTTTTAGTATTTATTATTATATAACTGAAGATTTAATATTAGTTACATCGCATGACTGATTAACTCATTTGTCTTTTTTAAAGAATGAATAACCTTACTGTACAACAATCATCCCTACCAACGCGCAAGTGGTAGAGATAGAAAAGAATTTTTCTACTCCCCAGAGAAGGGGATCACAAAATTCCTTCAGTGATATTGGTCACTTGCAATACTTCAGTTTGTATTTTGAACGGACAAAGAAGGACAGATTCAATTTCTATTACAGTGGCACATATACCCCACCCCAAATACACTGGGATTTTCCATAACGTTTATATGAACAGCAGTACTATAAGTTGATACGAGTGTTTCTAGTGGGGCACTGTTTGCATATTACAATTTTGCTCTTTGGTGTGTTATACATACAGTTGGATTCTTACTATGATACATTTGTAGAATGTATTTATTTATAAATACCCGCTTGCTTATTTTGGGTAAAAGTCATCTCCTAAGAAGCACAAACTCTATTTTGAGGATGTAATCGGTGCACAGGCTTGTTGGTGAATTTCACCTGTACTTTTATCCCAATAAATACCATCACAAGGGTTTCACTACTTCATTAACAGGAAAAGATAGGTATACAAATTTGAAAAGGTTCCCAGAGCGTGGATATGACAAAAGCAAGGCTGGAGTGAGCAAATATTTATTCTTTACTACATTGTAATCACCACCTTAAGAGGATAATTATGACTGATCTCTGGTTCTAAATACAAAGTGTATTATTGGTTCTTATTATTAGTTAATGACGTGGAATGATAAAATGATGAATGTCTTGGAACTGAGTTTAAGTAATTAGAAACTCAAAATGGATGACACGTATCTCCTGGAAGTTCACACTACAGCTTTGGGGATGTTCTGATATTCACTGCAAAGTAAAGGGTGGTAACTTCATAATAAAAGGGGTTAGTATCGTAACTGAAGTAACTGAATAGATAAAAATAGGAAGTTCACTATTTTACATTTGCTACATGACTGACTTCACATTGCTTAATTTAAATGGATCAATTTCAGTTAAAAAAAATCCTTATACCACCACTCGCATATGCATAAATAAAGGCTGCTACAGTTCAAGGCAACTGCATCTGTATTGGCACCAACTCAAGGTTCCTGGCTCCTCAGCCACCAGCTCTCTTTGGTGGAAACCCTTGTCTCCAGCTGCACTGTTCCCTGCCTCCACTGTGTTATTCCCAGTAAGCCAGACTCCCTAGTTCAGTGGTTCCCAACCTTTTACAGATGGGGACCCATTTTGACAATTCAGAAAGACTTGGTGACCCAAGGCAATTCAAAACATGTGTGAATGACTTCTTAAGAGCCACCTGGGAAGATACCTGGCGACCCTTTTGAAATGTAATGGAGACCCATATTTGGGTCTGACCTATAGGTTGGGAAACACTGCCCCAGATAGACCAGTGTCTATACTTCCCTTTTGATTCAGAGGATATGAACAGCATAACTGCTCACAATTATAAGTTACTTCACAGATCTTTCTAAGCAAATCTATTTATACACAAAGTAAAAGCATTACAGAGACAACCTATTAAAAAGAACAAAGGAACCTGTATGCATCATGAAAAGTTTACCAGAGATCAAAACCTGCATTTAACACCTCATTTACATCAAAAGCTAAGTATGGGACATTTCCAGCCCAATAATTTAGCCCCATTAGCACCACTACTACAATTGACAGGTACCTCTTTATTTTTCCTTCCCTTCTTTTTGTTATAAATTCTGGGTTCCTGTTATTTCCACTCCAGCTTCCAGCTCATCTGAAGTGGGTTTTGCCCATGAACGCTCATGATATTAGTCTCTAAGATGCCACAGGACTACTCATTGTTCTCAATTTCATAGGACTAAAGATTGCCCACCACAACCTGGATAAAAGGTTCTGTCCATTATGGGAACAAAAAGAAAGGCCTCAAGTCAGTTTAAACTCAGGGTATTTATCAAAAAGTTTTCTTTGTTGTCTTTGAAGAATCTAGTTTGAACCAGTTTATGCAAGCCTGTCCAGAGGATGGTAATTCTCTGGATGTATTAAAAACTGAGTAAATTTACTTCATCATGCCAACTGCTCTTCATTCCTGAAAAGTCATGAAAGCACCTTTCCCTATCAAGCTCTCCAATGCTGGTGCCCTTCCCCCACCACAGGGAAACTGTCTAGCAGGAGGGAAAGGCTCTGCCAGCTACCCACTACTGGAAACCTTCCTCACTATAAAAAAGGATTCCAGCAGTAGGGAGCTGCTGACCCGTTTCCCCACAGCCTCCTTGCTGGAGTCTTTCACTGATAAGACCCACACACCCTAATGTGGACACAGTGTGCTAAACATACATTACACACTGTCACCAGCGGGTGCAGTGTTCACATAGCCAGTGCATGCAACTCACTGGCCATTCTGAAGTCTCACTGTCTCCATCCTGACTCATGTGACAGCACTGCTGGCTCCATACCATTTTCTCCTTTCCCAGGTTTGACTGCTCAATGTTACCTATTACAGCATCAGTTTATGAGTGATGTGGACAGCAGCTTATTGAAGCCTGGGATGAACACATCAATTTTTCTTTCGTTGGCATGACTGAGCCTGACATTTGAACCCATCTCCACATACAAAAAGCCAAATATGCGGCTGGTGACACAGTGGGTTCGTATATCCATTTTAATGTTAACTTGATGCCAGCAGAATGCGTGGCCACACTTTCAATTTAAAACACTGCCACAGCTGCGTTTAACCTTTTAAGTGTAGACAAAGCCTACGCCACCTTCTCGGGGACTCTTCTTCTCAGTTACCAAAGACATCTGGTGCTCTGCTCTGCATTTGACAGTGCTATCATGATAGACAAAGACATAGTTGAATATACATTCTTCATTTGGGAGCTGTTAATCTGAAGATCAGTTTTTAAATGAGGGAGTGAAAAGACTACTCAGATCCACACCAAGGTAAGGACAATTCAAACCCATACATTAGCAAAGATGCATTTTAACCACCAGAATACTCCCCCCATTGCAAACTCTAAAAAGCAAGGGAATATTTTAAGTTATGACACACCCCTTCATTATAGCCAAATGCTCACAAGTTCACAATTCCACTAAGAGCAACAGACTATTTTGTCAAAAAAAAATGTCCTTTGGTCAACTGATAAAGGAACACACAAAATACAACAAATTAAATCTCCCTCAGAATGAAGAGGAATTCTTAACCAGAGCTAGATCATGTAATAGTTACCGTAGTAACCTCAGTTATCAACTATTACACTGTCATCTTCTTCCTATGCAAACCCTCGCACTTTATTGCCATCTCTATTTTCTTAAATACTTACGGTTTCTCAACCATTCCTCATGCTTTATCCTGCACTCTCCTCAATTCCTCAGCTTAGCTGTAGCAAAGGGCTTCAGCTCCTCATGTGAAATTAGACCTTACTGGTAGGCAAAATAATGAGAGGATGAACTATTTAATCCACCACTCCCTTTTGGGTGCCATTAAAAGAAAAGAAATGTTCAGGGGGAAATTGCACAGGCTGGATGATCTACTGGCTGGAAGACAGATGGACTGGAAAAACTACACTTCACTGTCATAGCTGCCTCCCCCCGAGTGTCCTGGGCCCACATGATTCAATGGAAGACCACAGGGCTTTCATTGTCCTGATCCTGAAAGATGTTCGGACTAAACAGGCTAAAGACCAGTCAACACTGCCAACTCCACTGGCTTTGGCTAATCCTGAACACCACCCCGGATGTGAGATTTTGGCTCCTGCTCTCACCCCTCAACCCCCACATGTATCCTTTTTCTTCTCTTTCCTATACCACTCCTCTGTGTCTGACTTAGCCAGACATTACTATACATTTTGCAATACTCCTATAAGACCAAAGAGGCAGCTAAAAGCAAAACCCTAAACAGTCCAATGCTAGTACATGTTTGCTATGTTGCTACTAAAACTGTGCCATGCCTGTGTTTTTTAGGGTGTGGCTGCAATTAAAAATTAGCATCAAAGACAGAAACTGCATCTTTTGCTGTTCTTTTCTCTCCCTAATTGTATTGGTCTTGATTTGCCTGTAAGTAAATGGGATCACACATTAAATAGCAGCAACAAACAGCTCTGGCCCATCTCAACTAACTTCTCTTTTACCCAGAAAGGACAATTATTACCATATTTAAAGCCATCTAAGAAACTGTCAAAGTGGATTGTTTTCCCCTCACCCCTGAAATCTTTATCCAGCAAAAATGAAAGGAGACAAGGAATATTACTAAAATGAAAGCTTTACTCAATACTTCATAGTTCTAATCCTTTAACCGCCTTTCCTTTTGTTTTTGTGTCTTTACTAAAAGGTGAAAAAGATTTTTAATGATGTATGCCATGGTATTAAGCAGGCCAATGGCTCTATATTTGAAACCCTGAACTATGCTTAAACTACAGTGACAGAATCGAGTTTACACCTTTGACTCTCTGGGACCATTTATACCATCAAAACTAACAGAACATACAAGAATGGATAATGTGGGGAGGCAGAGATAAAGAGGGGAAGGGAAGAAGCTTTTAAAATAGATACAGGCTGAACCTCCCTGGTCCAGCACCCTGGTTCCCTGCACCACCTCCAACTATTAAATGCTTTTAAAGTGAGGCACAACGTCTGGGACCAGGTGCGAACTGGGACAGCTGATTCCCAGCTCACGCCCAGTCCCCCACTGCACCTCTGCCTCTTAAATGGAGTAAGAGCCAGGCAGCTGTTACTACATTTAAAAGACAGACCCTGCTGTGGTTCTGTGGTTTCCCCCTTATCAGCTAGTCACGTAATTGATGGAAACTGCATCAATTACTTGAGAAGCTGATTAAACGAAATTTAACATCCCTACCTCGAACCACCCCAGCCTAGCTGCACTGCATGCCAAGCTCCTGCTCCCACCTCGCATCACGCCAAGCTCCCCAGCCCCTCTCTGCCCACAGCGCACTGGGTCACACTGATCCTAGAATATCTGTGGTCCTGTTGGACCACGGATGATGCTGGACCAGAGTGTCCCAATTTATAAAGGTGCAATTTGTATTAAAAAGTTACTCATGCAAATGAAAAATAAGCAAGAACATCTTTCAAGGAAAAATAACACTTAAATGGTGCTTCTTATTGATTTGGCACTATCAGCCTGAGCCCTAGTTCTAAAACTGTGGTATTTAGCCCAAAAAGAGGTTATAAATTCATGCAGCTAGCACCCCGCTCAAGTTATGTCAATATTTAATCTATCCTGCAAGAGCAGATGTGATGTGAAAAAAAACTTAACAATACTGAGGTTTTCTTTTCATGTTGTAAAAGAATTTAAGTCAAATCAATTTAGATTACTTTTCTGGAAGTTTTGAAAAACCGATCATTATCACTGAAATAATACATAATCAAACAATATTTCGAACAATGCCTTGTAATCACAGTGTTCCAGCCTAACATTATACACCCATCTAAAATTTCAATACCAAATATGAGAATCTTACCTTGAACATGGGTCTCACATGCTCCAAATGGGTTGCACTAGTAAATGGTGCCTGAACATGGCTCACTGCTTCCATGAGGGCCTTTGCTGTTTTAGCCATCTGTTCCATTTCCAAGTTATATAAAAGTCTTCTCTGCTTTTCACTAGCAACATCTGTAAACACGTTTTTCCTATTACGTTTTTGTTTCAGTCAAGGCCCTCTCACAAAAAGTAAAATAGTAATTTTGTCTCAATCTTCTACATGCTATATTCTGATACATTTGGAAACTAACAACATCTAAAAGTTAATGCAAATTTATCTTGCCTCTTTGCACTGTAGTATAAAATTAAATTGTATCAATATGCTAATATCAAAAGTATGCAAGTATTGGAACATTTGCTTTTTTAAATGACAGATTATTTCCATATAGACTAAAATTAAGGTAATCTATTTTATAAATAAAGAAAGCATGTGACTTAGTTAAAGCAATCTTACTTAAGAAGAAATACCAAGCAAGGTAGATGGGCTGGAATATTTTCACAAAGTAGACAGAGATTTTATATTAAACTACCATCACAGCAAGAAAGAATTAAATGTGGAGAGATCACTATTTATCCCGCTCTCAAATGTACATGAAGAAGTGCCTTACCACTTTCCATGCTAGTAATGAAACCTCTATCTCAGTGGTTTTCCAACTTGAGCAATCCATCCATGCGCATTTTGGTTTAAAATGTTTGTGGACAGCAGACCATGCTTCACTCCAACTCTTTCTCTTAAGGTCCCATCCCATGCCACCTCTTCCCATCCCCAGTTCCATCCCTATACCTTCTTTCCATTCCCTCACCACAGTGCATCTGTCCCTCCTCCTCTCTCTCCCAGTATTTCCTACATGCCACTGAACAGCTGTTCCCTGATGTTCAGGAGGCACTGGGAGAGGAGGGGAAGGAAAAGTTGATCAGTGAGGCTGGCAGACATCCTAGAGTACCAGATCCCAGCTTGAGAAACACTGTTGTATCTTGAAGTAAGGGACAACTCAGAGAAAATATAATAAAAAGAAACAACCACTTACATTTCCAGAGAACATTTAATTTATCAGAGTTTAATGGCTTTATAAAAGGTAAAATAAGGAACTAGACAGAAACAAGCTGAAGAGAAGGAAAAAAAGCTGCAGATGGAGGCATTTGAAGTTGGGAAGTTGAGCAGAATGCCTTTGGGGGCTAGTTTTAGAACTTTTCATTAACTATATAATGACAAAAAAAGTTGGGTAGCTTTAGAACAACAAAAACAAATCTTCATATTTGTAAAATATATGAAAACTAAGTGCACACACAATGAGGAACCATAAATTTCAAGAATATCTGGATCATTAAAATAACAGTCCAGAAAACAAACAGTTAAAAAGTTACAGGGGGCTAAGCTCCCTGGTTTCAACATTTGCCACCGCTGTTCTCTGGGGGTAGGTGTATGGCCAGGGGGGAGCAAAGGGGGCAGGAGAGGACTGGAGTGGGGGGGGGGGGTAGAGTTTTTGGCTACAGAGTGTCTGGCCAAGGGGGAAGGGGGCAAGAGGTGGAGGGGGCAGAAGAGGACTGGGGGTGTGGAGTCCCAATGGAAACAATGAGGGGCTGGGGCTCAGATGGTGGAGGGAACCTGGTGTGAAGAGCTCCTGGAGTCATTTTGTATAGTTCTCTGAAAACATCCACTCAATGAGCAGCAGCAGTCCAAAAAGCAAACAGACATTAGGAATAATCAAAAAAGGGCTAGAGAATAACATAGTGAATATCTTATTGCCTCTATATAAATCCATAGTATGTCCACATCTTGAATACTACATGCAGATATGGTTGCATCATCTCAAAAAAGATATCTTGACACCAGAATAAGTTCAGAAAAGGCAACAAAAATAAGACTGGGACATTTCAGCGTGGAAAAGAGACGACTAAGGGGGAATATAATAGAGGTCTATAAAATCATGACTGGCGTGGAGAAAGTGAATAAGGAAAAGCTGTTTACCTGTTCCCATAACACAAGAACTAGAAGTCGCTAAATGAAATTAATATGTAGCAGCTTTAAAACCAACAAAAGTATCTCATCAAACAACAGAGTCAACCTGTGGAACGCCTTGCCAGAGAACTTTAACAGGGTTCAAAAAAGAACTAGATAAATTCATGGAGGATAGATCCATCAGTGGCTATCAGCCAGGATGGGCAGGAATGGTGTTCCTAGCCTCTCTGTCAGAAGCTGGGATGATTACTTGTTCTGTTCAATCCTTCTAGGGCACCTGGCATTGGCCACTGTCGGAAGACAGGATACTGGGCTACATGGACCCTTTGTCTGACCCAATATGGCTATTCTTATTTTTTTAACAAATCTAGAGAACTTGTGATAATCATAAATCATAATGAAAACAAGAGTTTGAAGAATTATTGTGGGGAAAATACCACTACTACATTAAAATAAAAGATATTGCTATAGGTGATGGATAGGATACAAAACAAAAAGTGATTGTTACTTTATTATAAAGATCTCATGAGGAATATTGTATACAATATTCATCGCTGTACAAAAGCGAAAGCTATGTTGCCTAGAAGGTGCTGCATAGAGCAACAAAGATAATACCTGGACTAAACAATATCAATTCTGGGGCAAGACAAGCTAAACCCATTTTAGTTTAATAGATAAGACTTTAAGGGAGGATAACAGACTTACAAAATTAAAGGAACTGATAAAAGGTAATAAATATAGTCACTCAATTACTGGAAAAGGTGACATAACTGAAGCCAAAAAGAAGATGACATGAAGACGAGATCACTGTAGCTCAAAATCTTGTGTCTGTCCCGAACAGAAGTTGGTCCAATAAAAGATATTACCTCACCCACTTCGTCTCAGAAAAAAAGAAAGGAACCGAGGAGTAAGCAGAAAGTAAGAATAAGATTAAATGTTGAGGGGGCAGGAATTTTTGGACATAGAGGTTCTCTAGTTCTCAAATACTAAGTTCGCAAAAAGAACAATTTAGTACAATATGTAATAACCTATACAATTAATCATTATAGGTTCACTTTTTAAATACAAAAGAAGAACAAGAAGAAGAAGAAAAGAGGAAGACATTAACTCCATTTGAGATTTCCTATGGCATCTTTCCTGTGTTTCTCTCTTAATATTCATGTTCTTTAGTGCAGGAACTTGTGTATAGCATGGCATATAAGATTACTATTGGCGCTAAACAAATAATTATTACTGCAACATTAAACAAGAGGTTGTTAGGAATGTGATGTACTACACTAACACCAGAAGACTGTATTATGAAAGAAAAGAGCCAACATTTATTCTATGGCAACTGACACACTGCTGGCACTTACTTTGTTTACTGGATTTTGTGGGTATTGCCAATTCTTTTGTTTCTTTCATAGATATCTTCTTCCCTGCAATTTCATTATAGATAGCGGACAGATACTCCTCAGGAAGGTCCTTGCTGTCATTGATACCTCTATTCATCTTAATATACTGCTCCTTGGTCATTTTATTCTTCACCTAGAAACCCAAAAGAAGTAAATAATCTGTTTAAAAATTTGGCCCAAAGTTCATGAAAATCACACTAGGCTTAACATGAGAACAGCCATACTGGGTCAGACCAAAGGTCCATCTAGTCCAGTATCCTGTCTTCTAACAGTGGCTAATGCCAGATGCCGCAGAGGGAATGAACAGAACAGGTAAATCATCAAGCGATCCCTCCCCTATCACCCATTTACAGTCTCTGACAAACGAACAGGGCTTTCTCGCCCCGGAGCTCACAGGCAGCGGTCAGCCACCTCGAACTCCGGGGCGAGAAAAGCTGCTCCCAGTGCCCCTGGTCTGCTGGGGACCGTCTCCAGCAGACCAAGGACACCGTGAGCAAGGCCGCAGCAGCGGCGGGTTCCCCCGCTTGAGGCTTTGCCAGAGCAAAGCCTCAGAAGCGTGGGACCCCGCCACGGCTTTGCCTCAGAAGCGGGGGAACCCGCCGCTGCTGCGGCTTTGCTCGCGGTGCCCCTGGCCTGCTGGGGACCGTCTCCAGCAGACCAGGGGCACCGCGAGCAAACCCGCCGGGGCTGCGGTTTTGCTCCCGATGCCCCTGGGGAGACGGTCCCCAGCAGACCACGGGCACAGGGAGCAGCTTTTCTCGCCCCGGAGTTCGAGGTGGCTGACCGCTGCCTGTGAGCTCCGGGGCGAGAAAGCCCCGCTTGTAAGTGCGGATCCGACGTAAGTGCGGATCCGACGTAAGTGCGGATCCGACGTAAGTGCGGATCCGACATAAGTCGGATCCGACATAAGTCGGATCCGACATAAGTCGGGGACTGCCTGTATACCTAATGATGAAAATTATGGGGCATTATGTGATACTGATCAGCAAAAGATAGGGCATAAGCCAAGATCCAAATCTGTCAATAAGCATAAAAACAAAATTATTTTGGCACACAGACTAAACTATTTTAGATAAGAGTTTATTGCTCTTCCAAAGCTCAACCAAAGGTGAAACTAAATACTCTAATAATTTCAAATGTGATGAGAGTTCTGCATTTATAAATAAGCTGCGCTGACTGTGTTTTTTAAGCATAATTTTCCCAAATGGTAAAGCTATGCAAATCTTTTTCAGTCTTCAAACCGGATAGAACCAGGACAGAATCATGATGAAACACTAACTAGTAGCTGCAAAAATTTTGGCTTTGATTGTAAAAACAGTTACCGAGAAGAGTAGCATAATATAAAAACCAGTGGCCATATAACTCAATTCAATTAAAGTAAATAAAGTGAGATCTCAGTGGCAGAATTTCCTAAATGACTTACACTGAACATTTCAGAAGCAAAAGTAACACTTTTTTGGTATTATTTAGAAGAAACAGACAAAATATTAGTCTTCAATCAGTACATTTGTGTGGAGCTCAAAATTATTACAAATATATTGCCACAAAAATTGAATTTAATGTTAGAAATTCTGTGACATGCACTTAGTCATTTAAAGTAGAAATGTTATCTACAAGAAACTTGTCATACGAAAAAGTTCTTTATAGCAACATACCTGTGGGCTGTGAAGATCTGTTGTTAACATGATAATTGAGTAAGCTAAGACATATGCTGTGTCTGCACTAGCAAAAAGGGTTTGCCTGAAAAAAACAACAAAGCCACATATTACTAATTCTTACTCATTTCTCGGTTTTACAAAAGCATTAAAAATAAAAGTACTACTTACCCTTGATTGCATTCCAAATATCTAGCAGCAAATTTCTCCATTAGCCTATCAATTTTCTGAGCCTCTCCTGGAAGACGGAATCCCTCTAAAAACATGCGTAGAGCGGAGACAAAATCCTTTCCTGAAAAGTCATGTTGGTCCACATATGCATACATGACTTCTTTGTTAAATTTATCATTGTCTCCTAGGAACTCTCCAACCTGAGTCTAAAATAAGAAAGAATACCAAAACAACATGCTGCTTTTATGTACAGTAAGCAAACTTTGCCACAGCGTATTTAAAATCTCCAATTTATAGCATTAGGAATCTTTTGCTGCACCTAGCATGTAATGTCTATGTTTAAAATACTGCTAGGCTACGTCTACATTGGCCCCTTTTCCGGAAGGGGCATGGTAATTTTTGAAATCGCAATAGGGAAATGCACAGGGGATTTAAATATCCCCCGCGGCATTTAAATAAAAATGTCCGCCGCTTTTTTCCGGCTTTTAGAAAAGCCGGAAAAGAGCGTCTACACTAGCCCCGATCCTCCGGAAAAAAAGCCCTTTTCCAGAGGATCTTATTCCTACTTCAAACCCTAAGTTCTCCATATTTATCGCTGCAGAGCTTCTGAAGACAGGGAAGGAAAAGTGGGCTAGCAGCAGATGAGAACTAGAAAGAGAGACATACTGACACTACATTTGTTCACAGTAAATATTCTGTTCATATGCAAACAAAAACAGTTCTTTAAAAATATTTTAAATGTTTCTCCACTGGTCTCTAAATAGCAAATGTTTATTTTAGCCACACACATCAGAACAGTGCTTCCTGACGTGCACTATTCTGTCTACGTTTTTTAATCTTGTCCATTCTGTTCATTTATGTGATACATGCATGCATGCAAAAGGCAAAAGCCCCATATTATCAAAAGCTCCCTTGTCACAAGTCAGCTGCACATTTCCAACCTCCAATCTCTTTAGGGAAGGGTGTAGTAGGTGGGCATGCAGTTCTCTTTTACCCCTACATTCTTGGATTCAAATTCCAATAGGCAACACAAGATCCAAAGTGAGAATTCCTCTTCTTCTTACTCCTTTGTATAGGCATAGTACACTCTACAGTAGTGGTTCCCAAACTTTTTGGCATCATGCCCCCCTTTTTGAAAAACCCTCACGCCTCCCCCCAAAAAAGGAACTGAACAGGGCAGAAAAACTTGATGGGGGGGGGGGGGGACTGGGTCACCTCGCGCCCCCCCCCCCCCCCGGAATTTCTTCACATGCCCCCCAGTTTGCGAATCCATGCTCTAGAGCATTCTAGTCCTATGCAATTTATAATTAGTGTGAGCAAGTAGCAAAATAAGCACAAATATCAAATAAGCTAAAATTACCAGAGCAGTTTTCTTACCGAGTCTAATCTTTCCTCTTGATGCAAGAACTGAGCAATATCTTCAGGAGTAGTGCCAAGCATTCCTTGCTCTTGCAGGTACTGTATTCCTCTCTTTGGTTTCTTATTAAATCTGCATAAGCAATGTCAATATGGAATTAACTGTAATAAATCTCTCTCTCACACACACACACGATAGTCAACTTACTGCTATCATAGGTAACATGAAAATACTTTTTTTTTATTTGCTAGTGAAAGTTAATTCAGTTTTCTTCCTCTGCTAAACTGGCCAAAATATACACAATGTAAGGAAAGGCCACTCCTTTGCCTTTTCTGCAAAGACTGAAGAGGTTAGGCTTCGGGAAGGATTTAAAACCTACCCTCAACCATACATCATGGGATGCCTTCTAGTCTTCTGCAACCACTTTCTCTTGCTAATAATTGCCAGTATTGAGGTATTGAAATGAGCAGCTCTCTCTACAGATTGTTTCAATATACTTAAGTCCTCAAATCATTGGGCAATATAATTATTCTTCCTCCTCTCTAACCAATTGAACATTAAAGTGGGGCAATATTGTCTATACAAGTCCAGGCTGCTGGAGAGTTGAACTGGCTGGAACTGGAATGTGTGTTCTGCATAAATTCCAGAATAAAAAAAATTCTGAAATGGAACAATGAAATTTCCCACCAAATGGAAATTAAAAAAATTAGTTAAAACATGTAAAAACCCCTCATTTTGATATTTTTCTAAATGCTTGAAGCTCCTGGAGTTGCTTGGAAGCCAAAGAGTCTACTAAGCAGGCTGTCATGGGAGCGGTAGAGCCTCAGCAGAAATAGCAACAATTTTCTGGTGAATAATGAAATTTTTCTGTGGAAAAAATTAATTTTATAGAAAGTCATTTTTCTGTCAGAAAATCATTCTACCATAAAATTCCAAACCTTCTCTAGTGAATGTCTTAACTATCTGGCAGTTCACATTACAACAGGCTTAGGAAATATAAGACAGAGAATTTTCTTTAAAGGAACTAATATGTAGACTTTTCTCAAATAAAGCACTAAAAAAGTAAGTTAATTGTTTTGACTGGTCTATTTGTTGTACAAATCTAATATACTTTTTTATCCAAGTCTGGATCCCCTGCTTTTATGCCAGGCGTGTGGCAGAGGCAGAATGCTCATCATCTCACTGTTAGGAAACAGGGTAAGACACAAACCATTGTTGGCAGCCTCCAAGTGGAGCAAAATCTATCACTGTACCATCAGAGGAACATCTGCTACATCCAGAGATTTTTGGATCATGAAAGAGAGTAACTGAGGAAAGGGGGAGAGGGGGAGGGGAAACCAGGGAAGTCCTCAGAGCTCAAAAGCAGCCTGAGAATCTACCATTCCATGGATGACAAAATATACTTACAAATCGATTCCTTGTTCTATTATTTCCTTTTGCTGCTTTAGGACCTCAAACTGCTCTGGGTTGTCAGTGCCAGACATCTGTGTGCTGTAACTGCCAATTCCTGATGAGGCTGTTGAGTCTAGGGAATTTAAGCTTCCATATCTGTTAATAGTCTCTGGATGTTTGGTTTCATTGCTGTCTTGCTCTGTGGGTTTTTCTTGACCTATAAAAAGCAAAAAAGGAAACCACATCTTATTTTCAAAAAGTTAAACTGTAAAAACTACAAAAAACTAGTTAAAAAAAATTCTGAAAAATAAATCAAGGAAACATCTATCTAGTAACTTTGTAAACCTTAATGGTCCCTTTACTATTATTTAATAGACACCCGTGCATAGGAAAGATCAACAGACTTTTTCACAGTATAAAATGTATTTAAAACGAAGCTTTACATTAAAAAATATTGTTTCTCAATATAATATTGATGGCAGTTTTCTTGACAAAAGCAGGGACATGGATTGGGATAGTAGTCTTTGTGCTAGAATTCCTGAACTCTAATCGCAGATATTTCCCCTTAATTTGCAGATCTGTTTAACCTTTTTGGCCTGTACAATTTTCAAAATTTTGTGTTTAGATTTCCTGGTTTTGAGAGGTGCTAAGCAGCTGGTATTCCCCACTGATGTCAATGGGAGTCATGGATAATAATACAACACTGTTTGTGACTATTTTTACTTCATCATCTATGACTCTGTCAGTTACTACTGGGCTTTCCATAAAAACAAACATAAAAAGCAGTCTGTGTCCTAATTTAGAGTTAATCAAAATAACATCAAGTTCAATATTTAAAAATAGGGGAGACTGAAAGCCTCTGCTCAGAGTTAGCACTCTATAAAACAGCCATTCACAATGGGTTTTCTAATCAAAATGTGTAATAATAGAATGAAGTAGCTTCGAATGTTTTACTAATCCAGGAATTGAAAAACTCAAAATCAGTGAGATTTAAAACAAATTTTTCCACTGAATGTTTCATAAGGAATTTAGCAAATGGGACATGTTGTACACTTGTTTGTGCAGCTTCTGGTATTGATACAACAAATAGTGTTTAAGTGACGAAGCTTACTTGACCTTTGTGGCTAAACAGAACAGGATACATTTGGCTTTCTTAAGTGCTTATACAACTGGAAACTTTTTCAGAGAGTCAGTATTAGAAACTCAAGAGCCTGTGCATTTTTGTGATTTAGGTGTGACTGCCAAACACCTGAAGAACACCACTGAAATCAGTGATGCTCCTGAGCAGCACAACTCCACTTAATAAGTGCTAAAGTATAAATATTACAAAACATCTTACCAAGTGTGGTCTGAGAATTGGGATTAACATATTGATCCTTACTCCATTCCACCATGCACTTCAAGATTGATACTAAACATTCCAATCCTTTCTTTCTTAAACTTAACTCCTGCAAGAGATTTCAAAAGTTAAAGAAAATTTTAATGTAATGAAAAAAGAATTTAAATATTTTAAGATGCATCATTTCTACAAACATGTAACTTTATAAAGCTTGTCCCAATACCTACCTGAATATTAGTCATTCCAAGTTCTTGGCTGCCCCTTCCTTGAGCAATTTTTGACAAGTCATTAACCAGTCTTTCAAATATGTTTGCTGCATTTAAGTCACAGTCATAATTTACATAAATATCCACTACGCTCTGGGCATCTGTAATAATGAAGTGAAATGTTAGTAAACTCAGGTAGCAATAGAAATAGGAATAAAAATTCCAAAATTAAAAAGACATTTGCACCTGCAACCTGTCTAGCACAAAACTAATAATTAATTAATTTGAAAAAATCAGAACGAAGAGGCTGTTAGTACCTGCACATATCCTCGTCAATGTTTGTATAACCATCCATTTATGATCAAATGAGCTAGTAGATGTTTCCAAGATATATAGAAAAATTTCTTTGAAGAAAACCTAGCAAATATTGCAGAAAGAGAAAAAAAGCCATCTATTAAATTTCAACCATATGTAGTTCTTATAAACACATTTTTTCAATTACACCTTTGGCACTGAACGCTAACAATCTGATTATGCAATACCGAATACCTACAGATAATATATGAGAGTCTCTTGGGAGGGAAAATGTTTTTATTCATGATTAATAGGTTTTACAGTCTGCATAACCTTAAAAAGTCACTACACATATAAATGTATAGCTCTTTCCAGAAGAAGTTATAAATTCATCAAGTCTAATACCAGAAGGGATGACTCAGATCCTCTACTCTGATTTCCTATACAGCACAGGCCGTAGAACTTATCCAAAACAATTCCTAGATAATAACTTTAAAAACATCTATCAAATCCCAGAAGGCCAGATACTGGCTGTACAGTGGGACAAATTAATCCAAGAGAAAATACTCTTGTACAGCACAACAACTTAACATTTTTTAAAAATCTATTTTCTGTAACAGATCTGCTTAGTCTTGAGTGGAAGTGGGGCTTGTGATGGGCTGGGCCCGTCCCTCCTCATGGGACAGGACGCGCCGGAGACTCCTGGCCCGGGAACAGACCAGCCCGCCTTCCCCCCTCCCGGTGCTGTTGCGCATGTGCCCTGAGCCGCGCGCCGCATTCAAAAGTGGTGCCAGATCAGCTGATTGAGGGGAAAGACACCGGGGACACCAGAGCCAGCCGGAGTGTGAGAGCTGCCGGGGCTGGCAGGGAGGCAGAAGCCACCGGACACGCCGGGGCCGGCCAGAGCACGGGAGCCGCCAGGGACACAGAAGCTGCCGGACACGCTGGGGTCAGGAAGGAAGCAGCTGGGAAGGCGGAGGGCCCCAGAGGCAGGTCGCAAGAAGCCCTGGTGGTCGAGAGCGGAACCCAGGCACCAGAACAGGGATAGCCACTGCAGATGCCGGAGCGGCATCCTCCCACATCTGGAGGAAACATCCGATGGAAGAGCGTCTAAACCCATAGGAAGCGGATCCAGGACAGGGTGTCAAGAAGGACGGCAACATCCCCGAGAAGAGGGATGAGTGACCGACGTGTGGCTCATCATTTGGGTAAGGTCTGTGCGGCCTTACCTTAGGGTCCTGGGGCTAGACCTTGGGAGCGGGGGAGGGCCCAAGTCCTCCTACACAACCTAAACTGACTGCCAGTAAAACTGGGAAGACGGAACATTGCGAGGGACTTTTTTTTTTTTTTTTTTCTTACCACTGAACTCTGGTGAACAACGGGAAAAGGGACGCCCAAAGCGGGCGCGAACTACAACCCGTTAGCGGATAGCCGTGGTGGAGGGACAGGTGGCTCGAAAGGGAGTGGCTGCTCGCCCTTGGCCCCCCGCCCCCAAGCAGGTCAGCCCCCTGTGGTTGCTAGCAACTGGCATCCCCGCAGCTCCCCGTCCCTGCCCTGCCCCTTCTGGCCTTCCCCTGCAGGTCAGCACCCTGGCGGCTCCCTCCCCCCCTCCTGGCTACCACCCTGCCTCAGCAGGCCACATCCCAGCCTCCACACCGCTGCTCTCCCTCCTCCCTCTTCAGATATCCAGAATTTTCAGAAAACCAGCACGACCAAATCGCCGTGCGTGCCGGATAACACAGGTTTTACTGTATATGTATATAAACCCAGATCAATAGAACTCTTTAGTTATTACTCCCACTAAGGAAAGGTTACTGGGAAATATGGAGAGATCAAACAAACATTAAGAACCAGACCAAGAACTACATGCTTTATGAAGTTGATTTTATCCAATAAAAGCATTAACTAGGGCCCAATTGGAAGGATTTTAAATCAATCAATGAAATCACTACTGCACTGAACATATATCCCTTCCTACTGAGACAGCTTGCTTTAACATTTACAGACACTTTCAAATGTAATACCCACAGTGGTTCCATATTTTGCAGAATCTAAACAGAGCAGAACATACAAGATTACAATTTTCTCAAACTGCATCCTTGTGTTCTGTATTAGCATAGATCCATGTTGGAAAAAGGGTTCTCAAACTTCATTCCACTGCAACTCCCTTCTGACAACAAAAATTACAACATAACCCCTGGAAGGGGGTGGGGGAGACCAAAGCCTGAGCCCACCAGAGCCCCCAGGCAAAAGGCTTCAGTCCCAGGCAGGTGGCCTGTACCACGAGCTTTATCATTCAGGGAGGAAGCCCCATTCAGCTTTGTCTCCAGGAGATGGGGCTCAGGCTTCAGCTCTAACCTGGAAGGTGGGGCTTCTGGCTTCGGCCCCAGGTTCCAAGAAGTCTAAGACAGCCCTGGTGATCCCAAGAAAAGGGGGTTGAAACCTGCAGTTTGAGAATGTACTAGATATTCTGGGAACAAGTAAATAACCCTCTCTGAGAAACTCAGAGAGTTCAGTATTAAATGTAAGAGTCCTAAGTATGAGAATTACAAGACCCAGGCCTAAGCTACAAGGATAAAATGAACTTTGTCTTTTTCCATTCTCCAGAGAACTCTCAGAAGAAGAGACACACTGAATTCAGTCATTAAGAAATAAACCTATAATGCCCTGATCTTGGTGCATCTATGAACAGAACAGATTTCTGGCTTTTTGGATTGTCTTTGGACAAGTATGTCTGGGGAGAAATTATTTTTCTAAAAACCGTCAGCTGAAAGGGTTGTGGGAGTTTTTAAACCACCATCTGAGAAGATGTAATGATAGGAAAGTGTAGTAGTTCATCTTTGTTCATCACAGGGAAAGCCTGATGGCTATTCATAGGTGGGGAGAGACAGGTAATAAATCATCAGGGCCTAAACCCCATTAAGTCTCAAAGATATTATGGACGTGCTATTTGAACAGGCTGACAAAGACTCAAGTGCTTTTCTCCCACTCCCAATGGCTCTTTTTAGTACAATCAAATTATCACTTCGATGAAGATTCATTCATTAGTGAAAACATATGAAATATACGGACCCTTTTAGAAAGATTATTACAGTAAGATGAGTGAAGCCAGAGAGAACTCCCATGGGTAGGAAAAAGATGTGATGATATCCCAATTCTGATCAAGCCTAGAGGCCATTCTGAATGTTTAAGTGTAATAAAATAGTTCAAAATAAAAAAAGGATGGATAATAATATATGATCTTTTGTCTAGATAGTCCAAGCAGAGAGTATCTTCCTTTTAATCAGGCAGGTTTCCAAGCCTTCCAACAGAACATTGTGTTCAATCTCAAAATAAAGTTACCAGTCTGAGAAATTTCATAAGTAAGAGGAGAATCTTGCCCCAATCCTGAGACAAGAGTTTTAATGTAATAAAAAGCATAGCTTATGAGTCTTCTTAGGTTCAGGAGCTCATAAAACCACAACTCCCAAGCCCAATATAGGGCTAGCAATTACAATCTGTCCATTGCCTTATGGACAACCTGTAGGATCAACGGTATAGAGAGAACACAAAGAAACTTCTAGCTGAAGTCCAGGAAAGAATACATCTGTCAAAAATGCTGGCTCCCAAGCTTCCTTGAAACAGAACCAGAAACACCTTTATTTTTTCCTGATGGCAAAAGAATACAGGGATATGTCCTATTTGTGGAAAAGAGAATACGGACTTGATTCCTTGAGATAACATACATGGTTATACTTGCTTGAGGAGCTTTCTAAAATGATGTCTTTTTCAGGTAAATACATAGCTATTAAAGTGATTTAATGATAGATTAACCACTCTCAAAAGTATGACAGCTTTCTAAAATGGAACTGTTAAAACTGGCCTCTTCCCTCACAACTGCTATGGTATATCACCACAGCATTGTCCCTCAGAACTGAGCCGTTTTAGATTTGATTACAGGGAAGAACTCTTATCTATATTATATACTTACGAGGTCCCCATTATTGTTGCTAATATTCACATCAATCCTGAGAGATAGCCATGAAAGATTCAGCATATAAACTCACTCATGAGGGATCTGATTATCAATAAAGACGGTAAAGGAGATAGGTAGGGGGATGTTTCTCTTTTGTTCTTCAAGATATTCAAGACAAACAACAGCATATTCATGACATTTAAATGGACAGAGCGCTTTCATAATTAGCACTGAAGGGTATTCAGACAGTATTATGAATGACACAGATTAGGGGCCCAATGCCAGAAAGCCTAAAAGTCACCAGAATCACTATATACTTTCACTGAGTCTAAGGCCTTATAGAGATGACTGCTTCCTATTTGTCTTAGAATCTGCTCTTTTGTAAGAAAATTGTAATAGCTGTATTGACTTTGAAAAATGTACCTGTATTGACTTTGAAAAATTCTACCCTTGCTGCTGAGATGAAGATGGATTTCTGTATCTGTGCCCCAGGGAGTGAAACAATATGTCTACTCTTGCTGAGAACTGAAGACATGGTTGAAATGGGATCTTATTCAATCACCAAAATTTAACTGATTTGTGTCTTTATGCTTGAGGAGAGTAGCTACATCAGTTTAATGTTTTGTCAGATTCAAACCTAAGTACCATCTAAAGCAGGGCTACTCAACATTCAGCCCGCAGCCTGTTTGTCTGTGGGCCGTGGTGCAGTTTGGGTTTATTCAGGGCTCAATATGTGGCCCAGGAGTGGGATCCTTTGAACATGGCCTCCACTGGGAACATTCTCCACAACGACGAGGTATCTCCCAGGTGGGGTGGGCATTGAAAGACGCAAGCGGATGGGCTGGCTGAAACAGATGGGTACAGCGTGTTGGAGTTTCTAGCCCCCAGAAAGGAAGTGCCAGGAACACCGGGGCACTGAGGGAAGTGCCTTGTATTCATGCCCATCAGTGTGAAAGAAGCTATTTGCATATATATTTGCATGTATAAGCATCCACACTTCAGTTGTGGCCCTTGGCATGTGCTGTATCATTTTGGCCCCCAGGGCTTCCAAAGTTGAGTAGCCCTGATCTAAAGCCACATATTTCATTCTAAAATTATTTGCATAAAATACAATTATGCTATATTGAACACAATTTTTAAATTATATTATATTTTTGTTTTTGGCCAGATACTGTAGAAGTAAAACTTCCGTTTACATCACTGAACTTATTTGACAGCAGAATTTGCCGATTTTGCCACTTCTGAATCTCACCATCCTTCTCCTCTTCCGTCCATGTTGGAAACAACTAATTAGAAGATTATTTAATTCCAATTTAGAGATTATTCCCAAATTATAAAAAATATATACAAAATACATTTAATAAATTATATATACCCATTATTTACCTTATAATAAATGCATAAATACAAGATTATAAACAGCTTTCTTCCCCTTGAAAGCTAAGATTTACAATACTGTAAATTTCCACTTTGATCATAAAAATATCATTTATACTATGCTGTGTGTTGATGGATTCCTATCGTTTATTAAATCCTTTTGACATGTAAAAAAAGTGAAAGTATGACTTACAGAGAATCAACACACATACATGGTACGAGGAAGGCTTTTTTGTAAAAGCAAATTTGATATTTGACCAATAACACGAGCTCAAGTGATCAGGTAAATTATCATTGGTATCTTTTAGGCCTAATAAGAGATAGCAATACTAAGCAGCCTGGAGTCAGAAGATTATCAATATATGTCTTGTGAGAAACTGTCTAGAGTGAAAAGGTTTTATTTAGCCAGACATCCTTAGCCACACTGAATCAAAAATCTTCTGTGTGCACAAATCATCTGTGTGTCAATTGTCAGAATCCCAAAAACAAGTAGCAGGTATGACAAATATGAACAAGAGTCCAAGATTTAATCATATATGGTTTTGAAAGACAGGTGGGCGTAAGGAATAGGTTCATAAAACAGGAATCAAACTTGAGAGCAGGACCTCCAGAGAGCAAGGTGGTGACAAACTACACTTAATTTAACTAAGAGGATCCAGCAGCCTCATGGATTCTTGAGATTATATTATATGAATTCTGATTTTATTATTTTGGTTTTTAGATGTGAGATTCTGCTTATCTTGATCGTGATATTAATCTCACAGTAGTAGCAATGTTAGACTGTATCCGTAAAAACAACAAGGTACCTTGAAGACCAACAGATTTATTTGGGCATAAGCTTTCATGGGCCATAACCACTTTGTGAGATGTAACCGTGAGATCAGTAATACTCATAACTCCTACGAGCAATTCACCAATCAACTTAATGAACTCAAGTGCCACCAAATAACAAATCTTTTATTAATAATAAATGCATTTGTCACTCCAAATTAATCATGTCACTACCAAAAGGATTTCCTAATAATTTCTATTTGGTAAGTCAACTAGTCAAAATACTGAGATTTGTTACTTTGATACTAACTATCTAAAACACATACATTAGAACTGCAAATTCAGTCTATTTTCTGCAAATATTCCAGAATACTTTCCATACAGAATGTTGGCTTGCCTGCTCTGTGTGAATGATATTTCAAGGGCATTATCAGTAACAGCTAAGATAATATCAGTGACAGCTTCTATTATCCATGGGGGAAAATGCCTTTTGGAGGGTGGCACGGATTGTAGGGGTAGAAAAATTCAGATACTTTGATGTTAGAGAGCTGAGACTCAGTAGAGAGAAACTTGGTGAGCTGTATCTTTAGAAAAATTTAGTGTTTCCACAAGTAAAACAAACATAGAGCTACTTGATTATAGACACTGGTACAATTAAAAAGAAAACAGTCTTCTAAGTCACTGAAAATTGTATAACTTACCTCAATCTGCATCTTTAGGTGTGTCTTGAAGTTTGAGAGAAGTGTAAGGAATATGGAAAGTGAAAGTTCAAAAACTTCAGGAACAGATGAAACTCCATTCTTGGACAGTGCTACACAAAGATACTGCTTAATAGCATTTATAAACATCTCATTTGTCCTGAAGACAGGTCCTGCATTCTGCAGAATGGACAGAAGCAACTGCAATGAAAGAATTTTTGATCGCAGTTCATGTGACCTAGAATGAAATAATATATACCAGATATGAAAAAGTTTGTAGTCAGAAGTGTGATACATGCTTTGGAAAATTGTTGTGGGCCACACAATTATTTTTCATTTCAAGTACTTGAAATAACATGCTATTGTTTAAAAATACTTTTGTTAAAGAAAGTAGCAAAAAAGGTGGTCTTTGATACAAACAACAGTGCGGCACATTTCAGTCAGGCAAAGCCCACAGCAGCCTTTTGTAGTCCTGACCCTCCTCTGCCACTTTCATGCACTCACACAATCCCTCCCACTCCTGAATAGCTGAATGAGGCTGGACATGGAATGGTTCTCACCACTCTCTGATCATGAGGGGAAAAGAAAGAATTTGCCTCTTCTGTCTTGGGAAGATGGGCTTTTACTCCCAGAAATGGGAACACAGGAGAAATGCAACTGTTACAGAATTCTGCAAATTCTTTTCTCCATATGCTCCTCCAGCATGTTAAACTGAAAAATGGACCCTGGCCAGCTACAACACTGCCTGATCTATTTAGGCTTTTTTCTCACCATTTAGCATTGACGTCTCACTTTTCTTGATATATGTAGAGTTAGAGATCCTGTCACCAGTGCATCACTTGCTCTATTAAGAGCAGTTAAACTAAATGACACATTAATCAGAAGTGCTGAACAGCATGCTTGCATTAGATACTAAAACTGAAGAACAATTCTACAGACCAACTATAACACTGCCCACTCACCTCCAATAAAAACTCCAAAACTAACAAATAAATATAAAGTCAAAGCAGCAACTATAAGCACGGACATACTGGGTCAGACCAAAGGTCCATCTAGCACAGTATTCTGTCTTCTAACAGTGGCCAATGCCTGATGCCCCAGCAGGAATGAAGAGAACAGGTAATCATCAAGTTATCCATCTCCTGTCCCCCATTCCCAGCTAATAGCCAATGATGGACCTATTGTCCATGAATTTATCTAGTTCTTTTTGGAACCTTGTTAAAGTCCTGTCTTCAAACATTGTCTGGCATGGAGTTCCACAAGTTGACTTTGTGTTGTATGACTGTGTTTTATGAAGAAATACTTCCTTTTGTTTGTTTTATATCTGCTACCTATTAGTTTCATTTGGTGACCCCTGGTTCTTGTGTTATGGGAACAAATAAATAACTTTTCCTTATTTACTTTCTCCACCTCCTGTTAGTCTCCTCTTTTTTAAGCTGAAAAGTCCCAATCTTATTAATCCTCTCATATAGCAGCCATTCCATACCCCTAATAATTGTTGTTGCCCTTTTCTGAACTTTTTCCAATGCCAAGATAACCACGAGATCCTCACTTTTTCAAAACAATTTGACTAGGCTATTCTATACAATCCTCTGGAAAGTAGAGATGAAAGGCATAAGAAAAAAAACAAACGTAGTTGTTGAAATACTGTGTGCATTAAGTGGCATAGCTTCTTAGGACCATTTATGTCATGTGCATAAAACAGACTCTCAGAGCATGAAAAGTAATGAGGTCCACCATAGACCACTGATACATACAATCACAGGAAAGTCAAGTTAAGAATGATACTCTCAGCTAGGACTAACAAAATAACCAGGGCTCAACAAATCACTGAATCTACTTGCCCATGGCGAGTAGATTTCAGCTGATCGCCCCGTTCACTGGTGGCACGCGCATGCACAATGCAGGTCTTGCGCATGCGCAGTGCGGGGCTGGCAAGTAGGTTTCGCCGCCATTTGTCAAGCCCTGAAAATAACCTTTGTTTATTGCCATAATAACCTAAGAGAAAACTGTACCATGATCAAAGGATTGGCCATTAGTTTAAACTTCTCAACATTAGCAAAATTCACTGCAGGGAAGCATCTAAAACCAGTACACACAATCACATTTAAGTAGTATTTTTTTAGGAGTAAAGAACAACTTATTCTCACTTCTCAGGTAAATCACATTTGACTACTATAAAGATGAAATATGGACGCTGACCAAAAATATATAATAAGGGAGATACACCTGCAATTTACAGAGTTAAGGGATAAACTGCAATGAGTGTAGAAAAAGTCAAAACCTCTCCTATTTCAGGTTTAGACTTGACTACTGCCAAATAAAACCAACTTCCTCCTCCTGTAGCACCTTAGGTTACTTCTAGACTGCTTTCTTCTGCCAAAAGAAGATAAGCAAATTTGGAGCTAATTTGCATATCTTCAATCGCATTATCGGAAGAGGTTTTGTTGAAAAAGAAAGCAGTTAAACGCAGTTTTTGGGGGGAAAAAACCCTTTTTCGAAAGAACCCTTCTTCCTAAAAGATTGAGGTGTTCAGGATTCTTTCGAAAAAGGGTTTTTTTTCCCCAAAAGAACTGCATCTAAACTGCCTTTTTTTTTTTTTCAACAAAACCTCTTCCGAAAACATGATCAGAAGATATGCAAATTAGCTCTGAATTTGCATATCTTCTTTCGAGAGAAGAAAGCAGTTTAGACATAGCCTCAGAGACTAACAAAATTAGTGTGTGTTTGCGCACGCGCACATGTGCGCGCATATTAATTATCATGAACTTTTGTGGGCCAAACCATGAACTTTCATGGGGAAAACCCACTTCCTCTGATGAGCAGAGACTAGTTACAGACTAACATGGCTACCCCCAAGACTTTTAAACATGCAACTGACTGATGTGGTAATTAACATTCTGGTAACTGCCTTGGGAACTAATACTATACTTAAGAGAAACATGCTATCTTGAAACTTGAGGTAACTTAGGATAAATGTCAGAAAAGTTTGATTAACAATGTTGATTGTGTTTGTTGGGGGGAGAGGGAATCAACTAAGAATATTTGATGGACTCAATCAGTTAAGTGTCGTGTATTGTAGCATGCCTCTTTAGGTTTATCTGGTTTCTCCTTATTTTTGGATGTCTTCAAGAAAGAATGAGCAGGTGGCTTTTATGGAAAGCAAGAACATAGACAAAGTGAAAGTATGGCTTATATTGAAGAAACATTTGTTGTTAGCTGCCATTTGTCAGATATGAATAATGCTAGAAAGAGAAAACCAGATAGTACTGATCTGGGAGGTAACAAGATATGGTACAGGGGTCTATCAGTCAAACATACGAGATTCACAATACCTCTAATTTTGTTGTATTCTGCAAAGAGCTCACAGAGAGACTGGTGTTAAAACCTGGCCCAGGACCACTCTATGGTCATCAGTCTGTTGCAAATGGACCCAATCATGGGTTCCCATCTGCTTGCAGGCCAACTGGAACTGAGAAAAGTCTCGTCACTCTTTCTAGTACCCACAGGCACACTCCCAGCCTCTGAAAGCTTGCCTGACATCTTTTTCTTGAGATTCAGAGTACTGCTGTCCCCCAAAAATCAGTTTGAGACTTCTCAAACTTCTAATTGCTTACACATGCTCCTCCCCAACTCCACATGGCTGTAAACACTATAGGCTTCTAGTTCAACCCCTTTGGGGGAAATGTGGCAGGAAACCCCCCTACACAGAGCAGCTCCCTCATCAGAGTCAGTCTATTTCCATGCCTCAAAAGCTCTAGCCCAGTGTTTCTCAAAGTGGTCTGCGGACCCCCTCTGAGAAAGCTGCTACCTGGGCCACTGCTTCCCATATCTCCTGTTGGCTGCAAACAACAAACCACAGTCAATGGGAGCTGCAAGGCTCTGTGGCTACTGAATCAGTAAACAAAGAAACTGGAGCAGCCCAGTAGCAACTCTCTCAGAGTAGGCCCATGGATCACATTGAGAAACACTGCTCTAGCCTCTTCACTGTGTCATATTTGCCCCACTAGAAGGGTTATAAAAACAAGTTAGGATAACTTCAAAACCACTTTGGATCACCACATTTTTGGTAGATATGAATTTACATATCACCCTTTGCTAAATTAAAAATAATCTCACCTCAGTTATCATCATGAAAACACAGACATTCTGTGCCTGATGTCACATGCACATTGAAATACACAAATATTTTGAACAAGTCTTCATGAACTATTTTTTTTTATTAAAATTGAGAAGCTAAAAAAAAGATCCTTTGCCTGCTCTTTAAAGTTACTGTGAAAATACACAATAGTGTTCACCTAACTTTTTTCTTTCCAACATTCATTTTTGTAATCGTGCAGTTATTTTAAATTTGTACATGTGACCAAGTGCAACGATGTATTTTGTTTGACAAAGCAGAGAAAGAATCAAAATGTCTTTATGGAAACAAACTAATTTCAGAATAGTCTGATGAATCTAATATGTTCAATACATCATTAATATGATTGGAAAGTATATAATTTAAATACCAAATTTCAACTAAGCCACTTGAGTTTAGTTAGCAAATTTTTAAATCCTTTGTAAGAAGTATTCTGCCTTTCTAGAAACATTGAAGTACCAGAACAATCTCCCTGGCTACCAAGAACTAACAGATTTGATATTTTTACGTAATTTCTGCAGACTGTTTCAGGGATTTTCTCTGAATTTCTGTTCACTCTTGGTTCAATGTAAAGGAATAACCACAAATTCCTATTTCATCATCTTACAATACTACCATTTCAGAAAAGTGCAACTCTCCTATAGGGCATCTAGTAGATTTTACAGAGGATTCACAGAAGACAAATATTGCCTAACAGTAATTCTGGGATTTTCAACATAAATTTGGGCTACAGAGCTCATGATTAAAAATTCAGTCTCTTTTTCTGGAAACCGAGGAGTTTCCTGCTCATTTTCACTTACTGCAGGCCTACATGTAAATGGCAATTTGTTGCAACATGTCTGATTTTTATATTAACTTCTATCAAAAGATATCAAATCACTTTACAACTACAACTGCAATCCTACAACTTGACAATCTCAGTGGGACTCCAAAGGAAGTAACAACCTGCCTGTGTACAGCAAGCTTAAGGATCAAGGCCAAATCAATTAAACTTTAGAACTTCCTTTTATCACAGGGAAGTATTCTTCATTTCATTCTAATATGAGTTAGAAGTTTCAAATGACTTGCCTAAGGTCAAGCAGGAAATCTGTGAAGAGACAGGAATAGAATCCAGATCTTGACTTCCAGTTGTGTGTATGTTTAACAAGGCTTCTTCTGCAACAACTCTGATGATTTACATGAAGTCTCATTTTCAGCAAACATGTTTTCAGTTTATTTTAGTTATTTTTCCTATGTTGTTTTTCTTTGTTTTAAACATTACTGGAATTTTCTGAGATATTTGCATGTGTGTTCTCAGTCTTGCTTTTTCACTACAGGTACCCGATTTTCCAATTTATTTTCACTTTGGAATTCTCGTAAGTGATTTTAGATACACCGCAAAGCATTTATTTTTATAATGTTACAATTATCTTATCCATTACTCCCCACATTAAAAACATGTTGAAAAGTCTGACAAGACTTCAACACTTTACAATCAGAGATCAATTCCAGGCATTATTCCAAATGTTGGACATCTCTGCATGCCTTGGCAGGTTTTTCTTTTTGTCCCAAATGTCATTTCCTTCAATTTACCCTATGCAGAGAGCATAATTGGCCTAATTTGCATGTCAAGGACTCTATGGATTCAAAGGATGGATTCCAAGTACTGCAGCAACTACTGCTGCCCTCCAGGAGTAGGTTAGCCCGTTACTGCCTTTGGTAAAGTGATACCCTCCTTTCTCAATCTCAGACAGTTTAAAAACCATATGTCAGAATTTAAGTTTTTGTTCTGGCATCTATACAGACCAATTCTCTAGGGGTGTGTCTAGACTACATGCCTCCGTCGACAGAGGCATGTAGATTAGCCAGATCGGCAGAGGGAAATGAAGCCGCGATTAAAATAATCGCGGCTTCATTTAAATTTAAATGGCTGCCCCGCTCTGCCGATGAGCTGTTTGTCGGCAGATCGGGGCAGTCTGGACGCGACGCGCCGACAAAGAAGCCTTTCTTGATCGGCACAGGTAAACCTGGTTTCACGAGGCATACCTGTGCCGATCAAGAAAGGCTTCTTTGTCGGCACGTCGCGTCCAGACTGCCCCGAACTGCCGACAAACAGCTGATCGGCAGAGCGGGGCAGCCATTTAAATTTAAATGAAGCCGCGATTATTTTAATCGCGGCTTCATTTCCCTCTGCCGATCTGGCTAATCTACATGCCTCCGTCGACGGAGGCATGTAGTCTAGACACACCCTAGGAGACCAAAACCTAAACACTATTCTCAGCTGATACTATTTATTCCTTTACATCTAGTAAAAAATAATGGATTATTTAATTCTTTTGAATGCTTCTGGTAGAGAGTCTTCACCTACAGATTAGAGCACATGAAGAGCTTCTTCTGGTCAGTTACTAATAAAGCAAGTGGTTTTAAAATGAAATTGGGAATTGCTCTTTTACTACAGTACTCCAATCTATTGCTCTGACAGTTTGAAAGAAATCATTTGAGCACCTGTAAGTGACACGGTTGTTTTGTTTTTAGAAAATAGACTACTTTATTTTAATGAAAACATGTACCTTCAAGGTTCTGTCAAGATCTTCAAACCTCCTGTGGCATGAACATATAAAGGCTCATTCTGGATAGAGAGGAAGACTTTGCAAGCATTCTTCAATTCAGGCCCATACAATTTTATGTCTGAGAGCAACAGGAAATTTACTTTCCACTTTACAAGCTTTTGAGTATTCTTCAGCTTTCAGGAACATATCCAAAAGTAAACATTCAGCTAATAGTGTAAGATCTTCTGAACATGTGAAACTAAAATACATTCCTAAGTTTTAGATCCCAAAAAGGGAAGCTATATATCCGTGAAGTTCTGAATAAAGACTAGTAAAAAGTCTACGAACTGAGTATTTGTTCTCTGCACACCTATAGACACATATACACATTTTTTTCTTGTTTAATGAGTATTTCCAATAGGTATCAAAGTTTTTCAGTCACATATACACTTCAACTAATATTATGGGGTTAAGAAATATTCAAAATACTTCAATTTATCTTAAGATGGTGACCTAAGACCTGAGGAAAGTAGGATACCGGGAAGAAACACAAGGAGGAACAAGTAACAAAGGAGGACCCCTGATTTGAATGGAGAAGGTAGGGCAATCAACTAATTACCTAAGGTGTTTGTACACAAATGCAAGAAGCCTGGGAAACAAACAAGAATTAGAAGCCCTGGCTAAGTCAAAGAACTATGATTTGATTGGAATAACGGAGACTTGGTGGGATGACTCACGTGACTGGAGCACTGTCATGGAAGAGTATAAACTGTTCATGAAGAACAGGCAGGGGAGAAAAAGAGGAGGAATTGCACTCTATGTAAGAGAGCAGTATGATTGCTCAGAGCTCCAGTGTACAGAGGGAGAAAAGACTGTTGAGGGTCTCTGGGTTCAGTTGAAAGGCGGAAGCAACAGGTGTCTGCTATAAACCTCAGATCAGGTGAATGAGGTAGGCAAGGCTTTCTTCAGACTACTAAGAGAAGCTTCCAGATCACAGGCCCTGGGTCTCATGGGGGACTTTAATCACCCTGACATCTGTTGGGAGACCAATACAGCAGGACACAGACAATCCAGGAAGTTTTTGGAGAATGTTGGGGATAATTTCTTGGTACAAGTGCTGAAGGAACCAACCAGGGCCCATGCGCAGCTTGACCTGCTGTTCAGAAACAGGGAAGAATTAGTAGGGGAAGTAGATGGCTGTAGCCAGACACGAACCCCATCTTGGTTTCAGCCCCCCCCCCCAGAGAGCAAGAGAAAGGCAGTCAGCCTTTGATGCCCTGGGAACACAGGTGTGCTGCCTGTCCCTGACTCTACCATAAACAGAAACCAGACAGTAAATGGGCTAGCTGACGACCCGGGGCCTCCCGCCGTCCTGATGGCTAGTACCAGTAATTGACACGCCTGCACTGTTCCAGGAGAGGAATCTTCGCCCATCACATACCAGAGGTGCCCATTGTCTGCATTTTCCCAGGTGTGAATTATGCTTTGCACCCTTTGTGGGAAACTTGGCATTCAAAGCCATTTTTCCTAATTGGCCACTTGAGACCAGGAAGAAGCCTACGTACGTGACCCAAGGGGTATAAAGAGGGGTTTAGTAGCCCACCCCATTTGAGCTCCAATCATCTATACCTGCTGGCAGGTATTGATTGTCTCCCGAGGTCTGTGGGACACCCAACCTCGCCCTACTTCTTCCCAAGGGATTGAGAGAAAGACGCTGGCCACGCCAAGTCTGGAACGCAGGGGTGAGAATTATACCTGCTAGGTGTCTATTTTGCATGCATTTAATAAGAGCTCAGAGAACCAAAAGAGTTTCATGGTACCTGTAAGTGACTTATTAGTGTAATTTCTGTCCTGTTCTTTGTAGTGGCTGTGTTATCTGTAACACAGTAGTAGCATTTAACAGCTAAGTTTACCCTGTAACAATAAAATAGTAACTGTTTAAGCTTTAACCTGACTCCTTCAGTTGCTGTAACAGAACCAAGCACAATTTAAAAGAACTTCAGCCGGTCATACGGGACTCACTGCCCTGACCGTCGGCTGACAGTGGCAACCTGGGAAGCAGTGATCATGAGATGGTCAATTTCAGGATCATGACAAAAGGAAGAAAGGAGCACAGCAAAATACACACCCTGCATTTCAGAAAAGCAGACTTTGACTCCCTCAGAGAACTGATGGGCAGGATCCCCTGGGATGCTAACATGAAAGGGAAAGGAGTCCAGGAGAGCTGGCAGTATTTTAAAGAAGCCTTATTGAAGGCACAAGAAGAAACCATCACAATGCGCAATTAGAAAAGCAAATATGGAAGACCACCAGATTGGTCTATCAGGGAAATCCTTGGTAAGCTTAAACACAAAAAGGAAGCTTATAAGAAGTGGAAACTTGGACACATGACTAGGGAGGAGTATAAATATATTGCTCGAGAATGCAGGAGAGCGATCGGGAAGGCAAAAGCACAACTGGAATTGCAGCTAGCAAGGGATGTGAAGGGTAACAAGAAAGGTTTCTACAGGCACGTTAACAATAAAAGGGTAATCAGAGAGGGCATAAGGCCCTTACTGGAGGAGGGAGGTAACCTAGGCTATGTCTAGAATGCAGGGTTTTTTCGGAAAAAAAAAAAAGACCTTTTTTAAAAAAAAAAAAAAGTCACCTGCATCTAGACTGCCACCGCGTTCTTTCAAAATTAAATCGAAAGAATGCGGCGGGTTTTTTCAACAGCGGTAAACCTGATTTTACTAGGAAGAATGAGTTTTTTCGAAAGAGCTCTTTCGAAAAAAGGTGTTCCTGACTGCAAACAGGGCTTTTTCGAAAGAAAGCATCCAGACTGCCTGGGTGCTCTCTTTTGAAAAAGCGGACTGCTTTTTCTAAAAAGTTGTGGCTGTCTAGACGAACTCTTTTGAAAGACGCTTTTTCGAAAGATTCTGTCAAAAAAGCTTCTTTCGAAAGAAGCGTGTTGTCTAAGCGTGCCCCTAGTGGCAGATGATGTGGGAAAAGCTGAAGTATTCAATGCTTTCTTTTCCTCTGTCTAAACAGACAAGGTCAGCTCCCAGAGTATTGCACAAGGCAACTAAGTATGGGAAAGAGGTAGGCAGCCCTCAGTGGAGAAAGAACAGATTAAGAACTATTTAGAAAAGCTACTCATACACAAATCCATGGGTCAGGAATTAATGCATCCGAGGGTACTGAGGGAGTTGGAAAAATGTCATTTCAGAGCCTTTGGCCATTATCTTTGAAAACTCGTGGAGATCAGGAGAAGTCACAGATGACTAGAAAAAGGCAAATGTAGTGCCTATCTTTAAAAAAGGGAAGGACGACAATCGAGGGAACTACAGACCAGTCAGCCTTACCTTCATCCCTGGAAAAATCATGGAGGGGATCCTCAAGCAATCCATTTTGAAGCACTTAGAAGAGGGGAAAGTGATCAGGAATAGTCAACATGGATTCACCAAGGGCAAATCATGTCTGACCAATCTGATTAGCTTCTATGGTAAGGTAAACTGGCTCTGTCAACATGAGAAAGTCAGTGGATGTGATATATCTCGACTTTCGCAAAGCTCTTGATAGTCTCCCACAATATTCCTGCCAGCTAGTTAAGGAAGTATGGATTCGATAAATGGACTGTAAGGTAGAAAGAAAGCTGGCTAGATTGTCAGGCCCAACGGGTAATGATCAACAGTTAGGCATCTGGTTGGCGGTCATTTTCAAGTGGCATGCCCCACAGATCGGTTCTAGGACTGGTTTTGCTTAACATCTTTATTAATGACCTGGATGAGGGGATGGATTGCACCCTCAGCAAGTTTGCAGAGGACACTAAGCTGGGGGAGAGGTAGATATGATGGAGGACAGGTATACGGTCCAGAGCGACCTAGATAAATTGGAGGATTGGGCCAAAAGAAATCCGATGAGGTTCAACAAGGACAAGTGCAGAGACCTGCACTTCGGGCAGAAGAATCCCAAGCACTGTTACAGGCTGGGGACTGACTGGCTAAATAGCAGTTCAGCAGAAAAGGACCTAGGGATTACAGTGGATGAGAAGCTGGATATGAGTCAACAGTGTACTCATGTAGCCAAGAAGGCCAACGACATATTGGGGTGCATTAGGAGGAGCATTTCCAGCAGATCTAGAGAAGTTATTATTCCCCTTTATTCGGCATTGATGAGGCCACATATGGAGTATTGTGTTCAGTTCTGGGCCCCCCACTATAAGAAAGGATGTGGACGCATTGGAGAGGGTCCAGCGGAGGGCAACCAAAACAATTAAGGGGTTGGAGCACATGGACCTACGAGGAGAGACTGAGGGATTTAGGATTATTTAGTCTGCAGAATAAAAGAGTGAGGGGGGGCATTTGATAACAGCCTTCAACTTACTGAAGGGAGGTTCCAAAGAGGATGGAGAGAGGTTTTTCTCAGTAGTGAGGGATGGCAGAAAAAGGAGCAATAGGCTCAAGTTACAGTGGGGGAGGTCTAGGTTGGATATTAGGAAAAATTATTTCACTAGGAGGGTGGTGAAGTACGGGAATGGATTACCTAGGAAGGTGGTGGAATGTCCATCCTGAGAGGTTTTTAAATCTTGGCTTGACAAAGCCCTGGCTGGGATGGTTTAGTTGGGATTGCTCCTGCTTTGGGCAGGGGGCTGGACTCGATGGCCTCCTGAGGTCTCTTCTAGCCCTAGGATTCTATGATTCTATCTGTTTTTCTGTGCTATAAAAGAAGAAAAGCACCAACATGCTCCTTCTAAGAAAAGCACATAATTTTCTAGGGGACACTCAATGCTCAGAATATACAAATTTTATATCCAAGGTTACAAAACCAAAGTTCGGTACATACACAGGTATGATGAACTCAAATATCAACATGTGGACTTCCTCTAAGATTAAAGAAAGCATTTCTCTACAACAACTGGCTCCCTGAACCAATTTGAAAATGTGGTCTTTTCAATCACTTGTGTTTATCATTGATTCAAAGTTTTCAAGTTTTCAAGACGGACTACAAGTAATGTCTTCCCTTGTCAACTGAAGTATAGTGGTCAAAGTGTCCTAACTGAACAGCAGGGCACCAAGAATACAGTATGGTATCATTTACCATCTACTATAGTAGACGGTATTGTTTACCATCTACTATGGTAGCCGCTTTTGCTGACACTGTTTCTCCCCAAAGAGCTTCATTTAAAATTCATCATCAAAGACCGTCCATTTCTTTGGCACACCTTTCCTTTAAATTGAACTGCATGGTCATTACTTACTCACATGTAAAGAGACATTTAAAAGAGTCAATAGTTACTCTTTATTCAAAGCTTCATAATCCTATTTCTGAATATATTAGAAAGGATATTATTTTCAAAGAATATTGCATGCACACACGGTGCAGTAGTACCACATTTTTCTAAGCACTCAATATAGTATCCCATTTCCAAAGATTTATGGGTTGATCATTATAGTTAGATCTGTGAAAAAGCAAGGCCTAGATGCACAAGAGAGCCCTAGAATTTGGAATGCACTGTCCACTCCCTTCCAATTCTATACCCTCTGCTGCTCAGAGTGGTGCTCTCTACAACTTGTATGGCTATTTGAAAAATAAATTGAAATGGGATTAGGACAACTCATGATGTGGGGAGAAATGAGAACCAGGAGAATATTAATGAATACTTGGCCAACAGGTAGGTATTCCAGGTTTTCGAAAACATGAAAGATAAAAGACACTGGGTGGTCCAGATTATTTAATATATTTTTCCTCTCATTTTTTACATTTTCCTATAGTTTAAGGCTCTACTCTCCCAACGTAGTTAGAGTCTAACAAAACTATGTACTCTGAAATTGAAGGTTCACTCTACGAGACCTGTAGAAACTTGATAGGCTTTAACTCGGATATCTTTGTGTATATGCTCCAGACATTAACATGTGGATTGGTTAGTTTTGTCTGAAGTAGCCTTTAGCAGCTGGTTTTCTTTTAATTCCTTCCCGTGCCATCCTCAAAGTACCATGACAATCTAGCAGAAATAGAAAGAAAGGAAATTTCCTCACTAATATATGTGCAGCTTAAATTTTATTAGTTATCCTGCCCTAGACAAAAATAAAAAAAGGGGAGAAGATTATTCTTTGTACGGAACAAGACTGAATTCAATCATCTCTTTTTCTGCTTGTTAGAAATTTGTTCTCAATTACTAGGGGGAAAAGTTACCTTGTACAGTCGCTGGAGATCTTGGAGATGCATGTCCCTGTGGGTGTTTCATGTCAGGATGTGGTGCACAGCCAGGCATATTTGGGAGTTTTTTTGTCAGCATGCCCATGGACCCATGCTTGTGACCTCGACATCCTCATGCTCCACTACAAGGATACATAGGGAGAAGGCAGACCCACCACAACTCTGGTTCCTTTTAAGACAGGGAAGTCCAGCAAAAGACTCCAAGGCAGAGGGGAAGGAGAGCAGGCAGTGGAGCATCCATAGGAACACACACTTCAGTTACTGGAAGAACTCCAGTTACTGTACAAAGCAACCTCCTTCTTCATGTGATGCCTTGCAGAGAGTCTGAGAAGCATGTTTTTAAGTAGGAAAAACTAGGCAGATTGACTCCTGATGGTATAAGCAGTTATACTCAGGGGCAAGGGGGAGAAGCACACCCAGAGTCTTAAGAACAGGTTAAGATATTTGGACAGTGGGTTTAGATGACACTGGCTGTCATTTAATTTGTTTTGCAATAAAGAACAAGGCCTAACAGAGCCTTGACCTGTTTAGCTAGCATAGCAACTAATAAATTTTCCTGTTTCATTTTGTTTAGCACTTTAAACAGTAATGGCATTGGGGATAAGAGTTCAGCCATACACAAGGCCAAGGAATGCCTAAGGCATTCTCTCTAAAGTTGCAATTGTGCCTCCCCTCAGGTAGAATATTACATTGGATGTAGTGGACAATAAGATATAGCTGTCTGAGTATCTTTTTCAGCTCCCACTTGTGATCAATGCAGATGTGCCTGCTGAGAAAGTCTGACACTGTATTCTGCAGTTCTGGTAGATAGTCTGCTGCAAAGATCTGCATGCAGTGTGATATGTACCATTTATATCACTGTACAGATTCAGCATATAAGAACTGAGATCTATAAGATGATGGGGTGGCAGGATCATCTCATCTAGTCAGGAGAAGGATTTATGGGAAAGTGGTGTTCCTTATTCCTCCACTGGCTCTAGCTCATGTGTAAGATCTTGCTGTGGAGCAGGACCAAAGGACAGTGGGCTGTTACTCCTGATGTCCCTGCTTATGACATAGGGCCCTATAGTACTCGTTAACATAAGGGACCCACATGTTCCAATAAGCTGACTATGGTGGGGCATTGCTGGGTGTACTCTGAGTGTACTTCAAGGAAGGGAGATTGAAAGATGAGGAACCATGTATAGGCACCTTAGAACTGGATCACGTCATTTTTCAAGACAGGTAGAAATCTGCTTTGGTAGCTAAAGACCAACATGACACACTATCTCAAGATGTGGAACTGGAATGACAATGAATTCATCCCCTACCTACATACCTTTATATCACATCAGGAGAATATCTAGGGCACAGGTGTAACCCTACAGACATTGCTGATGAAAATCTCCAGTGTAGAGTACATATGTGTGCGCATAAAAGGACACTACTTGGCGAAGTATTCCTTAGAGAATCATATGCCCTAATTCCCAGACAACAATCTGAATTTTGATTAGTTTATTTTTCTTTCTACTGTCTAGGGAAATAATATTATTCACAAGTTGCAACAATCTAGAAGGAGTAACAGAAACTTACAAATAAAATGTGTCTTTCATTCATTAAAAACCCTTTAATCAAACATTAGACACTATAGTTTTGATGTGCTTTGTAATTAAAAGGTAATGAGTTAATCTGCCAATATAATATGACTAGATAGAAAAGCATAGGCTTAAAAGCCATGTAAAGTGGTTAAAACTTACCAACAAATAGAGCAGAAAGAAAGATACTGCCATTTAACATACAAAAGATATATTAAAAATATAGTACACCTCCATGGAAACTTACAGAAGATGAGGCTTTTCTGTCAAAATTGTTAACTACTTGTTTCTCAACAGCTGAAGACCCTTATCATTTGTGATCATTTTCATTTTTTAGCATCTATTTCATAAAAGGAAATCTTGTTGACTTACTTTGGATCTGGTGGTCCATCTGACAGTGGCTTCATAGAGAGTTTACACAGTGACCTGAATACTAGGAAGGCATCCTTTTGTAAAATGTGGGAAAACTTAGCACCAGGCGTAGGCCCTGAATTTCCAGATTCCTAAAGAAGGTGACATATTTCAGAATTTTATTTTGCTTTAGCAGCATGGAGAGAAATTCTTACCTCCTAGCAACAAGAAGTTAAGATAGTATGAAAAGATAAACACTTTTTAAATATACTTTATGGTCTCCAGACTAAGTTTTAAAAACATAGTTTGGGAATTTAGTTAAAATGGACCTGAACAAAACATTAAACAAATTGCCAACTCAGTAAAGTTAAAGTGTCATCCTCGAAGGTGTTAAGTCAGAGCTAATAAATAAAGGGTGGAAGGTCAAATTTGTAGATGACAACTGAGACCCTATTGCCCTCATTCAGGGCTTCAAGAGAATAACTTTTAGAAAGAAAAGAAATGACATCAACTATAACTGTACTAGTGGGTTACATGAGAGTATTTACACAAAAACAATGCCTTTGGCATAATTTATAATGTATTTTTATAGTCTTTATATATAGTGGACGGTAAGAACTTTTAAAGTAAAATATTCGCTTTTTTCTATTTACCAACTTCTGGTGAGGCTATGAATGCCATTTTGCTTTCTGTACAGGACAGTAAGTTTTATCAGAGAAATGCTGTGCAACTAAAAGAGAACAGCATCTTTTAAATATTAAAACATAATTAGGGTTGGAAAGAATATATTTTAAACTAGTACACATAGTAAACTGCCAATACCTCTGTGCCCATATAGCATTTTTTTAATCCAATGCAAGATAGGGAGAGTTCTTTTATTTTTTGCTATTCATTTTAAGCTTTTGTAGAAAATGAGTAGAGCATGAAAATAATCCTATCCAATGAAAATTCGAAATCAAATCCTCCAAATCATAGATTTAATGTATAACATATATCAAATTACCACCATTTGGGCATACTGTTGGGTGCGGTGGTTGTTTTGTTTTGCTTTTAAATGAACATTTGAAAACAAGAGAGAATAGTACAAGCAGAGGTAGTAATGGATTGTATACATTGGTACTGATAACTCTCCAACATTTCTGAAGGTATTTTTATGTTACAGAAGCAGCACCTAGAACAGATGTGTGTCCTTTATGGCATATTTATATAAAGCCAAAGAAAGTTAAATTCTGTGTTATAATTTGAGCATCTGTAGTGAAAACGTTAGTTGTCTTGCATATAACTTACTTGTAACAGTCTTAAATAGTAGTCAAGGAAGAATATAGTAAATGGAGAGTCTCAGGGCAGGGGCCTGTTCTCTTCCCCCAAAAGCCCTCTCCACTCAGGCCACTATCAGTCTATTCTCTCCTTCCTATGTCCTCCCACCCTGCCAGGGGCTTGTTCTATCCCCATCTAGACCCTCCCCAGCTGCCAATGGTCTTTTTTTCTCCCCGCTCCAGTGCTGCAGCTAAGGGGTGTGCGGGAGGGAAAGGATTTGGAAAGAGGGAGCTACTTAGCAATATTCTGGCAGGCAAGATGGCACAGCCTCAGTTCTGCTGGCCACTGCATTGGAGGTATGGCTGCCCTCAGTGGACACTCTGCAGGATAGCTCTCCTTTGCAGGCTCACTGCCCCAGTGGACACTCTGATATCATGTCCCTCTATCCTTTTCCCGGGACTTCCAGTTGTCCTGGCACCCTGACCTTGCTTTAAGTTAGGAGAAGAGAAAGCTGCACGCCAAATTTCATAGCTCTCACTCTTACCTGAACAATGGACATGCGGAAAGATACACACATACGCAATCTAAAATATACATATACAGACACATTGTCTGCACAAAAGTAAGCAAGCTCTCTTAAAAAAACCCAAGATTATTATTTTCTTTACATGCTTCAACTTGTATTTCCTTTATTACCTGAGTGTCATTGGAAGAGACAGATAACCGGTCATCAGGTAAAGATGGTGTATATGCAACAGAGATTGGAGTCCCTGGAATTCCATTTGCCTGAATATTTTCACTGTCACTGCCGTCTTCTAAAGTTCCAATTGTGCCATCAGCACTTCCACTTTCAGCAATCCCTTCTACATCTAAGGGGAGAAAGGATACAAAGTAAAATATTTATATTTAAAATTTGAAAGGTTTTTTTTTTTACACTACGTCAACTAGAAGTTCAGTGCGCTCATTTAAAAAGCAGCGTAGGGCCCAATCAGACAGTAACTGCTGTAAAAAGTTGAGTGCCCTTTTTCAGTAAATAGTAAATTCACTAATTCACCAAAAACTGCATTTTACAGGATACCAAAACTATTCAATGAATTTGAATAGAATTTAATACAATTTCAGACAAAAAACAAAAAAATTGAATGTTTAGATTTCATTAATGGTCTTAAGAAGAAACCTGCTGAAAAGATCTCAGAAGTGTAGAAACAAAATGGAAGTGGAGATATAAATGCAGCCAGATAGCTGAAAAACTGATTATCGCTGTAAATTAAATCAAATTATCACACCTAACAAAATCTCCTTTGGTCAAGGTAAATAGCAATAAGCCTCACTTTAGTTCATTTTATTGTTAAATGGTGCAGTTTAAACTGGACCAGCTGAAAGACTACCTCAGAATAAACATGACAGAATAAAAGTGGTTTAGAATTGTATTTTATTTTAAACATAAAGAAACGTGAAAGGAATCCTTAATGACTGCTTAGGCAAAAGTGATTGCACAATTAAGCTGGCAGTATGTAAATTTTAAAAAGTAGGATACCTCCAACTATTATGTTCACCATTTCCTGCACAATACTCTGTACAATATCTTGTGCCTTTTCTTCACATTCATTATTTTCTCCATATATTCCCACATCATTTTTAGATAGAGCTTTAAAAAAAAGCAGGAAACATATTAACAAGACAAAATCAATAAAGTTTTAAATACAATTTTGTATATTGAAAAACTGAGAACAAGAGAGCAGTATTGAATGGTCAGATATACTTTTCTTATTACAGGTAAGAAGACCCAAATATGGTTAGGTAAGCGAAGGAGAGAGGAGTACATTAATCACACTGAGAGAAAATTAAAGTGCTAACTGTGAAAAATACTTAAAGAATATATGTTAATATTTCAATGGGCTTACAGTAAAAAACAAGGCTGACATGTTCCAATTTTGCAATATGTGGCTCCACATTACTGACTGCCTGGATGCAAGCATGCATCTAGATTGTGATGACTGTAACAGATGTAATTCATTTGTGACTAAAATATGTTATAAAGATAAAATGTTGAGTGATAGCAAGAGCAACTGCTATTTGCACACTACTCTTAACTATCTTTTACTAACTGGAAATAGAACAATCTTCCATGAAGTTGCTCAGCCCTCAAGTACCACAAAACTCCACAACCTCTTCCTCCTCACTAAGACTGAATCACATAATGATTACTTTCTGCTGCTGCAGCTTGGTCAGCTTCTGTCTGTTCATTTTCTGCACTAGAAATATCCGATCCATTTTCTGCTTCAGTGTCTTCTTGAAGGCTCTTGTCCACATCATTTGTGCTGTGATCAAGTTCTTCATTTTCTTGGGGTAGCTGATCGACTGTCTGTGCTGGAAGATGTCTCAGCTGAGGCGATTCGGATTCATGATGGCTTACGGGTGACTGCTGTAGATGGTGCTGTTGTCGGTGTCGTTCCTTTTCCATCTGTTTGGCTTCCTGCAGCTAGAAACAGATTAGGTATTCATTAGTACGCATTTAATTAAAAACAAAATGCTGATTATAAACTGAAGAAAACACTTTAATATGAGTAGTATACTTTAATTTGTACTGGATAATAAAATCGTATCTTTAGTAAACAGTTAATGTTCAAATATTATCTTATTGTATCTATTTACATCCTATCACGCTACATTGTGAATCAACTTTTATGTTGTATTTGTATACCTGCTGTGACAGGATGAGCTTGCCCTTTAAAAGGATTAGGGCTAAACTACACTACCTGTGCCACACTGAGCTTGCCTCTCCAGGTGGTGGAGATGAGTGCTGACAGGTAGATCAGGTGACTAAACCACACCTGCAGGAGGGATAAGAACAGGTTGTGGGAAGTCTTGGAGCAGAACTCTGGGGGTGGGACTGAACAAAGACGGACTTCCAAGGAGAACAGCCATGTCAGTCAGTACTCTACAAGAGAGCAGAAGGACTGAAAATACAGAAAGAGGTATAGTGCTAAAAATGTGTTTTAATAGCAGTACAGGCAGTCCCCGAGTTACGCGGATCCGACTTACGCGGATCCGACTTATGTCGGATCCGCAGTTACGAACGGGGCCCTCTCCCTGGTCTCCAGCAGACCAGGGAGAGGAAGCAAAGCGGCGGAACACGCGGGCAGCAGACAGCCCAGACACGTCTGGGCTGTCCGCTGCCCGCGTGTTCCGCCGCTTTGCTCCCCGTCCCCCTGGTCTGCAGACCAGGGGGACGGGGAGCAAAGCAGAGCAAAGCCGCGGAGCACGCGGGCAGCGGACAGCCCAGACGCGTCTGAGCTGTTCCGCTGCCCCCGTGCTCCGCGGCTTTGCTCCGGATGCCTGTGGTACAGCAGCTGGGGCACTGCCGGTTGGTCCCGTAGCGCCGCTCTGGGCGCTACTGGACCAACCCGGCAGCACCCCAGCTGCTCTGCCCCAGGCGTCCTGATTCAGCCACTGCTGGTCAGTTTCAGCAGCGGCTGAATCAGGACGCCTGGGGCAGAGCAGATGGGGTGCTGCTGGGTTGGTCCAGTAGCGCCGAGGAGCGGCGGCGCTACTGGACCAACCCAGCAGCATCCCAGCTGCTCTGCCCCAGGTGTCCCCAAGTCAGCCGCTGCTGAAACTGACCAGTGGCTGACTACAGGAAGCCCCTGCCCCGGGCTTCCTGGAATCAGCCGCTGATTAGTTTCAGCAGCAGCTGACTTGGGGATGCCTGGGGTTCTTAAGTTGAATCTGTATGTAAGTCAGAACTGGCGTCCAGATTCAGCCGCTGTTGAAACTGATCAGTTTCAGCAGCGGCTGAATCTGGACGCCAGTTCCGACTTACATACAGATTCAACTTAAGAACAAACCTACAGTCCCTATCTTGTACGTAACCCAGGGACTGCCTGTATTGCTTTTTGGGGGATAGAATCACCATGGGAAGTCCAGAACTAGTACTGCCCTCTGAGTCTAAATGTTATAACCATTAACCAAGATTTTTAAAATATTACAATTATTTACAAACAGAACATAACCTATATTTTGCAGCAAATGGTCTCTATCCCAGACTCTTTGGTTATAAGCAAAATCTTCAGTTCCTAGAATTTCTTTATGGCACAATGCATGTTTTAAGTAATTATGTCCCCTTTTTACTGATTTAATAATTGCCTGTTTGTAATCACTTTAAAAAAAACAGGTTGAGCTCTGTGTCAAGAGTCAAGATCTGAAGTAGAAGATCAGTTTAATTCAAATGGAGAGTACAAAGAGTATGGAGAATGTAGAGAAACCCCTCATTTATGGAATGTTAATGTAGACCTTCCCTGGCATATGAAGTCTTCTTTTAAGCAACTTAATATGCATGAGAGAGCATACATATTAATGACAGCCATAGTGAGAACACAACACTGCTCTTTCCTGATTAGCACTGGTGAGTGAATTCAACAAACAAGGAAGTAGAGGCCTGCCTCTGAGCACTGGTCATCCATTCCCTGAAATGGGATTGAGGAGTGAAACAATATCAATAGCAAAAAAGAAAGATGAGACTAGGAAGTGTTCCTTCCTATGGTCAACCTGAAAAAGGAGTAAGGAATGATGTCCTTTTTCCCAGCAAGGGAAAGAAAGGGAACAAAGCTCATTTAACTGGCCAACGTTGATGCAAGAAGTAAGGACCTATTTCTCCCAACCTGATTCTAAATCCAGGAGTGGTGCTTCCTCTGAACCTCAGTAAGGCAGCATCGGTGTTTAGTTTTATCTTATGGTAGCATGTGTCTAAAATGTCATTCCCTACCTATAATTATGTAACTGACACCTAAAAGCCAGTTCATATAAGTGCTCAATGGCTCAGTTATTTCTTGAAGTAACAATAGTATTTGACTGCAGACATACTATGTATTGATAAGCAGTTTCTTTTCAAACACTAATAAGCAAACTAATGAATTTCCATCATTGGATGACCAACACACCTGAAAGGAAACTTCTGGCTACAAACTAAAAGAAAAAATACCAGTCCCTTCAGAAAAGATCAATGAGCATTTCTAGGGTCTGATCTTCCTTCTGCTTCCTGAGGCAATTAAGCAAACATTTCTTTGTTTTATTAATCCCTTTTCTATCAGTAGCACAGAGAATGAGGCACAAGAAGCAGAAAATTCAGCTTCTCACTTTCCCAACAAACAATGGCAGTACTCTATAGGTGACTATTATGCACATTACAAGATCATCAAGTTTGCAAAGTCAAGCATTCATAAGCTAGAAAATGGCAGAATTAAGATTGCTTATGCACTCTTAATTTGGCCCCCTTACATTTATGCATTATGATACAGTCATTAAATAAGCGATCACATAGTCCCCACCCCCACAGAATCCCTGCCTAGTCATTGCACAGTATGGATGGTGCTCAGTTAAAGAGCAGCTATTCAATTATTTTGTTTTCTCCTTAATGAATGTTCAGGGTCTCAGGTTAGATACTCAAAAGGTCACTGCTAGTGAAAACTATGAACAATTATTTGCCTAATATCACAGGAATTCTGTGGCAGAACTAGGACAGAGTCCAATTCCTCCGGGTGGCATTCAACTGTCTTAACCAGGGCACCATATGTTCTTTCTACAAGGTCTGTTTGATTCACTACACATCCTCAAAATTTTACAATAGGGTTCCTACAATAGTCTCTTTCACTACATAATCGTAATTGATTCAGCCAGAGCATCTTATACTTTGTACACCAAATGGAGGAGGTTTTCTGTAGAAAAAAATGCTATGTGACCATGTTATTAAGGACCGTCACAGAGCATGTGCCCAAGGCAAGGCAGGGTGAAATTGCCATTTCTTAATCTCTGAAAGTTTGACTTTTCAACCGTAACATTCTTTTTGTACCATGTTTTTTGTGTGTAATTACCTAGGCTTTTAAAGAAACAAACTGAAAAAACTAAATGCTATAATGTAGAATCACATTGATACCCACATGGTTCAGAAGCAGGACTGAATTTTTAGATCCTTAAGACCTCTGACACTTGAGCTAATGGAGTAACTGATAGCCGTAGAAAGTTGTCATCCTCTGCGTAAACTGACAGCTAGAGGAGGATGTGACACACCAGTGGGTTTCACAGCTATTTGCTCAGACCAGAGGAATGTTGAGATTCAGGAGTCATTCATTCTACTTCAAATTCTGGAAGACAATGTGTTGTAGTTTGTACTTCATGACCTGCACTTCACTACAATACAAAGCCCAAAATCCATTTCCAGTTTTCCAAATAGATGAGTAACATTTCTGCTTTAATTTTTTTAATTAATCAGCTAGTTTACATACCAAAATATCAAAGAACAATCTGAATGATCAAATATCATAACAATTTTAAGTAGGTATTTATTGAATGAAAAGGTGAGGATTAAATTACAAATGCCATGCAAACTTATAGTATGGACAACTCAAAGTCTATAATTAAAATGATCTTTTAAGAACTATTTTCTACATATGGAATATTAGGATACTCACTGCTTGATTTTCCATACGTGCAAATATAACATTCAGCATTTGTGTGAGAGTGGCCTTGGCTGTGGTCTGATTTATGAGATTTTTGCTTGCGAGATAGATATTGTAACATGTTCTTACAGCCTGTAACACAGTTCCTTCATGAATTTCTATGTGTTGAGATGTTACTGCTGTGAGTAAAGCCTAAAAAAACAACATATTAAGTTAGAACTTTCTTTTGAAGCACTAAACTAGTTAAAATATTTTTGATGCACATTTTTATATACAAACAGGTACACAGATGTATTTACGCTTCTTGTTTAGTGATACGTTTTCTATGGTACTTATCAAGTCATAGCTAAGAACACCATACTCAATCCAATTATCTAAACACCCACTGTGACATAAGGAAGTATTCTTGTAACCATTCTACAAATGAAAAACTGAGCCACAGATTTGCTCTAAGTTTGTGGCGGTACTAGGAATAAAAGCCCTAGTTTTGAGTCCAAGCCCACTGCACCAAACTACAACTATCATTCCACTCCACATCCACCTTATGACTTTGCAGAACATATGCAACATTTACTCAACAAGATTAAGGCTCTTGAAGAAACTAAGTAACAATGGGATAAGAGGGAAGGTCCTCTTATGGACTAGTAACTGGTTGGAAAATAGGGGGGGAAAAAAAAGGATCAGTTTTCATAGTGGAAGAAAGTGAGCAACAGGGGTCCCCAGGGATCTGTTCTACATCCTGTAATGTTCAACATATTTATTAATGAACTACAAAGGGGGTGAAAAATGAAGCAGGAAAATTTGCCGACAATACAAAATTCTTCTAAATAGTTAAGACCAAAATAAATTGTGTGAAATTACACCCATAAAACTCAGTGACTGGGCAACAAATGTAGAGTAGCGCCAAAGTACAAACACGGTAATACATTTTGGAAAAAATAATCTCAACTAGACATATATTATGATCACTTTGAAATTTGTCGTCATCACCCAAGGATGAGATCTTGGAAGAACAGTTCCCTGAAACTTTCTACTCAGTGTGTAACAGCAATCAACAAGGCTACCATGCACTATAGACCATCAGGAGAATTGCAGAAAAAAGAATGTCACTAATGTAAAACCATGATGCGTCCACACCTTGAATACTGTATTCAGTTTTGGTCAACCCAGCTCAAAAAAGTATATAATGGAACCAGAAAAGGTTCAAAGAAATATAACAAAGATGAAGAAGAGTATGAAATGCCTTCCATATGAGGAGATACTAAAAATATCAAGGCTATTCGGTCTAGAAGAGAAATGACTAAGAGGGGAAGGATATGATATAGGCCTGGATTTGTGTCTCCAGAGATAACATGCTTGTTAACAGCAAAAATGTTTTAAATAAACAAACAAATATAGAGTGGTGAGAACTAACAGACCTCAACCCCATTGTCCCTCTGCAAATTTATATGAAAAAGTCAATCCCTTACCTCTTTCTAAAAGTGCAATGTTTCAAAAAGTTCAATGAACAAATGATTGTTGGGGGCAGAACAGATTGGGACAAGGAGAAGCAGTCTGGAGATAAATATGAGGGAGGAAAGGAGAGGCAGTAGAAACAAAAGTGAAATTGTTTGAACAGCATATTCCAGAAGTCTTGAGGATTCTCTCAGTGTAGCCCTTCACTGATTTGAGAACTACCATACGATTCTCTCACCAGAAGGAAAAATGTATAATGGCAACAGTCTGTAAAATAGACTCAGTTTGGGAATATTTTAATGAAGTTCCTCTTCCTATGGGTAAGAGAGGCAAGCGTGCAAAATGTAAACAATACGACTAAGAAATGCAAAGCCTGGTTGCCCATATGAAACAACATTATGATAAGTATTCCTTTTTCAGGAAGAAGCTGCATTGAAGATGATGGAAGGAACATGTTTGAACATTCAGGATCTTCAGGTTGGTAAGCTTTATTTCATACTTATTTCTAAGGACTGCCTGTCTTCCTTCTAGACTACTCTTGAATTCTCATTCTCTATGGTACTATCATTTATGATGCAATTATGATAAAAAATTAATAACTGAAATAGGTCAATCTTCCTTTTATAATTTCACCTTTAAAGTTGTACTATCAGTGAATGCAAAGAGTAATATTAAATGAGCACTCTGGTAATAATAATTAAATAACTGTATTGATTTATTTTGTTGGGGGGGGGTCCATCTTCAAGATACAGGATTCTGAAGACTATCGACCTTCAAGATCACCATCATTTTCTACAGTTTCAGAGTTATCTGCCAAAGATAGTGTTTTAGTCACATCATGTATGTCACACAGCCACAGTATATCACTTGTCGCAAAAAAGAAAAATATCTCCATCATCCAGAATCAACCATAGTTAAGTCAGTGATAAAAATCAGCAGATTAGAAAGAGGTAATTGATGAAAAAATTGCCTGGTTTGTTTATGCAATAAACTTGCCTTTCCATATGATTGAGAACCCACATTTCATTAACACGGTTCAGTCATTAAGACCAGGATACAGTCCACCCAACAGAGCAGAGGTTGCAGGCTGCTGGATAAAGTATATGAAAGAGAAATTGAGCAGTGTGCAAAAAGTCTCGAGGGTATAATTGTTAACCTGAGTCTTAATGGGTGGAGCAATGTCCATCCACAATGATCCTATCGTATGTGCTTGTGTGACAAAAGAAGAAGGGAATGTCTTCCTTACAGAAACAACTGATACATCAGGAAATGTTCACGCAGCACACTAGTTACAAGCAGTGCTTTTTTTGTTGTTGTTTTTTTTTTTTAAAAAAAAGGTGCCAGTACTCCAGGAGAAAAGATGTTGAGCTCTGACTGTAGATGCCTGTACTGCGTACCGGGTAGTACCATTATAAAAAAAGCACTGATTACAAGTACTAGTAGTAAAAGCTACAACTGAAAAAAATTCAAATGCCTCATACTCAGCTTGGTCACTGACAATGGTGCAAATGTTTCCACAATGAGAAGAAATTGAGAAGGGAGTCCCAAGCTAATAACATACGGTTACAATGCTCATTTGATGCACCTCCTCAACAGAGTTCCAGGTTTCAGAAATAAAGGCGAACGTTGTTGAAACTGCAAAATACTACTGTAACAACCACGCTACAGCCACTGCTCTGAAAAAAGTGAAAGAAACAAAGCTAATTTTCTCACAAGGTGTACAATGGAACTCAGTAGTGGACTCTTAAGCACTATCCAAGAACTGACCTAATCTGATAAGTTTGTGAACAAAATTGTGGAAAAAATAGATAGCACTGTGCCAGCCAAAGTTCTCAACGTTGTGCTTAAGAGAAATGTTGCACACATGCTAAAGCTTATTTCTGAAGCCTTGAACAAAATGCAGCTGTTTTATTGCTGATTCTGTTGAAATTTGGAAGGAAATGAGATCTTAAAAAGAGAAATATGCAGAGTTAAATAACAAGCATTAAAAAACAAATGGTATAAGCACTATCTCCAGCTCATTTTCTTGCAAATATTCTCAATAAGCCATAATGCCAAAATAATAAACTTCAAAGCTAAGGGTGAACCATTCAAGAAATATATGTTTGCTGATAATGTTTTAAAGAAAGGTCACACCAGTGACCTGGAAGTTACTTAAACACTTGGATTCAAAGACTGTTGAAGTGATAGTCTCACTTTTAAATACTAATAGCTTCTTCTGCCAGCATAGAAAGAATATTTTCTTCCTTTGGACTAATTCATTCCAAATTGAGAAATCATTTGCAATCTGAGAAAGCAGGAAAGCTTTTTTTTTTTTTTCCATATTATGAACAAACAGGAATATGAAGGTGAGGACGACTGAGTTAGCAGCAGTAGCCAATATTCTGCATTTCTCGTGTTGACCTGGCTGACAGTCGATTTAATTTTTATTTTTTAGAAAAAATATATTTAACTATTTTAGTTAAACAGTTTTAACAAAAACAAATCTGATTTAACAAAAAAAAAATCTCAAATGCTTGTTTTGTTAATATATGTTTTCTGTTGAAGAAAAAAAAATCCAGAATATATAATGTTGTTGTTTTAGTTAAACAATACAATTTAAATGTCTCATGATGTCCTCCTCCTAGTACAGCATGGAAAGAAAATTCTCCAAATATTAATGATTAACCTGCTGAACTAGAGAGAGTTCACCTCCCAAAAACCTCATAAATATCTGCTTCAATTACCTTCAGTAAATCTAATAACCAAACAATCATTCATTTGCTGATATAGCTGTAAATCTAATCTGAATATTTTTCAGAATAATCACAGTTTAAAAATGTATAGTGTATGCCTTCTAAAAATGGAACCTACATCTATTCCTGAGTTGTGAAGAATATGTATTAAGATTATAACAACCAACAAGAATACACTTTTATGTATAAAATAACAAATAAATCGAGTCTTCCTGACTAGTGATTTAAACCATGATTTAAATCAAATCCATCCTGGTGAAGGCCAAGATTATAAAAGGGTTCAGAAAAGTACTAGATAAAATTCATGGAAGATATATCCACCAGTGGCTATTAGACAGGATGGGCAGGGATGATGTTTCTAGCCTCTGTTTGTCAGAAACTGAGAATGGACAAGCGATGATTGATCACTTGATGATTATATATTCTATTCATTTCCTCCTGGGCACCTGGCATTGGCCACTGTCAGAAGACAAGATTCTGTGCTAGATAGATGGCCATTCTTACGTTCTTATATAAAACTTCATAAAAAGAAAGTCCCATAAACAAAGAAAAAAACCCAAGATTTTAAAGAGACAGTTTTCTAGATATAACAATGAACATTAAACTATAATAGCCAATTACTTATGCTATCAGGATTATTTTACTCCAGATAATCTTAAAAACATTTAAAGCAAAAATATGTTTTTGCCAAATATACTGTGACCAACAAGAGGTGTATGATATCAAAGAGAATTTATTAATGCACAATAACAAAGGAAACATTAACTTAAAATAAAATACATTAAGTGTAAAAGCTTTCAATGTAGTACAGACACTTTTGGATGCTGTGTAGTACATGTGATGCACACACACAGTTAAGAATTTTTTTAAAGGTGCTTTTAAATATCGAGGAAATCAGAGCTTTGACTGGATTATATTTGCTGTTTGTTTTTACATCTGAAGAAATAAACAGTTGAATTCCTGACTCTCCCTCCTTTCCTATAGAACCTGACACTAGAGGGAGGTCCACTTCAAGTAATCATCTACAAACAAAACTTGGAAAAAGGGCACCTGATCTGCCCAAATAGCTAGCTAAGGAAGGATTCCCCCCCCCGCTCAGAGATCAAAGAGATGTTTGAAGGTAATTTCAGTCCTCTCCCTGAAACCAGGTATTTATCTAGTATTTAAAAGCTGACTGAGAAGCAGTTTATGAACTCAGTTATTAAAGACCAACAACTTAGACTAAGATGAATGGTTCAAAAAATCAAAATTCAATAAAACTTCTTGACTGAAAAGCTATGGAAGTGTTGCCAAAGTATAAAAAAAGCTCCTCAGACATCTGTTAAACAGAGGTACAATCTGTCCAAAATAAGTTTTCACAATGTATTTGGTGTTAATTTTGTCTTTCTGGAAGATTTCTATTGAGCAAGGTGCCATTTTCATCATTACTTTTTGATGAAAAGGTCTTGCACAATTCTTGATCAAATGAGAATTCTATCCTGTACTCCTTCATATTTGGGCACTGGAGTTCAGACTTGATCTTTTCTTTATTACACTGGTCATACAACTAGTCCGATGGGTGTCAATTTCCATTTATAGTCTCAGGTCAGATCCAGATAAGTGAACTATTGAAGTACTTATTTAAATCTGATTTTTTTTCCTTAGAACTCTAAACAGCAATGTTTCTTTATAATCTTCTGGTTTCAGACAGAACACAACTCCTCAGTCAGAGAGAGATTATCAAACAGCTCCAGGTGAGCTATGTAGGTTTTAACCAGAAATAAGCCTGGATTCTCAAAACTTTCTTGACTAGGCTCCTTGCTTCAGGATATGCAAAGCTTATTTGCCTTGCTTCAAACCATTATTAGCTTCAGATGTGAAAAAAAATCACCAGAGTAGCAGACCAGGGGAAAGGCAGTAAAACACTCTGGTTAATCGACAGCAACTGTTACACTCAACTCTGCTGGGATCAGCAAAAGAGCATCTCTTAGTGAGAGACTTCTTCAGATTTTCTGGGATATGTTGGAGACAGGTGTAGGAATATTCAGATATCATTCTTACATTTCAGATTCTCATATTCTATTATGAATTCCAAATAATTTTCCTTTACCTTTAGACATTTCTATGTTTTTACATTTGTTACCTCTAACTAATCCTCATTTAATCAATTTCTTAGTACCAAATGAGATGCAGCAATTTTAAATCTAGTAAATAAACTAGATGTTTACTGCTGAACTAGTTGTAATCCACATGAAAAATTAACTTTCTGTAACTAAATATTTGGTTATAGATTTGTACAACTTCCATTCTATGTATATACTAATAATCCACAAAAAGTACCTAATGCTTATGTTAGAATGAAATATAACCAGGGACAGGAGAAACAAGTTACAAAAATATACAAGAGGGCTACGTCTAGACTACATCCCGTTTTCGTAAAAGGGATGTAAATTAGACGTATCGCAATTGCTAATGAAGTGGGGATTTAAATCTCCCCCGCTTCATTAGCATAAAAATGGCTTCCGCTTTTTTCTGGCACGGAGCTTTGCTGGAAAAAAGCGCCAGTCTAGACGCTGATCTTGCGGAAAATAAAGCCTTTTCTGAAAGATCCTTTATCCCTCTATGAAATAAGGAATAAGGGATCTTTCAGAAAAGGCTTTATTTTCCCCAAGATCAGGGCTCTATCAGGACTCTCTGGTCCTGGGACATCTGTGGTCCATCCAGACCGGGGATGTTACAGGACTAGAGAGTCCCAGGTAAGAGAGGTTAATCCTGTACTGTTTTTAAAGGGCAATCTCTAATCTTTAGCTTGAAACCATAAAAAGATGTTTGTGCTTAATTGATTTGGCTTAATACTCTTACAAAAACAACCCCACACTCAGAAGTTGAGAGTGGTTCAAAATCTTGGAATGAACCTTTACAGAGAAATCATAGTTTCTTCTCAGTGAAATCTCACCAAACATTATTGGTGTGTTGGTGACAGATTTTGTCATCTTAATTTGACTTACAGAAAAATTGTTTTAGTCTAGAAGTGTTATTCCTTAAAGGGGTATTTTCTGCAACAGAAATGCAAAACATAGAACACAAGTAGTCCTACCCAGTACTTCTGGCATCCTGTCCCACAATTTGATTTTCTGCGAGAACAACTAAGAGGTTATTTGTTTATACACAATGCAGAAAGCACAGAAAATCTTTATTCGAGATTCAGTTAGTTAATTGGCACATTTATCTTTACAGAAGACAATAATTAGCTATTTGCGGACCAACTTCAGAAAGAAATGTAGCGTCACAACAACAAAAATTTAACCTATACAAAAATAAATATACTGATATTTTGTTACAGGCTGATGGCATATTTTCTTTATTATTGCATTTAATGCTTGTGTTCCAAACTACATTATCATTGGAAGGACAAATGGGACAACAGTCTCCGTTTGACCATTTCCAGATTTGTGAAATTGAAGCTAGATACTCAATTTTTAAAGAGCACCATTTCTTCAAGAATACAAGTGGGAAGGGGGTAGGTTTAGAAGATAAAATAAAAAAAGAACAAGTTAAAAATCACTTAGAAAAGTTAGATGAAATGTAATCCTAGAATACTCAAGGAGCTGATAGAGGAGGTATCTGAGCCTCTAGCTATCATCTTTGGAAAAATCATGAGAGACAGGAGAGATTCCAGAAGACTGGAAAAGGGCAAATATATAAAAAGGGAAATAAGAACCACCCAGGAAACTACAGACCAGTTAGTTTAACTTCTGTGCCAGGGAAGATAATGGAGCAAGTAATTAAGGAAATCATCTGTAAACACATGAAAAGTGGCAAGGTGATCGGGAACAGCCAGCATGGATTTGAAAAGAATAAATCATGTCAAAGCAATCTGATAGCTTTCTTTGATAGGATAACAAGTCTTGTGGATAAGGGACAAGTGGTGGATGTGGTATACCTAGACTTTAGTAAGGCGTTTGATAAGGTCTCGCATAATATTCTTATCAATAAACTAGGCAAATACAACGTAGATGGGGCTACTATAAGGTAGGTGCATAACTGGCTGGATAACCGTACTCAGAGAGTTGTTATTAATGGTTCACAATCCTGCTGGAAAGGTATAACTAGTGGGGTTCCGCAGGGGTCTATTTTGGGACCGGCTCTCTTCAATATCTCCATCAACTATTTAGATATTGGCATAGAAAGTACACTTATTAAGTTTGCAGATGATACCAAGCTGGGAAGGGTTGCGACTGCTTTGGAGGATAGGGGACAGAATTCAAAATGAACTCTGAGGTAAACAGGATGAAGTTTCATAAAGACAAATGCAAAGTTCTCCACTTACGAAGGAACAATCAGTTTCACACATACAGAATGGGAAGCGACTGTGTAGGAAGGAGTACGGCAGAAACGGATCTAGGGGTTATAGTGGATCACAAGGTGAATATGAGTCAGCAGTGTGATGCTGTTGCAAAAAACCAAACATGATTCTGGAATGCATTAACAGGTGTGTTGTGAGCAAGACACGAGAAGTCATTCTTCCGCTCTACAACTGAGGCCTAACCAGCGCAAAGGAGTATTGTGTCCAGTTCTGGGCACCGCATTTCAAGAAAGATGTGGTGAAATTAGAGAGGGTCCAGAGAAGAGCAACAAGAATGATTAAAGGTCTAGAGAACATGAACTATGAAGGAAGGCTGAAAGAATTGGGTTTGTTTAGTTTAGAAAAGAGAAGACTAAGGGGGGACATGATAGCTGTTTTCAGGTATCTAAAAGGGTGTCATAAGGAGGAGGGAGAAAATATGTTCATCGTGGCCTCTGAGGATAGAACAAAAAGCAATGGCCTTAAACTACAGCAAGGGAGGTTTAGGTTGGACATTAGGAAAAAGTTCCTAACTGTCAGGGTAGTCAAACACTAGAATAAATTGCCCAGGGAGGTTGTGGAATCCCCATCTGTGTAGATATTTAAGAGTAGGTTAGATAAATGTCTATCAGAGATGGTCTAGACAGTATTTGGTCCTGCCATGAGGGCAGGGGACTAGACTTGAACTCTAGAGGTCTCTTCCAGTCCTAGTATTCTATTATTCAAATGTAGAAGCAAACAAACAATGAAACAAAAAACATGTATCCTAATTGTTCTTGTTATTCAGGAAAAAAAAATATTGAATCATGGACATCATATCCTGGGTCCTATTACCAGAATTCAGGATGACACAATTATTCATCGACAGAGCAGACCTCTTTCTTGATTCAATTCTGAATGATTTTTTCTCTCATTTGAGTAACTTTTCAATAATCAGCAAGTTGTCCTATCATCTTCACAAGTGACCCTAATCAGTTCATCAGGTTTCCTAGCCTCTGTCTCCTCTGTTAGATGTAAGTAAGGATGTTAAGATATTGTGTAACTGAATAGTCATGTAACCACATGAAACTTTCGAAGTAACACAGCCATTTGATTGTCCCCAGGGGTAGAGCAGGCAGCCAGTGTGCTCCAGCCCCACTGCCGGGGAGCTCTCTGCCACCGCGCACTGCTGCCTCTCTATTAGAGGCAGCAGCACAGGTTGGCAGGCGGGAGCTGGTCCGCGAGAGGAGCCAGTTTAAAACTGGCTCCCCTCACAGACCATGGTATGCAGAGCAGCCTCAGTCCACGGGGAGCTTGGATCGCCTCTCTCAGACCAAGGCTGCTCGAGGAAGCTTCCCTGCCCTACACCCCCATGCTGCTGCCTCTAATAGATGCAGCAGTGTGGAGGCAGGCAGCACCACAGAGCTGGTGCTGAGGGAGAGAAGGGAGAACCAGCTTTTGAGCCAACTCCCCCTAGCACCATCTTCTGCCTGCCCTCCCTCACTACCTCTGTACGAGGCAGCAAGGGAGGGACATTTGGGTCTGCGGAAGCCCATACACATGGGGGGCTGCTTTGAAAACTTGCTCCCTGTGAGTATCAGCTCCAGCCTGCCCCTTTGCCCTCTGTGCTGCTGCCTTTTTATCAGAATAAGCCCAGAATTATCAGTTAATTGTTTACTCGACTATACTCTAACATCCCTAATGTGAGGGAGTATTCTTTTCAAATAACTAGCCATAATGCCTCTCGATATGTATCAGCTCCTCTTACAAAATGGTTTTAACTGTATAAAATCCTAGTTTGATTTTGATATTCAATTCTCAGCTGTGAAATTAAACTATATGTATTGTGTTAAACTCTCGCAATGTAACATACATAAAATGCATTTACTTAGTTTTAACTGGGAGCATTCCACATCCCCAACTCTCAAAACAACACTCACTATGAAAAGTATCTCCCCATAAACTGTGATATCAGATATGACAAGCTAAGTAGTGTCTTCATTTGACCAGCAGAAAAGATCTTTTAGTCTAGGAGAAGTGTTATGTTACCATAGTTTAACTGTCTGGGGTATTTTCTGCAACAGAAAGGCAAACAGAAAACAGAAAACACTAACTTGAAGAGAAATCCTGCAAAGATTGGTATACTTAAGGTTTTTAAAAAAAAAAGTATCCAAAGCTAAGTTCCTGAGTCAATCTAATGTCTACTGACCACCCAGCAGTTTCTTTTTTAAGTGAAGGAGACCTGCTGGGTGCTCAATACTTTTGAAGATCAGGTCACCAACTGCTTGTCTATACAAACCTCCACCCTGCTACCTCTGTAGGAGAAAGCGGGTTAGGCCAGCTCCCCTCATGTACTGGCTCCTGTCTGGCCCCCTCACCCTCTGCACTGCTGCCTCTTTCAGAGGTAGCGGCACAGGAGTGGGGGGAAGGCAGGTGGATCCAGTGCTCCCCACAGGCACCTACTCCTGCCTCTACACCCTTTGCTGCCTCTAAAACAGAGGCAATGGGAAAGGGGGGAGGGGCGCGAGAAATGCGTGTAGTCGACAGGATTAACCGATAATCCCGATCTTATTGGTTAATCATGTAGTTGTCTACACACTGACATCCCTACCAGTCATTCTATCTTTTTTCTAGCTCTCAAAATTATTCTTCTATTGAAAACAATTATGAACTGCTCTGATTTATTTTCACTCTATTAGGAATGAAACATGAAGAATATATTACTATGAACCGTCTCAAAATGTAACATACATTGATAGTAAATATTTATTTCGGCCTTCTTCCTCCTACAGGTACTAACCATGAAGCCAACAGGAATCCACAGAGGTCATTGAATATGTAGCACAATTCCTTTGCAGCAATCTTATCACCCAATAGATCATTAACTGCTTTTATATCTCAAACTAGGTAGTGGTTTCATTTTAATCATTCAGCTTATCACTAATAACAGAAAAGGTCTCTTGAAAAGTCAAAGGAAATTCTTCTAGCCATGCACTAACAGATGAAGCTGTGGGAAATTGTGGCTATGAAAGAGCCAAAGGCACCCAGCACAGTATGAATAGAATTTCAGATTTCAAAGATGAAAACATTTCAGAGGCAAACCACAAATGCTACCTTAGCCCAAGTAGAGTAGGGCTGAAGACAAGGCAACTGACATACATACCAAGAGATCCAGAAGAAAAACAGATTCAGAACAGAGTACCTTTATACTACCATAAAAGGAAGGTCAACAGGTTCCAATTACTGAAAAAATTAATTACTTGCATGGATAGGAAATGAACACACTGTCACAGAGGGTGGTGAACTGAAAACTCATCTCTAGATAATAGCAGAGCAAACAAGTCCGACAGCAGTGCTGCAACAGTTTAACAGAGAAGTTTGAACTCAAAGGAAGTTGGGAGATACAGAGAGTGAATGGGAAAGCAAGTAACCTTTACAACAAATGAACAGGTCTAACATTGAAAGTAGAGTCTTCACCAGTGGAAGCCTATGCCTGAGAAATGTCTATTAAATATCTATTAGATAGCTCACATGTAATCCATTCTTTATTCTTTAGTGTGTCCCCTTAACTATTTTGCTTCATCAGCATGGGAGATTATTGTCATGGGAGCAGAGATGCTCTTCTCCAGCACCACTGTTAATGGCACTCCTTAGATGACTACTGAAATTATGAGAAAAGCTGTTTGGCAACCCCTTTAATACAAATACATGTGCAGTTTACAGCAGTATTGAGAAGAAAACAATGGATTTCCTGAACACACAATCACAAAGCTGGCACACTGAAACACATCACTAACTGTAATACTCTATTTGATCTCTCCCTGAGGGGAAAATAACCACATTGCTTTGTTTGGCTCTCACATGATGGATCCCTATACTTTTAAACTTTCTTTAATCTGGGAAAACTTCAGTACTGTTTTTTCTTTGGCCTCTCTTGTGCAGTTCGTAGGCACAAACTCCGCAACACCTTCATGGAAGTGGGACCTTGCAGTCCCACTGCCTTTGGCCTGCAGATTCAGTGCAGGCTCCTGCACAACACACCAGTTGTTAACACAGCCTTTCCCAAAGCTACAACCTTGTGTATTTATAGCAGTGTTTCTCAACCAGTGATACGAGTACTCTTAGGGGTACTCAAGAGAAGTCTGGGGGGGGGGGTACTTCAACACAACTGAAATTTGGAGAAAACTGAATTTTTGTATTAATTTTTTACAATGCTTCATTATTTTTGTACTTTTTACATCCAAAAATTTCATCGTCCACCCGACTATGATTAAGTTGTTTAAACAAATGTGTTGCAATGATAGAGGAAAAAAATTGCGTGTCTAAAAACTGTAGGTACTGGCGGGTACTTCTAAATTATTTTTTTGAAAAGAGGTTACTTTATATATATATAAAAAAAAAGGGGGTTGAGAAACACTGATTTATAGTTTATCTTTCCAGGAGCATGTGGTAGTTGAAAGCATATAAACACAGAGATGTTGTAATTATAAAATTACTCCTTCCTTGAAGCCCAAAGATTCCCACACTTTTCTCTTTGGAGATTCATGTCTTATGAGTGCCCCTTCTTTTTAAGGGGGGCAAAGGGTGGGGCTCCTTGTATCTACAGCGCACAACAGGAAGAGGTGCTCTGTATCCACAGGGATTGTGTACTCACCAAAATGGCAGTTCAGGAAGCCTTCTACTACCGTTAGTAGCTGGACAGCTGTGGCTGCCAGGACCCAGTTCCTGCACATCTCACTCTTCTCCTGCACAGGAGAAGCAAACCGGGCCAGGCTGAAGGGCCAGAGAGTTAATGGGGAAGCAAAAAGATGCACCTGTTGAGTACTAGCATCTCTTCCGAACAGAGTCCCCCTCCTAACCATATCCTTTCAACAAAATCCCATCTGCTTCCACTGTCCAGGCTCTGTTCAGTAGGGGAAGCAGACAGAGCTATAAGTCCCAAAACTGCAGTGAAGGACCAAGATGAGGAGGGAGCTCTTTCCAGCAGGAGGGTGAGTATTCTGAGGAAGAGCCTTGCACTCCCTGCTCACAGAGTTCCTGCCAGCCTCCTCTTAGAGGAAAGTAATTTCCAATTGGTAGCTTTTGCAGATGTGGACTGTGGGCAAGCAAGGCAGGCAGGGAATCTGCTCCCAGTGACAGACTGCTCACACAGATCCTAACTTCTGATCCTGCCCTTTCACTGTGGCACTCTTTGGAATCTCTGGCCCACTGATATCCTTGTTGAGAACACACCCCAAAGTTTGGGAACCGCTGCTTCTGACAATACATAAAAAATGCAGATCCAGAAAAAACAATGCAACATCAACATGGCCTTCTCTGTCTCAGTTTCCTCAGCCTTCTGGAGCAGTTAAGAGTTCTCTGTGATGTCCAGGACCCCTCCCATCTTCCGCTCCTGCATAACCTCCTTTTTGGCTTCTAGTCTCTTCTCCATCTTTCTATAAAATGGCTAGTGAAAAGTCCTCCTTTCAGAAAGTTGATGCCTCCTTTACCATAGAATCACAGAATACTAGGATTGGAAGGGACCTTGAGAGGTCATCGAGTCCAGTCCCCTGCCCTCATGGCAGGACCAAATACTGACTAGACCATCTCTGATAGACATTTATCTAACCTACTCTTAAATATCTCCACAGATGGGGATTCCACAACCTCCCTGGGCAATTTATTCCAGTGTTTGACTACCCTGACAGTTAGGAACTTTTTCCTAATGTCCAACCTAAACCTCCCTTGCTGCAGTTTAAGCCCATTGCTCCCAAGGGCACCACGTGACACCCCACCCTCCACCAACCTCATTAGCTATTTTATGTTCCCTACCTACAGCAATTCTCTCATTCAACCACAGCTTTTTTCGTGGGCTGTGAATTAAATTCCATCCAGTCCTCTGTAGACAAGGTTTCATGTCATGACTCCATATGCAGTGAAAGAGGAAAAAGAGTAACAGACATGTACTATGAGTATGCTAAGAATAGAAAGGAATACTTTATGAAACAGAGCTGCATGGGAGATGAAAAAGCACTTAAAATAAAAACTGAAATTGTGTTTCCAAAGAAATACCATGTTTTGAATCCTCAAGAATAGGTATACTTCCTTGCTTTCATTACTATAATCATTTGAAACTGCATTTGGATAGCAATTACCTTTATTATTTGTAGCTGAACCCCTTCGTCTGTTTGAGGACCTTGAAAACAGCCACATATTGTCTCAATAATTCTATCGATTAATTTTTTGCCTGGAGCTGTACTATCTGGAGCATTGCCAGTCAAGTGCCCATAGGCTATAAGTTTCTGGAGAGGAAAAAAAGAAAGGGAAACGGTAAATAAAGGAATTTTAAAACAAACCTTGCAATTGAATATGTAGATTCAAACTTACGACAAATGAAGTCCGGATAATTAACAGTAATGTACCTCAAATCACAGTAAATTTCAAGCATTTGTAGAAAATCCTTCAAGAGCATTCATGTTCTTATCCAACAACTGCAACATCAATCAGTTTAGCTTAGCTAAAATATTACAATTTACAGTCTGTAAACATTTACTCATGTTCTCTGAGAATTCCAGGAATGAGAATATTTATAAATCTCAATAATTTCCCTCCTCACAAATAGAGAGAAGACATGCAGCATAGTGAGACTGTATGGCAAATATGCTTGTGCCTATGAATACAAATATATGCACTTGTTCATTGTTCTCAGGCCACCTAGGGGAAGAAAGGCAGAAATTCTGGTAGTCATCTTTAGGGGTTCCATCCCCAGAACAATATTACAGGACCAAAATGGAGAGAGTAATCTACCTTACAAGAGAAACACACATGTCATCGGCTCAAACAAGATTATTTGTGAACCTCAAACTTTGACTATTTTACTGCAATTATTAATAATATAATTTACACAATAATATTGTTGTTTAGGTAGTTTGTTTAGTATTTCAAAAATTTTTCTATACATGCACATTATTACAAAAGACTGAAGTTTATCACAAATTATAATATATATGTATAAAATGTGTGCACAATTAACTAGTTGTATTTAATATGATAGGTAGATAGATATTCTTCCTTTGTTTTTCAAAATTAGTCTACTCTTGTCTGAAAAAATCATATATATTTTGGTTATTTTGTCCCATACAGTAGCAAAAAAAGACATTCTTTCCTAGTTGCATTTACCCATCCCCTTCCCTCCAAACCAAATAAGATTTTCCTTCAGACAGTTAATAAATCTCAGTAACATACAGACCTGTAAACAATCTAGAGATGTACTAACAATCCTGGGGCACTTAGACTGGCATGCCAATTCGAATGGTAAGAAGTACTTGTCAGCTTCAATAAAGCTTGTCTTTGATTTCACTGGTGGAAGCGTGCTTGAACCAGGCTTTGCTTCTCCATGAGGGGGACTGAACAGAATAGTCCGATCATTATAATGTTACAAGTATAGACACTTAAGAAATCCTTCTATTACAACACATTTCTCTCAGTTTTCTCCACTTGTTCTTAAGCTCACGAAGGGAAATGATATATTAAAACTAATTTTTATTTACTTGAACTTCTAGAAAAAAATGCAAGAGAACAGTAACTTGTAATAACTAAAGATACATGTTATAACCCAATAAATATTCTCAGAAAGAATATAAAACTTTGGTTCTACGTGAAAGAGTCCTTTTCTTATATCAGACAGATCCTAGTGATTCCAACAGTGGATCTTCAGTTGCTCTTGCTGATTTGGAGGCATATAAACTTGTTTGCTCTGAATGCAGCACACTGAAAAGAGTCTGCACAGTAGAAATCTCAGATCTGGGAAATACTCCTCAGAATTATCTACATCACAACTTTGCTACTATTAGAGTAAATCATAACTCAGACACATTGCTTATTGCAAAGCATAGAGATTAAATGACTAGAACATCATGCTATCATCTCTCATATCCTTTTGGCAATGTAAGCATTTAAAATGTGAGCCAAATCTGTGGACTTCCCTGATCTAACAAAATATGTAGATGAGAACAAAAATTGTTCTATTCTCTTCCTCAGGCAGGTCCACAGATTCTAAGAGTGAGATTTTCACCGCAGTATCCACTTAAAGGGCATGAAACTGATAACAATAATTATATCCAATTTCTTATATAAATTGTAATTTTTTAAATTACTTCATGCAACACCTTCTTTTGAAGGAAATATCCACTAATATTTGTATTTAATATGTATTAAATACAAATTTAATATTTACTATTTAGTAAATGGCTAGAAAAGCTTTAAGCATCCTGCAGGATAAATTACTCAAATTCAACCTTTAGGGACATACTGATAAATAATGTTTGTGTTTTTACATATATATTGTTAGACGTTAACTATGTAATCAAATATTCATATTTCTTTATAGTATATAGCAAATCATCCACGAATGATTGAAAATGGGCAGTTGTCTTATGTTAATCCATTTAGCTAATTACCAGTGATGCCTGGGAAATAGTCTATTTGGAAGTCTCCAGGATTGTATATTGTTTCATATGGGGAAGTTTGGGTTGCAAGTCCTAACCTGGATACACCCTGAATATGGTCACTGGACACTAGTCCATAGGTTATACTATGGAATAATTCTGAAAGAACTCTTTGCAACAACAAAGCTCAGCATCTCTGATATGAACCTGACCTCAGAAGTATATTCATGTCTGTCTGTATATGAGCTTTTAACCAATACTCTCTTTTTTTTTTTAATAATTTTTAGTTTAGGTAATAAGAACTGGCTGAGTGTGTTTATTTGGATAAGAGCTGAAATACTCTCTGCCCTTGGAGTTACTGTGTCTGATCCTTTGGGACTGGTAGAACTTTTTTATATGACGAATAAGATTTTCAGTGATTTTCACCACATTTGACTTGGGTGCCTGAGTAGAGGCCTACAGCTGGGCTGCTTTAAAGGAACTCTGTTGTTTGCTTCTGGGTAACCAGTAAGGTATCACAGAGGCTATTTTGTGCTGGCTTGGTAACTCTATGTACCAGAATATCCCTGAGTTTTGGGGATTGGCTGCTCTACTATTCTTTGTAGATCGCCCTAATTGAGGGATCTCAAATGGCTCCCATGGGATCCAAGTCACATAAGACCAGCCAATCTGTCTTCAATACAGAATATAAAATGTTTTTACCAATTTTGGGCTTTGATGGAGGTGTTTTCACTTTAAACTTCTAGAAGACTTAGAAGTATTGTTGTCTCCGACTGCTGGATGGGACATAAGAAGTAAGCAGGATTTTCTAAACATTTTGGTGTGTGCATGTCTCTCTGACAATCTGGGCTCCATCTTTTCCTTAAGGTGACCTGGGGCTTGTCTACGCTATGGAGAAGATCAACATTGCCTCAGTTGATCTTCCGGGGTTTGAATTAGCAGGTCTAGTGAAGAGGGTGCTCCCGTCGGCACCGGTAGTCCTGTTCCTCCTAAGGAGTAAGGCAAGTGGACGGGAGCATGTGCTCCCATTAATCTCCTGCTTTGTGGACAATGCCAAAAAGCCATTTAAGATACTTCAACTTCAGCTATGTAATTAACATAGATGGATTTGCATATCTTAAGTCAACTTTTCCTTTTAATGTAGACCAGGCCTCACTGAGTGGCAAAAATAGAAGTTAACACAAGTTCCCAAGATCTGTGAAAGACTATTCATTTTTATGGATGAAAGCTGAATTTGTCCTCAGAACTACCTTAGCCTGGGGAAAAGTGCAGAACTAGAAGGAAACGGATATTTCTTGAAGTAGTTCAAATTAATATTTAGGAAGTGCTTCTAAAGCTAAATTAAAGTATCAGAATAGGACATTATACATTTGTTGAGAAGTTATTTAAACAGCTGCTTTAAGGAATTAATTAATATTCAGGTTTAATATATTGTTTTTACTTTATATTTCCAGGATAGAGAACAAAGTTGCCAATTCTTTGATATCTTCTTTTAAATCCCAGCAGGGGCTCCAGTTATAGAGGTTACTTCTGAAGTCCACATATCAATATTTGAATCTTCACCAATTTAAAAAGTGAAGCGGGTTACTGGATATCTTTCTTGAACAAAGCATGATTGACATGACTTCAAGTTAAGGTGTTCATCTCCTTCATTTGAAAGAAAAGGGGTGGAGTTGGAACAAAATTCAATCTGTTTCAACCTTGATGAAGTATTAGTGTTAGATAAGAGGCCTTGATTGTGTGGAAATAGGATTAGAGGAGTTAAAACATTCAGCAGGCCTGAGACCATAACCTTTCTGGTCAGTTTGGTGCTCTAGAAATATTGTTCTCTCTGCCCCACTTGGATTAATTATAAGAGTAAAGCAAAAGCACATCTAGGGTGGATTGCTCTTTTGTGTGAGACTTCATTTTTTTCTCTGTGCCATTTTTCAGAACCAAAAGGAAAATGCAGTGTTTGGATTTTTATAAAATCTGCAAGAGATGCAGTTTTCCCTGTTACTGTTTTCTTAGAGGCTACTTCCTAAGAAATCCCTCCACATTCTGAATTCATTTGAAATTCCCATGCAGGATGTTTCCTCTTAAGAGGAAGATGTCAGCTCTCCTTTGTCCACCTCTGAAGAAGGTACACACTATTCCTGCTATTAGGGTTGCCAGAGGGTTTCAACAAATATACCGGACTCGCTTGACATTACATCATAATCTACATTACATCTTATTTAGAAAATACCAGACAGTTATATTTTCTCATTTATATTTTCTCAATTTGTTTCCTGAACAGAAAACTCAAATACTGAATTGTTCAGTTTAAAACCGGACACCTGGCAACCCTACCTGCTATAGGGTGTTAGCGCACACACCCTTGTCCAGCAGGGAAATCTCTAAACAAATAAAATATTGCACAGCAGTCTAATATGGCTTACACAAGCAGAAATGTTGGGTTTTATTTCATTTTATTTTTCTGTGGTAGGGGTTTTATGGGAGAATTATGTAACAAGGGAGAAAGAGCAGAATGTGCAACCAGAAAAGGAGCAACACTGATGCCAAAGCAGGATGCTATGGGAAGAAGGAGCAACATTCTTTAGAGTGCAGCCTCTAGTGGAGAAAAATGAGAATTGGAGAAAAATGCCACAGCTTCAGGTCATAATAAAGACCCTATTGGGAATATTTTAAGAAATTCCTGTATCTCTGGCTTTTTAAAAAAAAAAAAAAAAAAGCAACTTATGCCATATGTAAACAGTAAAACAAAGACACAAAGCCTGGTATAATTAAATAGTTATGAAAAATGCTCCTTAAAAAGCAAAGACTTAAGATGATGATGTGGACATATCTGAACAATCTGCATCAACTGGTTAGTAAACAGTGGTGCAAAAATAACGTATGGGCTGTCTACCATGTCTTACTATGCTGGCAAATTATATAATTAGTCAACATCGGACTACAGAGAAATACAGAAAATATGCTTACTATATAGAAACCAATTTCCATAGCCTTGAACAAACTATAGAGAGACTGTTGCAATATCGCTCATGCTGCTGAAATTCGAAAAGAACTTCCGGAGACACTGAAGAAAGAAATATCCAACAACAAAGTTAAATTGCAGGCAGTAAAGAAATGGATGGATTGAGTGCTTATTCTATCTATTTACTTGTCAATATTCTCAACCCAAAGTGCTAGTGTAGATGCTTAATGGATGAAGATGCTGCTGCTATGATATGGGCATCTAATAATCAACCATCAGACATGCCATCCTTAATCAATTTTCAGGGCTGAAGGCGAACCATTCAAGCAGTACATTTGCTGATGTTTTAAAGAACGTCTCATCACTGAATTAGTAGAAGTCTCTAGCTTAGCAAACTCTGGTTCCAGGTGCTAAAGTATTAATCCAGCTTTTGACAGCAGTACGTTCTTCTGTAGGCACAGAAACAAGATCATTTGGACTGATATATTCAAAGCTGAGAAACTGATTGGGAGTGAAAAATTACGAAAGTATCTCTCTCTCTCCCAGTCTATCAATAAATCAAGAAGGAAGAGGATATCTACTAGTTTTAAAAGTTTGAAGGACATCCAAAGTAACTTAGAAGGCTGTTATCTCATTTTCAAGAGAGTTTGATGAATAGGAACTTGTTCCTGTCACTTTCACAGAAGCATATTTAAAATTTTTCCCAGGTTGACATAAAATAGTAAATTTAATTCATTGATTACAATTAATCCTTCTGTGCTATTAGTAAAACATTTGAAAGTGAAATATGTTTTGATAAGAGAAGTCCATATATCCAAAACATTAAAGGTTTTGCTTAATGAAAATAAATGTGCACTTTCATGAGTTAATTAAACTTCAGTTACAATACTAATGCGACTTTACAGAAATCATAAGCAAAAAGTTAATTATCTAGTAAATAAGCTATTCACCATTTTTAATATACTAAAGATGTATAATTAGGAATATGAATATATTAATCAAATTGATTAAATAAATATATAGGTATAAACAAATGTATACCCTCCTATATAGCAAAAAGATATACCAAAACTTGCATAAAGTTTGTATTTAACTGTAAATCAGCATTGTTTTAATGGTTATATCACACAGTAAGAATGTGCCTTTGGAAAGCTTGATTAAAATAAATAAATTGAGGATTTCTACTTGTAGCCTACTAAATGATATCTGCTTTATTTCGGCCTACTAAAATGATATTTGCTTTATTTTAGTTAAGTGATAACTGTTTTTATTTCATTTTGTTTTTCCTTTAGACTTGAATAGGCAGGTAAAGCAAGGTGCCTGCAGAATTAAGTTTCTGTGAGGTGGCTTATAGCAGTAGGGGGTTAGTTAATACTTGTTTTCTTTATAATTTTCCATAAAAGGGATGAAGCAAGAGTTTGTGATTGGCGCAAGAATCTATTTTTTGCATTCTGCCTAGAATTTGCAGAGAAAAATCTAATGTGATGATAACTGCCATCTCAAATCTCCTGCACAATCGGTCCAGATGTTAAGTTCTAAAACCGCATTCTCATGCCTTTTCCAAGTGGTTTTGGGAGGTCATTCCTAATAAATATTCATAAGGTCCCCGAATATTTTGTCCAATCAGAGATGGTACCCTCAGAAATCTTAGGGTGCTAGGCCCAACTATGGACAAGGAGTTGAACATCCAGAACATTTTGGCACCAAAAGGGGTATTTAGGCCTAGGGATTTGGGAGATCGGGGCTGCTGTCCTAGCTGTTGCTAACACAGTCTACTCCGGAGTGTTTTATTCTTTCAGGTCAGAAACTAAATACTTAGATCTATCTTATTTCTATACTGCTTTCTTGCTTCCTTAATTTTGCTTAAGTTTGCTTTTAGGAATCTCACTACCACTTGCTCCCAGGGAAAGGGAAGCCACCTTTCTCCATCCAACCTTCAGGTCCTTGTGTGTAGGAAATATTGTTGTATTATTATTACTCTTTGTATGCTTAGACAAGTTTTAATTTGATTGTGTTAATGACATCTTGGGAAGGAATTCAAGTGATGTGTTCTTGCTACTGTTTTTTGCGGTGATGGTCCCTTTAGCAATAAAAATGTCATAATCATCCCTTTGGCAAAAAAATTGTTTTCTATTTCATTTCCTGAGTTAAAGTGTGGTTGCTGTCGGTCACCTGACAGCTCTCAAGAGGGGGAATATTATGGTTCCACTGAACTGTAGCCTGGGATAGAGGACGAACCTAGACTTTCTGGTGAAATAGGCGAGCCTAACCCATCCAAATTTACTAAATCTCCTTCTCAGGCTACACATTTGGTGATTTAATTCAGAGTTTACACTGTGTCCTTAAATCAATCCACCCTGACTAGTAGCAATCTTAAATAAGGAACACTACAGACATTTCTTGCCTGATTCCTTGAATGGATTTTACAGTCCAATCTGCCACAAAAGCAGATCAGAACCAATCATTATCTCACAATTTTTCAAAAGGTTCATCACAATGTGGAGTTAATTACTAACTACCTAGATATCCAGTGTTAGTTAAGGATTTCAAAATTAATTTGCAGAAAAATAAAATGTTCTTCAGTCCTAATACTCTGCAGAAAAAAGCCTTCTACTTCCTCTGCTCCTAAAATCAACTGATAGCTCCCTAGTCAGAATGGTACATCCTGCATCCATAGCTAACCAGTGTATGTGCCTCCAATGCAATAAAGGAAACTGAAGACCCACTGTTAGAATAATTAAATATGCCTGAAAATATAACAACATAAAAATCTATGTTCAGAATATTTCATCATAGATATTGATTATATGTCCACTACACACAAAACACTGTGTTAAAAACATTAAAGCTGCAAAGCAGAAGGCTCAAAAGCTATAAAATTTCAGAACTGAGGTTGTACATGTAACATGAATGAGGCCCCAATGTGCATAAGTACAGTATTGTGATATAGTCTCTAATTACATGATCATATACTATTTTTCCCCAGGATTCCTACCTCATTCAGTGCAGAAAATGGATAATGCTCACTGCATAAAAAGCTACTCAATATTTTATTCTATCCTCATTTTTGAATGCCATATCTTATTTATCACACACTATTCAAATATGCTATAAGAACAGAATTATTATTTCCTCATGGACTTTTCTATAATGTTCATCTGAGTACTTCAAAAACACTAATTTATTTTCACAACATTTCTATGAGGTGAGCAAGGGAACTCAGAGAGAGAGACTAAGGCAAGAAGTCTACACATTTTAAGATGCCCAATTTCAGGAGCCTAGGATCTAATTTTTAGTATTGTATTGAGTACTAATCAATATACAATACATCGTATCTTCCAAAGCACAGTTCTCCCCCCTTGCTTTCAGTTGCAGTTCTGAGTGTTCAACATTGCTGAAAATCAGACCCTTGGGTCTCAAGATGGACATCCAGAAATCAGGAATGCACAATTACTGGCTTATGAAAAGTTTGGTTCAAGTCACTTGACAAGAGGAACTCTATAGCAGAGGCTGGGATAGGATCCAAATCCCCTGAGTAGCATTCAACTGCTTTAATCGTGATAGCATTACCTCTCTTTCCCTGCCTCAGTCACAAAATACCATCCAATTTCTGCAGGAGTCATACAGACAATGGCTTCTTTTACTACACTGCTCTGATTTATACCTAGGGCACAGCTCATGCTATGCACTGAATGAGGCAGGAGTTCTAAGTATCATGTAATTAAAAAGACTATCAAAGCAAATGCCCAATTTACCAGAGATTTGCAGATTTCCTAACAGCAGAGGAACACAGGCTCTAGAAGCTTGGATTCTGTTCCAACTTCTGGAGGGCTGTCTAATGGTCAGAGATCCTTCTGCCTCTACTTATTCTGTATGTGTCGCACTCCACCAGTCCTACTGCTATCTCCCTACTCCTTCCTAACCCCTCAATGCATTGCCAGTTTCTTCCTTTAGCTTACCCAATTTCTACATCCTAGTCTCCTTTCACAGCTAGTACTAATCTCCACCTCTGTCTCCTATTCAAGCCCATAAGTCATCTCCTTTGAGCTGCTCACCCAGCCAATTCTAGGGATGTAAAAGTGTAGTTGTTTAAATGGTTAGCCCTGAAAAGCCTCAGCTTATCTGTTTCCATTCCAGTTACACGTTGGCTTTCTGGGAGCAGGGCCAGCAGCCTGGGGAAGCTTCGCTGCAGGCGCTGCAGTACAAAGCTTATATATAAAGCTTTATACAGCAGAGCCTGCAGCATGTGTAACCGCTAGGATATTTAGGTTACATTTTAAAACTAATTTTTACATCCCTGGTAAGTTCCAGTCTCATCTAATCTCACAATTTGACCCCAGGCTCCCATGCCCACCATACCCAGTCCAAGTCTACATGTTCCCACAACCCTCCAAATCTTTCTGCTCCGACTAAGTGAAACAACAACTACAACAGACAGGAGCAGCAGATGCAGGCGCTGTCCTGAGCATTATGTATCTCACAAGAGATGTTCAGCTCCTATCAAGATGAGTCACCATATGGATAAATGTATAATAAATACTGCACAAGTGTCTATATGAATACTACTCCTATTTTCACAGTCAAGCCAAGTTATTTTTGCTCAGTAAGAGAAGAGAACTATTACATACCTTTGTTTTTCTGTTTCAGCTTTTATTTCCTCTGTAAAAGGAAACAGCAAGTTAGAATTCTTATAATAAAATCATAGTTATGGAAATATTAAAGTATAAAATTAGAAGTGACTTTGTGCATATGTTAACAGGTGGAAAGTCACACTTCTATTTGAACTATTACCAAGTTTTATAACCTAATGACAGTTTAAAACAACAAGCACCATAATGAGCAATTTAAACGTTTCTAGAACTTTATGTGATTTGCAACTAATATAATTATTAATTCAGTTTCAAAACCAAGATGAGCTAGACCTCTATTTTCCAAATTATTTAATATTTAAGAGTAGTGCCAAGTTTTACTAAACAAAATAAGGGCCACTATGTGTTAAGCACTTTCAATACACATAGCCTTTCATTAGCCTTTGTCCCAAACAGCTTACCAAAAGATATAAAAGGGTGGGGGAGTAGACTGCAACCAAAACAAGCATACATAAAATGTTTTTTATCCTTTGAAAACATACAACTCTAACATTAAACTGTTTATCAATCCTGTCTTCAATATATCTAATTATAACTATCACTGAAGTGTCATTATATCCTGTCTTCAAGATCCAAACTTTGCAAGTCTGTTTTATGAATGAAGAGAAAAACTACATTCATAATGTCCATCAGTTTTACCTATAAAAACTCTTTCACTTGTTGTCTTAAGAAACCTGCCATATGCCTGGATGTTACACAGGCAATTTTTCCCTTCCAAATATACAATTGGCTGCAAACAACTGTTCATATTGAAGCACTGACCAAAAGCAAAAAAAATGTATTCCTGTAGCATTTTCACTTCAGACATGATATTAAAAGATTTTTTTTTCATTATTGCAACTCAGAAAAATCAATTTTATGAGACTTTAATTCTTTCCCCATCCTTTATATAATCAGGTCACAGATATATTAAACAATGCTTAATTTTGCCAAAGTTTAAATGTCTAGATGCTAGACGTGGTGACAAAACATTAAACAATGGTATAGCTTGTAGCTAGTTTTAAGAAATATATATATCTTCAGATACCATTACTTTGTTGTGAATTGTGAGTAAACTATAACACCTTTTTTTGGAAACACCTGGTGTTACAGCATTAAGGAAACTGATTTCCACAGAATTTGCTCTGATTATAGTAGAGAAAGATACTTACAGTCAAATATGTATAGGATAGGTACATAAAATCTTACTAATATTCATCACAGAAAACAATACTGAGCTATCAGAGCAAAATTTCCTGTTCTAATTGTATCCAACATACATATATTTGCGTAAAAAAACTAAACCAAACCCCACCTTCATTCAGTAATGATATTTTTCTTCAATTAGAAATGATAGAAACATTACGTTACAATCATAATTCACCTTTGAACAAGATCATTAACCAAGAAATGGACTAATTTAGCCTTACATGCACTGAATCATTTGAATTGAACAGCTGCCCACTTTCTCCAGAAATGAAATTAAATTCATTCTCAAGTTGAATTCCTCAATAGTGCACACACTAAATATTTTATATATATTGTTCAAAGCAAAACTTTAAATTATAGCTTTTTACAAACAAAATCTAACTCACTGAAACCTCCCAAAATACAACAAACTGAAGTTCCTGTCTTTATAGCTGAACAGTTTTGAGTATGTAGAAATGGTACTTCTCATTTGTTTTTAATTTCTAAAATATCCTAATGTTTAATACAAAGTGAAACTAACCTACTGTGACAAGGGAATTAAAAAAAAAGCCAAGCCACTTTGTCTAGGTGTGCATCTGAGCAACACTAGGGAAGAAGTATGTGATTATCCTGTGCAGTGAAATGACAGAATAAGGAATGGTGACATCCTGTCAACTTGGCAGTCAAAAACAAGATTAAATCATTTATAAAGGCCTATGAAAAGCGTTCTCTCGCTTCACAACGAATATGTTCAGTTTCTAATTCTATATTAGTTTTTATAATTATGTCTACGTTATGAAAAGAAGTTCTGACCTGTAAAGTTATGCAAATTAACCACACTGTCATGTTATTGATTTCAGAACTATAATACAGAATTTGTAAAACCATTTTATAAGTTACATTTCAAGAGCAAGCAGAAGACAATTCAGTTTTGGGCAAAATGGCTTAAAAACAAACCTAGACCAGCTCTACAAAAATCTGGTTTACACAGAAGACAAGCTATATGATTTGTGCAGTTTTACAACTTTGAATTTAAAAAAATCTACTAGCAATTAACTGTAATGCTTTATATATCCACCAGCTCATTTCAGAACGTTAACAAGCATATTGTAAAGCAAAACAACAACATATCAACTCCAATGAATAACCAGTGATATCTAACACCAATAACGTATCTGATATTTTCATTAAAATATGTTCATGTCCACATAGGAACACACATCCAACGAGAAAAAAAAACAACACTGTACTGTAGGGAATAATAATAATAATAATAATTAAAAAAAAACTGAACAAGCAGTGATCTCTCTCAACAAGTTGTCATCTCTCTTCCCTTCCTGATATGGAACAAAGAAGTCAGCGTCTTCAACTAATATCCAAACAAAGGAACCAAAAAGTCCTCCAAAGTGAAGGGACCCAAACCAACAGACTACAAGGATTGGTGGGTGATAGATGGATTGTGTAAAAAAAAAAAAAATCTAAAGAATTTATCGCTGAATACACTTTGCTGCTAGGCCCCTCTCATTAAAACTGGGGCCTACTAACTTCTTGTGCCACAATATCCTGAAAAAATTAGAAGAAAAAGTAACAAAAAACAGGACTAACAAGATGGTTTATTAGGTAATGAGCTTTCATGGGCCAGACCCACTTCCTCAGATCAAATAGTGGAAGAAAATTGTCACAACCATATATACCAAAGGATACAATTAAAAAAATGAACACATATGAAAAGGACAAATCAAATTTCAGAACAGAAGGGAGATGGGGGGAGGTAAATGTCTGTGAGCTAATGATATTAGAGGTGAAAATTGGGGAAGCTATCTTTGTAATGGGTAAGATAATTAGAGTCTTTATTCAAACTTAAGTGTAAAGTGTCGAATTTAAGCATGAATGACAGTTCAGAGGATTCTCTTTCAAGTGTAGTCATAAGAACATAAGAACATAATGGCCATACTGGGTCAGACCAAAGATCCTTCTAGCCCAGTATCCTGTCTACCGACAGCGGCCAACACCAGGTGCCCCAGAGAGGGTAGACCGAAGACAACGATCAAGCGATTTGTCTCCTGCCATCCCTCTCCAGCCTCTGACAGACAGAGGCCAAGGACACCATTTTATCCCCTGGCTAATAGCCTTTTGTTACGGCGTCCCCTGGGATCACCCCGAGTTCGGGTGAGTCCACGTCCCACTAGGGACGTATTCGTCTTACGACCGACCGCCTGTCCGCGGTCCGAGGCTTATAACTCTGGCACACTCTGGGCTCGAGCGGGCCTGAGGGGGTCGGGAAGGGGGCTCGGGCCCTCCCACACTCCGAGCCCCGACCCAGGGCCCTAAGACAGGGACGACTGTCCCTTGACAGTGGAGGGGGTCAGGTTCCCCAAACCCTCCACTTGCGGGGTCCGCAGCCCCGCCCTGGGTCACTTCTTCCCGACTCAATCCCCGTGGATTCCCCAGCTGGGGGATAGACTCACCCTGAGTCCCTTCCTCTGGCGGGGGTCCATGTCCAGGGGGCGTCTCGCGCTTCGCTCTTCTGGCAGGGGTCTGGCCGCCTTCCACCTCGTGGAGCTTCCCCCTTGGCCTGGGCTCTCGCCCTTTTGAATATCCCGCCCTACCACCTCCTGGGCGGGCCTCCTCCCGGCGTTCGGGGCCCCGCCCTTCTGTGCGTCTGGCTCGGCGCTTTCTGTGACGTCACTCGGCCGCGCCGACCCATCCTCCCGGCTGCTGGCTGTCCCTGCTCTTACTCCGGCTTCCGGGTTCCCTGCGGCCGGACCTCCCCCGTCCGCCCACCTTCCCGGGGGTCCGCTCTCCACCCCGGTGCCCGGTCTAGTGCGGGGGAGTGCGGGCAAGGCGCCTGCCCCGTCACACCTTTTATGGACCTAACCTCCATGAAATTATCTAGCTTCTCTTTAAACTCTATTATAGTCCTAGCCTTCACAGCCTCCTCTGGCAAGGAGTTCCACAGGTTGACTACACGCTGTGTGAAGAAGAACTTTCGCTTATTAGTTTTAAACCTGCTCCCCATTAATTTCATTTTTAGTCTTAAAAGTCTTAATTTCAGTCTTAAAAGGCCTTTGAAGCAGGATGCAGGTAATCAAGTCGTTGAGACAATGTCCTTGCTGGTTGAAATGGCAAGAAACTGTGGTGTCCAGGAAATGGATCTCTCGTGTAGAAAGGTCCAGGCTGAGATTGATGGTGGGGGGTAGGTTGTTAAAAATCTCTGTGGAATGTCTCCAGTGTTTCTTGGCCGTACATCCAGATCATAAAGATGTCATCGATGTAGCGCAAGTTGCCTGGACCATTCTACATGAGAGATCCATTTCCTGGACACCACAGTACAAATCAGCAATGGAAAATTAGACACCACTCTCAACAGAAAACCCACTGACTCATACAGTTACCTACATGCCTCCAGCTCCCATCCAGAACACACCATACGATCCATCATCTATAGCCAAGCCCTTCAATACAACCGCATCTGCTCTAATCCCACTGACAGAGACCAGAAACTTCAGGATCTCTATCAAGCATTTATAAACCTCAACTACCCACCTGGAGAAATAAAAAAGCAAATTGAAAGAGCCAGACGAATACCTAGAAACCATCTACCTCAAGACAGACCCAAGAAAACCAACAATACACCACTTGTCATCACCTACAGCCCCCAACTTAAACCTGTCCAACACATTATCAATAAACTACAGCCTATTCTGGAACAGGATACTATACTCCAAGAGGCTCTGGGAGACAGACCCATAGTCTCCTATAGACAACCACCTAACGTCAAGATGATTCTTACCAGCAACCACAGGACATACCACACTAATACCAACCCTGGTACCTTCCCTTGCAACAAACCCCGTTGCCAGCTTTGTCCACATATTCGCTCTGCTGATACCATTATTGGACCTAACCAAGTGAGTTATAACATCAAGAACACATATTCCTGAGCATCCAGAAATATAATTTATGCTATCATGTGCCGAAAGTGTCCATCTGCTATGTACGTTGGACAAACGTCTCAGACACTTCGCCAAAGGATCAATGCCCACAAAACAGATATTAGACAGGATCACAAAGAAAAAACAGTTTCTTGCCATTTCAATCAGAAAAGACATTGTCTCAACGACTTGATTACCAAGGCCTTTTAAGACTACACTTGAAAGAGAATCCTCTGAACTGTCATTCATGCTTAGATTCGACACTTTACACTTAAGTTTGAATAAAGACTCTAATTATCTTACCCATTACAAAGATGGCTTCCCCAATTATCACCTCTAATGTCATTAACTCACAGACATTTACCCCCCCCATCCCAATTCTGTTCTGAAATTTGATTTTTCCTTTTCATATGTGTTCATTTTTTTTTTAAATTGTATCCTTTGGTATATATGGTTGTGACAATTTTCTTCACTATTTGATCTGAGGAAGTGGGTCTGGCCCACGAAAGCTCATCATCTAATAAACCATCTTGTTAGTCTTTAAAGTGCTACATTGTCCTGCATTTTGCTTCAAGAAATATAGGACAGACATGGTAAGGAAGAAGCTAATGAAATAAAGCTTTCCCCATGAATCTGAGTGAGATTTCCACAGTATGGGAAGACACAGGCTAATAATCATGAAGGGCCAAATTCCCCATCACGCTCCATAATGGACAACACACACACACACACACACACACACACACACACACGGATCGGAAAATTCTGCTAACTTACCTCCAACATAATTACAGATTGGGAGTGGACATAATTAGAGTTGGAAGGAGGACAGAAAAAAATGTGACGTAAGTGGCAGGTATTCAGTTTCCAGAAGTCACTGATGTTCTGGAGGCCATCAACTGTTGGACATTGTCTACACTGGAGATGGAGCAACAAAGCTTTCTTAATTCACATGTGCTTAACCCGCCCACCTCATGACAAAACCTTTGCCCCAGCAAGTACTCTCCTGCTAACACAAAAAATGCCACTCGTGGGGTATTAAGAGTTTTTTGTCCGCAAAAGCGTAAACAAAAAATGTCTATGCTGCCTTTTAGCAACACAGCCATGTTATTCAGAGCTGTGTTGTGTAGACAAAGCCTAGGACTCCCTGCTAGCACTGTATAAGTGAAGCTACTGAATTACTTTGGAAAAACCCCTCAGGGTGTTATACTTCACAGAGGGGCTCCCAAAAAAGTCCAATATATCACCTGAGGATAACTGAGCTACAGACTTTGATGGGATGGTGAGGATGGCAGAGAGGTAGAAATATACATCCCACTTCCCATGACCCTCACACAAACAGCTGTAAGGCCACGTATAGACTTTGGAGAAGATCGATGCTGTGGTAGTCAATGTTCTGGCATTTGATTTAGCAGGTCCAGTAAAGACCCACTAAACAGAACGCTGAAGGCATTCTCATCGACATCGTTACTCCTACTCCTTGCGAGAAGTAAGGGAAGTCAATGGAAGCATTTTTCCTGTCAACCTCCCACTCTGAGGATAACACCAAAGCTTGGCTTGAGATAGGTCAACTCTACCTATGTTTTATGTAGCTGGAATTGTATACCATAGGCCAACCTTCTGCTGTAGTGTAAACCTGGCCTAAGGCCAAGTCAACAATTGGAGCTGCGGATATCACACTCAGGCCAGGTTAGCACTACAGCAGAAGGTTGGCTAAAGGTATGCAAGGTGGTGTAAGAATATTTTTAAATAAATAAATTATGTCGCTGGAGATGATGTACCATCAGCCAAGCTTCAGTGCTGTTTTCACATTGTGAGGTCAATGGAAGAAACACCTACACTGACTTCCCTTACTCCTCATGAGGAGTACGAGTTCCAGCATCGATGGGAGAGCCCTCAGTGTTGGATTTAGCAGGTCTTTAATAAACCAGCAAAATTGAATGCCAGAAGATCAACCACCATGGCATCGATCTTCTCCATAGTCTACTGCCCATTCTACCTTGTTATTTTTAGTGTCCTAGCTCAAGCAGCTCTACACCAGTTCCTACAGCCGCTATGGTATAATAGAATCATCTGACAGGCTCCTTTTACATGCATGGGAGGGGTGATATAGCTCAACAGAAAGGCTAACTGAACTGTAAGATTTGCAAAACCAATTCATGAACCATTTTAAAAAGCTTGTAAATCGAGTAATACAAGATAGTGTCAATTCTCCTTCACCTGTGTTTGCAGGACTTTGAGCCCTGTGGATACAAACTCTAGTATTTGAAAAGGTGTCTACGATTTTGGTTTGCAAACATTTGTACCCAATTCAAGAAAATATTTTGATTTATACAGAGAGCTATGCCATGCCTTTATTTTTAATTTTACAGTACTGAGCACAGTACCCACATTTTAATAAGATTCAGTGGAAGGCAAGAGTAACTTATTTTTATAGTTGAACTGATTTGTGTAGAAGATTACCTGTCTTCATTAAAACAATATATATCTAATACTATAGTTAATATCACAAGAAAAGTCAGATACATTAAACAGAACAAAAATGGATATACATATTATACACTATATATATTTTAATAATTGAACAAGTCAGTATGAAACTATATTTTTACTGGTAGGCTGTGTCTAAACTGGCAAGTTTTTCCACAAAAGCAGCTGCTTTTGTGCAAAAACTTGCCAGCTGTCTACACTGGCCGCTTGATTTTGCCCAAAAGCACTGACGTTCTACTGTCTGAAATCAGTGCTTCTTGAGAAAATGCTTTGATGTTCCCATTCGGGCAAAAGCCCTTTTCCGGAAATGTTTTTGTGCAAGAGGGCCAGTGTAAACAGCTAAAAACTGTTTTGCGCAAAAAAGCCCCAATGGCGAAAATGGCGATTGGGGCTTTCTTGCGCAAAACCGCGTCTAGATTGGCATGGACGCTTTTCCGCAAAAAGTCCGTGCCAATCTAGATGCTCTTTTCTGCAAATGCTTTTAACGGAAAAACTTTTCTGTTAAAAGCATTTGCAGGAAATCATGCCAGTCTAGACGGAGCCATATAGTATAAAATATTTTATACTATAACATGGAAAATAGTGGGTACATTTATCATATCAGATTATGATACTGGAAAAATGATAATGTTATCAAACATTTCATTTATGACACTTCCTTCCAAAAAGATACATGCTTCATTTCTTCCCCATTATAGTTCAGCAGTTTATAGATGTGCTTGTCTAACTGTAACCATGGTATTGTAGCACATGGCATTCCTTCTTGTTTAAAAGGAAAGTGTGAACTGAGTTCTTGATTCAGCAAGGAGTTGCACATAGGCGCAAGGTTGCTGCCTAATGTTACCCAGAGAACTCAATTTCTAAGCAAGGAAGGTGTGAAAGTGAGATAAGTTGTTTTTTAAAAACTGTTTCTAAATGTACAGAAGGGGGGGCTGGACAAGGAACCTAGAGAATATAATATGCAAACAAGTGATCCAAAACCAAGATAAGAGATGAGCGTTTGAAAGGACAGAGCAATTCTGAGTCAGTCCTCTTGAGTTACAGCAAGTGGTTTCCAGGCAACGTGCAATGAAGAAGCATTTAATACAATATTTATACTGAAATAGTGTTGTCATGGCTCCTTCCCCACTCTGGCACGATAAATGCAGATGTGGGGGCCAGCAAAAGTACCCCAAAACCTTATCTACCAGTCTTTGGTATAAAACTTCCCCCCAAAATCTTAACCTAGATTTTGGGAATAAGTCGCCACTATAAGTCGACCCAAATATTAATAAAGCAACCAGGGAGAGACTACTTGGGAAATCTCAACCCTAAAGTACAAACTAGGACACAAAATTTAACCAATACCAGGTTAATAAAAAGAAAAATGAGAAAGAACTTTTATTATCACCACAATATTCCTGTTGCAAGCATAATGATAGAACAGTAGCAAAATAATATACTCATGGAGGAGAAATTTACCATGGGCCAGAAACTTAGTTATAAAAGGAGAGCAAAACCCATTTTTAAATGCACAGACACTAGATCCCATTTTCCAAACTATAAAACAATAAAACGGATTTATCTAAATTTTATCCCACTTACAGACTGAAGAGTATTTACTTAGAGGGAGACATCCTGCCCCCTTCAATAGCTGGAGAAAAAAACTCCCCAGAGACAAAGGACGGAAAAAACAAACATTCCTTTGTCCCTGTTCGAAATTCCTACCTACATCCCCATTGACCAACTCTACCTGAGTTAGGTACAGTTAACCCCTTAGTCTCCATGCTGCTGGTCATCTCTTATGATCATGACAAGTGTACATTGTGAAGTGTGTATTTTAAAGCATTTGCTGGATTTAGCTGGCTCCTCTATATTTTTTCTGGTTAGTGTTTCCAATATTTGACAATGGCAATATTGCTCAAGTTGGCATGCAGCATTTATGGAACAAGGAGAAAGCTTTCAAATGTCACCACAGTGGGTAGGAGGCAGTTCTTTTCATTGTTACGTATACTTGAGCCCTGACCTAGCAGTTTGCAAATTCCTCTGATTTCAAAGCTCTCAATACTAGGTGCTAAGCACTGTACTACAGCTAGTACTGCACTTAAGAAATCTAAAATTTACATAAGTCATCAGCATTAAGCAAAGAAAAAAACCTTGCAATTTTCATTATGTATTTAAATTTACTGTGGTAGTTTCTAATGGGGCCCAACCTGATTAAGTCCTTTATGCTAGTCATTGTAAAAAATGTTAGCGTCTCCAACCCTCACAACTAATAATGAAAACAGGTTATGCTAAATACATTTTTATTTTCTTTAGAATGGAAGTGCAAAGGTAGCTAAACAGATACCAAAACTCATTTGAACTCATTGCTCTTTGCGAGTACTAATGCTTAGCATTAGCAGAGAAGAAGACCAATATTAAAAACTTTTCTCCTCCGGACAAAACAGTCATGTTAATGCTTGAAAGGCAACTCAGAGACTTCCAGGAAGAACGAAAATAATCTTATTTAAGTAGTCCAAACAAAAGAGAACTAGCAAAGGAAATCTGAGCTGAAAGCAGCACCTGCATATAAACTGCAAGCGTGGTAATCCAAAGAGTCACTATTCCCATTGTACAGTTCCTTAGGATAACCAAGGTACAGAGGTTTCAGGGGGTAGCCGAGTTAGTCTGTACAGGATAAACTAAAAAACACAACAAATAGTCCGGTAGCACTTTATAGATAACAAAACATGTAGATGGAATCATGATCTTTCATGGGCACAGTCCACTGCTTCAGATGACATACATATCACTGCAGAGATAGCCCCCACTCTAATCTGGGTGTTGCTCCATCCTCTACATCCTCTTCACAGAAAAACTTCTTATCCAAGAGTGGAGTGCGCTCTAAGACTAGGTTAGTATATATATGGCTGAGGGAATAGGCTTGAGCCCAAGCTTCTACTCTGCCCAGCCTGGCAACCTAACTACTTCACAGTAAGAGCACAGGTTAATCAAGCCTAGGTGCCAAGAGCCCTCCAATCCCTTCACACAATTCTTCCTGGGCCATATTTTCTTGTCAGTGGACAGAAAAATAATATAGAGCTTCACCGCTTTTCAGAGTTATCTAATCTACTCCAATAAGGTGTTCCCCTATGATGCCATTGACTGTCAATGAAAGCAATAAGAACTGCTGATTGAAAAGAAGAGGCCAGAGATAAGCTTCTACAGGAGATGCATAAAAACTTTTCCAATAAGTCAGACTGCTCCTTGAACAGGACAAGAGAAACCAGGCTGCAGCTGGAAGGAAGCTGGAAATGGAGGACAAAACGGCAGGGGGCTACAATGTCCATGACCATGACACAAGATAGAAAGAGTGACAGCTGGAAGAGCATTAGCAACATAGTATTTCTGCTGTTTAATATACACTCACACTAAGGGATTAAACAACAAAGATAGGAATTTCAAAGCAAAGCTTTTCATAAAGTCTCATATTAACACCACGTAAGTGATCATAAAATTGTTAAACCAGTTTCATCATACAGCTACATCAATATAGCTCAGTAATGCTGCGCTCACACAGCCATTTTGGTAAGTCTCCCTGAAAGGATGTAGACACACATGACATCAGTTATTTCCCAAACTATTCTGGATCCAGCTATGAGAGGTGCACTTCCTGTTTGTACTGAGCCTATAAACCAACATAACCATCAACCCACTCTTGGTAAAAACTCTCTACGTCTTATGCTTGTGCTTTCTGAAAGCTTCTGACAAGGTTCCTCACCAAACACTCTTAAAGCAAGCAGTCATGGCACAAGAAAGGAAGGTGCTCTCATGGATAAGTAACTGATCAAAAGACAGACAACACATGGTAGGAATAGTCAGTTTTCAGAATGGAGAGAAGTAAATTGTGGTGGCCCCTGGGGTATTTACCAGGATGACTATTCTTCAAAATACTCATAAATTATCTGGAAAAAGGTATAAGCAATGAGTGGCAAAGTTTGCAGATGATACAAAATTATTTGAGGTAAATCCAAAGGAGACTGTGAATATTTGCAAAGGGATCTTACAATACTGGGCAACAAAACAAGATGAAATTCAATGCTGATAAACGTAGGGATGTAAAATTTCAATTAGTTGATAAGGGTGCCTCGGCTGTTGCTACACTTCAAAGGCGAAAGTGCTGCAGGGAGCATGGGGCAGCGGGGGACTCGAGAAGTCCCCCACTGGCCCTGTGCTCCCCATGGCATTTCAAAGTGGCAGTGCCGCATGGAATCTGGGTCAGCTGAGGACCACGGCATTTCAAAGCAGCAGTGCCACAGGAGCCCAAGCTCAGTGGGGGAGTCCCCAGCTGACTCCAGTGTTTCAAAGTGGCAGACTCCAGGCTCCATGCAGCGCTGCCGCTTTGAAATGCCACGTGCAGCCTGGGAGTCCCCAGCTGGCCCTGGGCTGCACATGGCGTTTCAAAGCAGCAGCACTACATGGAGCCTAGGGTCTGGCTCCAGGCTCCATACTGCACTGCCACTCTGAAGAAGCCTCTCTTCACTCCCCTCCCCCGCACTGTCTCTTTCTGATAGAGGCAGCAAGGGGGGGGGAAGCAACTAGTCGACTAGCACGTCAACTAACCGATAAGCATTTGCTTATTGAACAGTAGACTAGTCATTCACAAAAATAGAGAAATGCAAAGTAATGCATATTGGAAAATGTAATCCCAAGTATACATACAAAATTATGAGGTCTAACTTACCTGTTACCACTCAAGCAAAAGATTTTGGAGTCTGTGGATAGTTCTCTGAAAACATCCATTCAATGTGAAAGCAGCAGTTGAAAAATTAATAAAATGTTAGGGGGAGACACAATAAGATCAGTAATATCATAATGCCACTATATAAATCCATGGTACATCCACACTTACACTACATACAGTTTTGGTCATTCCATCTCAAAAGAGATATATTAAGAATGAAAAAGATGCAGATATGGGACACAAAAATGATTAACATTTTTATTCATGACCGCGGGACAAAAATAGTAGCATGCTAATAAAAATCTGCAGATAATGCAAAGTTGGGAGATATTGCAAACATGGAAGAAGACCAAAATAACACACAAATATCTGGACAAACCTGAAAACTAGAGTAATAGAAATGAGATTAAATTTAAATAGAGCAAAGTGAAAGGTAACACTGAGGGACTAACAAGAATTTTTGCTATAAACTGGCGATGTATCAGTTAAAAGCAGAGGAGGAGGAGGAAAGACCTAGATTCATTGATTGATCTCAGATCTATTATGAGCCACCAACAGGATACACTCATGAAAAAGAGCAAAGAGATGCAAATTGGCTGTCAACCAATTTGGCATGGGCAGTCAGTGCAGCTGAGGGAGGCAGGCCCCTAGCCCCACCTATAGCCCCACCCCACCACAGGGAGGGGAGGAAGTGGGGCAGTGTGCTTGCTCCCACCATGAGGAGGGGGAGAGATGGGAGGGTATGTGCACACGCCCCAGCCCCTCCAGCTCCCAGACTGGGGAGGGAGGAGGCCACGTGGCTTCAGCCACCCTGGCCTCTGGAGCACCAGGGAAGGAGAAGGCCACAAGGCTCTAGCCTCCCCAGCCTCCAGAGCACCAGGGTGGGTTTGAAATTAGATAACATTTTCTAATCATCAGAGGAGTGACGTTCTGGAACAGGCTTGCAAGGGAAGCTGTGAGAGCAAAATACCTAACTGGCTTCAAGACTGATGGGATGGAATAATGAGACTGCCTGGAATGGCATGTGGCTGATCTACAACTGCTAGCGGCAAAAATTCCTAATGGCCAGAGATTGGGTCCTAAACGAGCAGTAACCAGATCACTACAGAAAATTGTCTCGGGGCTGGCTGGTGAGTTTTCACAACATGCTCAGGGTTCCAAGACAATTGGGCAAGGTCTCCTCCTGCAAAAAAGCTTAAAAGCATCCTTCCCCAATTAACTTCTCACCTTGCAAGATCCACAGAAACTCTGATTCATTCCTTTTTAACCCTCCCTAAACATAGTAAAGCCGTATCTACATAAGGAAATATTACAAAAATAAATTATATTGGCGGAAGCCCAGACAGTAGTTACTGGCAATGTTAGTTAAACCTGCTGACAAGGAGGGCTGACATAGTAACAACAGATCCAACCACAGAGGCAGGCAGATATGACAGCAAATGCACAAGTGAATTAGCTACACTGACTTTAGCCTTATCCACCCTCTCTCTCTCTCCTCCGTAAGGGATCATCAGCAGTAATCTTTTGCAAAATCTCCTACCTTTGCCAAAGCCTCCATACTGCTCTAGTTCTCCTGTTTGCTGGCTTCCTGTGCTAGGTCCTCATTGTGCCTTCTTCCATGCCAACTGTTAGCCTTGGAAACAACCTTTCACTTTTTGTGAGCCACTCAGCCATCATCTCTTTAATTCTCCTTAAACAGCCACCCACTTTCTGTCAACACTTTCACAGATGATTCACACACATGTAAAAAAACTTTCTATTCAAATTGAAACAGAAGATTCTAAACATGCTCAATCTGCTCTCTGGTCTACATTCCCCACCTATCATTTTCTTTCCACAATTTTCTCGCTACCTTTTACTTTCTAGTTCCTTTCATCTCTGTGGTGTATAATGCCATAATACATGGACTGATATACCCTTCTTAAAATACCTTCTGACAGCCTGTAACCTATTTCAGGCTTTGGTGAAACAGTCCCCAACTCATGTGTTTTCATTTCCCAAGTCTGCAGTAGGCCACACTAATTGGACATGGGCTCATTTTACTCTCTCAGCATTCACATACTCAAGGTGTGGAACAGAGAACTCATTCTGCTGTGCCTCACAAGCACTGAAGCCCTTCAGTACCACAGAAAGGAAAGACAGGAAGTTAGGATGGCTGAAGTGTGTGCATTAGGGATGTAAAATCCCAGCTAAAAAGTTACCCAGTTAAACAGAATGTTTAACTGATTAACGGTAACAATCCTGCAGCAGAGGGCTACTCCAGCATGACTGGACTGAAGCAGGCCTCAGTCACAGTTAACGCAGCCAGAATAGAGCACCCTCTGAGCAAAGCTGGAGCAGATCCCCGCCTGTGCTATCAGAGCAGCTCCCTGCCAACTAACCAGTTACCATAGTAATCATACCAGTAAGGGTACTTACCAGGAAACTGGTTAACTAGTTAACCCTTTACATCCCTAGTGTGCATATTGGTTGGATGGCACCTGGCAAAGTGAAGTCCGATGCAGTAAAGATGTCAATGATTATGACCACTACACACATTCAAAGAACCAAACAAGTTTAAGAAATACTAATATAAGCAATGTATAATTTTGTATGCATTGTATAATTTTGGTATGACAGGGACTAATTTAGCTATAACTACTTAAGAGAGAGATCTTCACCATTGTGGATAGCTCTCTGAAAACATCCATTCAGTGTGCAGCGGCAGTCAAAAAAGCAAACAGAATGTTAGGAACAATTTAAGAAAGAACAGAGAATAAGACAGAGAATATCTTATTGCCTCTATATAAAACCATGGTACACCCACATCTTGAATACTGTATTCAGACGTGGTCTCATCTGAAAAAAAAAAAAAATATTGGCATTGGAAAAGGTTCAGAAAAAAACCCAGCCTGGGCGGGAGCTCTTACTCTCTTGGGCTCCTCCTGGATTGGGGGGTGGGGGTCTCTCTCTCCCTCCTCTCCAGGACCCCTTCCAGGGCAGGGGAGGCTCTCTCCCTTTTTCCTGGGCTCTGCTCCACTTACCTTTTCTTGTGGCAGACAATATGGCAGAGTTGTACCACCCGTACCACCCAGAGAGTGGTCATGCTGGACACTCTCTGGATGGTACAACTGCCCCTAGTAGACAATGCAAGATAGCTCTCCCCTGTAGGCTCTTTGCCCCCAGTGGCCACCCTCATATCATGGTCCTCTGAACAGCAGCTCCTCCATTTGCATGTTATGGAAAACAGTCCTTTGCCCAGAACTTCCTGTTGTTCTGGCACGACAACACCTTTATCTTGCTTTAAGTTAAGAGAAGAGGAAGCTGCATGCCAAATTTGGTGGCCCTAGCTCTCACCGTTTAGGAGGAGTTCTTGAACAAACAGACTCTGAGACAGACACACAAACAGCCCAACACATTCTAATATATATAAGGTGTCCAAAAAAGAACATACAGTCAAAGAATTTTTTAAAAATTTATTGCATGCTCCTTTTAGTTTTCAAATCTGAAGCAATAGATATATGCTGCTCCCTGTCAATTTCATGCTTGGAGGCATTACAGGACTAAATGCCAAGGGAACACAGATTGAGAACACCATACCAAGATAGGTGCCCAGATTTGTTCTTCAATTAAATGTCAAAACCTGAAATCCTTAATGATAAGCATTCAGCACAAACACTAATTATATTTCATGGCCTGATTCCACCCAATGAGCATTGCAAGTCGCTATAGGTCTTTTTCCTTTAAAATACTAATCAATTTAATTTCTACATGATGGCTTGATATTTACAAAAAATAAAAAAGGCAATTGGAGAACAGAAATATATCTTTGAACAAAAAACAAATGATGCAAAATTGTAATCTAACATAAATCCAGCTTCTTACAACTATTTCAAATTACTTATTCAAGTCCATAGAAGTGGCACTGACAGGATGCAGGAGAGTTGTATACAGCATTTGTTGGCTAAAGAAAGCAACAAAGATCCTTTGAGGATGGCAACATAAGTAAAGAATGAGGATAATGATGAAGCACATTATGCCCTTGTTTTTAAACTGGACAAAGGATCCTAATGCCTGCAAAAAAAGAAAATGTAAAAAAGAAGATACTCATCTGATGATTTTTCTCAAATCTATTCTGTTTCATTACTTGTGTAACCCCAATTAAAATCCAAAGAAATAACAATTTTCACAATTATGCACAGGAGCCTAACACTTGTTTGGGATACACTGTTCTTTCAACTAAAGGGAATACTTATTTTGTTTTAGTAATAAACGTTGGGGACACCACAAAAAAAATGTGTTTCTCAAAACAATAACACGTCCCCAAATTCTATACAATAATACAAACATATAATCTTCGTTTTAAGTTAGAAAGGCAAATATTTATTTTAATGAAACAAAAAAGACAGGACCACGCAGCCTTTTGTTTCAGCAAGACCAGACTAACACGGCTACATCTCTATTACTATTTATTTTAATGAATTTTGACAACTGTTTCTTTAACATAGTGGTTGTCAAACTTTTTGGGCTCCGGAGCCCTTTACATGCGTAAAAATTTATGTGGAGCCCCAGCGGTCCATTGATTGTATGTGTTGTACCTATCGATGTTTCCAGTTTGTCAACCTGTTAATTGGTGAGGCTACTCCAAACTTGTGAGAGAGCCCACTTTGGAAAGGGGCTTCTCCAGCCAGGCTTGTGCAGTCCCTGCCTGCACCCAAGAAAGGGGGTGGGGAAACTAAAGCTACCCCCCCCCACCTACTCTCCCCTTTAATTGGTTAGCCAGTAGGTTTAACCAATTAAACAGGATTTTACATCCTTCATTAATACCATACAGATAATAAATATCGCATGCCCCTCAGTTTAACAGATACAGCTATTTTCCCCGTTCTCCACAGTTAACATAATCATATACTCATTAGGTCTTCAGGCAGCAGTTTGTATTATATTGTCTATTCCCTGATGTGACAATTTTAAAATTTTAAATTATGTCAGGTTCAACTTCTGCCCAAGTTCCATGTTAATTTTGGTGGCCTTAAAATAAAAGTTTTCTTTTTTCAAAGGTGTTTCTCGCTCCCAAGTCACCCTATGAAAGACCAAAAGAAACACACAAAATTAAATTACTACATGGTGAAAACTGTAAAATGGACGAAACAAAGATTTTTTTGCCTCACCCATTATTTCAGCTATAGCAACCTTAATGGCTAGGACTAGTATTAGTTATATTTTTAATGTTATTTAGAAAGCAGACATTTGAAGTGTCAAGAAATAAGCCAAAAATAAAACTGTTTAGATGAACTATGTGACAAAGCACTCCCCTCCCCCCCCCCCACCACCACACTTTATGAAATGAACTTATGGACATGAATATACATAACTCAAAGGTGGTTTGAGCAAATTATTTCATGTAAGCCATCAATCTTCATGTCATGATCTGCTGATTCTGTTTATCTTACTCTGTTGTATGCATCATTTGTGTGTGTAAAATTAGGCACATGGAGTGGAGAATACTTTGAGAGTTTCAAATGTGTGAATGGGAGACATGGAGGGTGTTATCTGCAACTTCTAGATGATCCACTGCTAAAACAATCTTTTATCCTTAAGTCTGAGCAGTGGTTGGTAGGGAGTGGCCTCAACTCCTTAACAAGAGGAATGGGAAAGCAGAGGCTTAGGTCTTTTCAATGGGCTGGACCTGAAGGAAGGAGCCTGAGATCCCAGAGTGGAGGTAGAGAGGCTTGGTTTAGAGTGGCAGCTGGAAAAGAGGTTTTAGGGTGAGTTTGATTAAGTTTGCACTGAGGTTTCAATGTAGAATTGGTCAAGCGGTTTTGTTTCTTTTGATTTGTAACCTACTTTGCTCTGCCTACTTTCACTTCTTACTACTTAAATCCTACTGCTTCAACTTAATAAAACCATTTTTATTTTTTTATTTTCTATCAAACCCAGTGTAGGGGGAGGGGGGCAACCACTGTGCACATTCCCCCTTTCATTGCTAAAGGGGGCTTATCTAATTCTTTGGGGTTTGGTCTCATCTGGGAAGTGCTCTCTCAGGAGGCTGGGCCCTAAACTGCACTGCCCTTGGACCTGAAGTGGTTCAGTATCTGTACTGCTTCTTGGTGGGGGCAGGGACCTCAGCTCAGGGCCTTGGCTGAGGGAGACCAGCAGAGCTGGCCCAGCAAGACCGGGCAGCGAGGAGCCCCAGAGAGCAGGAAGGTGAGTGGCAGTGGCCATGTCAGCACCCCGGAAGGCACCCCCAAGGGGTCATCTGTGACCGCACCCCGTCACAAACTAAAAGGAAGAATTTTGGATAAAGATACAGAATGTTTTTATGAGGCTGGAAAGCATGGTGACAGATAAAAGTTAACTTGAATAAATACAAAAGTACAGTATATTTTATATGTGGACTGTAAGCTTTTCATGGTTTGATGCCATGTGAGCTATTGCAAAACATTTGGTAGTCACAGTGGCCAACTTACTGAATATACCTGCTCTTATCACTTCAGAGATTAATTTAAAAAATAAGACACTGTGGCTACGTCTACACTGGCCCCTATTCCGTAATAGGGATGCTAATGTAGCACTTGGGAATAGGCAAATCTGCGGGGGATTTAAATATCCCCCGCGGCATTTGCATTTTCATGGCTGCCGCTTTTTTCCGGCTTGTAGATAAGCCGGAGAAAAGCGCCAGTCTGGACGTGATCCTCCGGAAAATAAGCTCTTTTCCGGAGGATCTCTTATTCCTACTTTCAAGTAGGAATAAGAGATCCTCCAGAAAAGAGCTTATTGTCTGGAGGATCGCATCCAGACTGGCGCTTTTCTCTGGCTTATCTACAAGCCGGAAAAAAGCGGCAGCCATGAAAATGCAAATGCCGCGGGGGATATTTAACCCCCCCGCAGATTTGCCTATTCCCAAGTGCTACATTAGCATCCCTATTACGGAGTAGGGGCCAGTGTAGACACAGCCTGTAGGTACTGTCCAGATATCTGTTGGGAAAATAACATAGACTATCCAGTAAGTTCTTGGACTGCATTGGAGACAACTTTTTATTTCAGAAGGTTCAAAAAGCTACCGGAGGAAAGCTGTTCTAGATTTGATCCTAACAAATAGGGAGGAACTGGTTGAGAATTTGAAACTGGAAGGCTGCTTGGGTGAATGTGATCATGAAATCATAGAGTTCACAATTCTAAGGAAGGGCAGAAGGGAGAACAGCAAAACAGAGACAATGGATTTCAGGAAGGCTGATTTTGGTAAGCTCAGAGAGCTGATAGGTAAGGTCCCATGAGAATCAAGACTGAGGGGAAAAACAACTGAGGAGAGTTGGCAGTTTTTCAAAGGGACATTATTAAGGGCCTAGAAGCAAGCTATTCCGCTACGTCGGAAAGATAGAAAAATATGGCAAAAGACTGCCTTAGCTTAACCACGAGATCTTGCATGATCTAAAAATAAAAAAGGAATCATATAAAAAATGAAAAGTAGGACAAATTACAAAGGATGAATATAGGCAAACAACACAGGAATGCAGGGGCAAGATTAGAAAGGCAAAGGCACAAAATGAGCTCAAACTAGCTACGGGAATAAAGAGAAACAAGACGACTTTTTATAAATACATTAGAAGCAAGAGGAAGACCAAGGACAGGGTAGGCCCACTGGTCAGTGAGGAGAGAGAAACAGTAACAGGAAACTTATCATTAAGCATATCTGCCATTTCCTTCTTTGTTTCGATCTTCACCGAGAAGTCTGAAGGAATGCCTAACATAGTGAATGCTAGTGGGAAGGGGGTAGGTTTAGAAGATAAAATAAAAAAAAGAACAAGTTAAAAATCACCTAGAAACGTTAGATGCCTCCAAGTCACCAGGGCCTAATGAAATGCATCCTAGAATCCTCAAGGAGCTGATAGAGGAGGTATCTGAGCCTCTAGCTATCATCTTTGGAAAATCATGGGAGACAGGAGAGATTCCAGAAGACTGGAAAAGGGCAAATATAGTGCCCATTTATAAAAAGGGAAATAAGAACAACCCAGGAAACTACGGACCAGTTAGTTTAACATCTGTGCCAGGGATGATAATGGAGTAAGTAATTAAGGAAATCATCTGAAAACATTTGGAAGGTGGCACGGTGATAGGGAACAGCCAGCATGGATTTATAAAGAATAAATCATGTCAAACCAATCTGATAGCTTTCTTTGATAGGATAACGAGTCTTGTGGATAAGGGAGAAGTGGTGGATGTGGTATACCTAGACTTTAGTAAGGCGTTTGATACGATCTTGCATGATAGTCTTATCAATAAACTAGGCAAATACAACTTAGATGGGGCTACTATAAGGTGGGTGCATAACTGGCTGGATAACCATGCTCAGAGAGTAGCTATTAATGGTTCACAATCCTGCTGGAAAGGTATAACTAGTGGGGTTCCGCAGGGGTCTGTTCTGGGACCGGCTCTCTTCAATATCTCCATTAACTATTGATATTGGCATAGAAAGTACGGTTATTAAGTTTGCAGATGCTACCAAGCTGGGAGAGGTCAAATTGGATCAAATTGGAGGGATCTGGACAAATTGGAGAAATGGTCTGAAGTAAACAGGATGAAATTTAATAAAGACAAATGCAAAGTGCTCCACTTACGAAGAAACAATCAATCAGTTTCACACATACAGAATGGGAAGTGACTGTGTAGGAAGGAGTATGGCAGAAAGGGATCTAGGGGTTATAGTGGACCACTAGCTGAATATGAGTCAGCAGTGTGATGCTGTTGCAAAAAAAGCAAACATGATTCTGGAATGCATTAGCAGCTGTTTTGTGAGCAAGACACGAGAAGTCATCCTTCTGCTCTACTCTGCGCTGGTTAGGCCTCAGCTGGAGTATTGTGTCTAGTTCTGAGCACCGCATTTCAAGAAAGATGTGGAGAAATTGGAGAGGGTCCAGAGAAGAGCAACAAGAATTATTAAAGGTCTAGAGAACATGACCTATGAAGGGAGGCTGAAAGAATGGGATTTGTTTAGTTTAGAAAACAGAAGATTGAGGGGGGACATGATAGCCGTTTTCAGGTATCTAAAAGGGCGTCATAAGGAGGATGGAGAAAACTTGTTCGTCTTGGCCTCTGAGGATAGAACGAGAAGCAATGGGCTTAAACTGCGGCAAGGGAGGTGTAGGTTGGACATTACGAAAAAGTTCCTGTCAGGGTTGTCAAACGCTGGAATAAAGTGCCCAGGGAGGTTGTGAAATCCCCATCTCTGGAGATATTTAAGAATAGGTTAGATAAATGTCTATCAGGGATGGTCTAGACAGTATTTGGTCCTACCACGAGGGCAGAGGACTGGACTCAATGACCTCTCGAGGTCCCTTCCAGTCCAAGTATGCTATGATTCTATGATTGATGAAGATATTGAACAGAATTGGAACCATGACCAGTGTTCCCTCTAACCCACGCAGTGGCACAGTTTCACACTAGATTCATCAGACCCCCCGCCAAGTCAGTCACCTTCTGACTGGACAGGACTGATGAATCACCTGTGAAGCTGTGCTGCCACCATATTAGAGCTATAGTTCTCAACTGGTGGTCCATGGTGAGTTTTTCAGTGGTCCACAGGAACATTGTCCAAAATCACACGGTGTAGGCAGGCACCAAAGATCTGTTAGTAAGAAATAAATTTCAAACCAAAATGGTCATTGTCTGCTCTTTTGTATCATGTTTCAAAAAGGAGGTGGTCCATGAAAATTTTTTGATTGGCCTGGTGGTCCGTGGACTGAAACGAGTTGAGAACCACTGGATTAGAGGGAACACTGTCCATGATTGATTCCTGCAGGACTCCACTCAATAATGCCTTTCCAGCTTAATAATAGAAACGTAGCCGTGTTAGTCTGTGAATGACTGATAACTACTCTCTGAGAATAGTTCTCCAACAAGTTATGCACCTAACAAATGTTCCATTTAGGTTGTAAAAACAACAAGGAATCCTGTAGCACCTTAAAAGACCAACAAATTTATTTGGGCATAAGCTTTTGTGGGCTAGAGCCCACTTCATCAGATGCATGAAGGGGAAACTTCAGTTTGGCAGGGATATATATACACATTCAAAGATGGGAGTGTCACATTACTATGTGGAGGACAAGTGCTAAGGAGACCAATTCAGTCAGGGTGGATGTGGCTCACTCCCAATACTGAATAAAAAGGTGAGAATATCAAAAATACTTTTTGTAGTGAGCTAGCCATGCCAGTCACTGTTCAGACCCAGTCAGATAGTGTCAAGTTTACATATGAATTCAACTCAGCATTTTCACACTACAGTCTTTTTTGACTTTTTTTTGATCAAGTATGGCAACTTTCAGGTCTGTTACAGAGTGTTCATGATTCTTGTACATTTCAAAGTTGCAACACTGTCGCTGCACCACTGTCTCCTCCCACAGAGCTGCAGCGGGGGGAAACCGGCTTTTAAGCCAGCTCCCTCCATACTCTCTCCTCTCCTCCCCCCTTCCTCCTTCTGATAGAGGCAGCAAGGGAGGGAAGCAACTAGTCGACTAGCAAAAGCTTATTGGATAGTTGATTAGTCGCTTATATCCCTAATGTTAAAGAGGACAATAAAAATTTTAAAAAAACTTGCTTCTCCAGTAGTGGCATACCCGTGCAATAGATGAAAACTGTTTCATAAAAATATAAATAAATCTATAAAAAACGTTAAAGATTAGTGTAAAACGTGAGGTATGCAACCTACATTTGATCCAAGTATGCAAAAAGCAAAAATAAGGATATTCTTATATCTTGAACTTTTAATAAAACCTCTAGCTATCAAACCATAATCCACACATGCATGTCTAATCATAACTGAGTTACAAATACAAATATGTTTATTGGCAAATGTGGTTTTTTTTCCAACTGAGTAATTCCAGTCATACGAAAGCAAAGAAATTACACTTAGGATAATATAGTTACGTTTAAATGAATCTACTTAAGGCAAATGAATCAATGACACTGGTTAGAAAAGTCACTATGAAGATTGTCATTGGACAGAATGCCCTTCTTAAAAAGTATATTTTTAAAATAATTACTGAATCTTTTGTTTTGTCACTTTTCATTTGCTGAATATACTCAAGCTTTAAAGCATGTCTTTAAAGGTTCTTGAGACATGTGAAATCACAGTAACATATTTGCTAAATCTAATTTCTAGCTATTATACTTCTTTAACCACAATACCCATAATGATTTGTACATGCTATGCAAGGATTATACAAACGTCCATCAACATGTCAAACCAGCCTGACTCTTTATCACCACCTTTCTGATAACACTTGTAGGTAAAAAGAAATAAATATTTGGTGAACAACAAGACCACTGTCACTTGGCATCACTGAGAATAGGGGGAAAAATGTTTTCCATCACACTTTTTTTGGTTTGGGAGAAAAAAAATAGGCAAAAATGTTTGAATATTGACATCCAGTCAAGAGCAACCTATAGATAGATTTTTTTTTAAAATGTACTATTAAATTATTTTATCAGCACGGCAAACTGTGGCACACTGGTAAGCTTTCGTCCACTCCATGGGGTCAATAATAACTCTCAATCTTAGACTTTGAAATGTGAGAGGCAGAACATTCATGTGGGAATGATGATAATTGCTTCAAAAAAAATCAGTATAATTAATCTATGACCATTACATAATTAGCCAACGAGGAATAGAAAAAGTAGCTGCTGAACAACTTCCAATCAACAGATAAAAGACAGTCACTTTGTTACAGTGCTCATCTGCAGAAATGGCAATGCCTGCCAGAGCTTGGGGCCCCTTTGAATTGCCAGACCCTGGGGCAATTGCTTCCTTTGCTTCCCCAGTGAGTGGGCCTGTCTGCAATAAGAATAGATGGGGAAGTTCTGAATTTGAGGTGAGGAGATAATTTATAATGTCATATATTAGTGTTTTGAGTTGCTCCCACTCTTATTAAATATTTTATTAAAAGGAATAAACAGAAAATGAAAAACTCACATATGATACTGAAGGAACTGAACACTAAGTAGGGCAAAGAAAAACCATGAAAAAGTCTTAGACTGGAAACAAAGGTACAACACAATATGAAATTCAACCTGGGAAAAATGAAAGCAAGTGAATATATATGTGGGAGAGATAATCCAAAATAGCTGATATTCAATTCTGGAACACAGTCATGCCAGATACAAAAAATAATAGGAGCGACAATGGGCAAGTTAGATTTGAATTTGTAAAGCAATGTGGCAGTAAAAGAAGCTAATTCAGCTTTCTCCCTGAAGTGTATTGACCATGGCTCTATCCACTGGCAGAGGTGATGTTTCTTTAGCAGGATAATGGAGTGCTTGCATCCTTAGGAGGCAAACTTAATTGTAGACATATGCAAAACTAGACTGATGTAAACTGACTTGCATTGATCCAACTTTGCAGTGTAGCCTAGTCCTTAGAAAAATCTGAGAAGTGATATTCACTAGGCTATGAAATAGCTTCCCAAAGAATGTGAAAGTTCTCCTGTCACTTGGAAAGTTAAAATTAAATGAAACAATGGGAGAAAAGAAAATTTAGGGAATAAACCTGAATTAGCAGGATTATATAGCATTTTTGTGATGGTAATGAGACCATGTCCCAAACACTCATATGGAATTGGCAGAAAAACTCGTGTGTCCAACTATCTTTATTCCTTTAAATTGTATACATGAAAGGGATTTAAAAAAAAAAGAGAGAGAGAGAGAGAGAGAGTGAAAGCTATCTGAATAAGTACTCCTCACTCAGAATTTTTTATAAAATGCTGACAACTCTTTGGAGAATCTCTCCTCCAACACTACTAAATTTTAGCTTCTGCTGCATGCTAAGAAGATATAGTAAGACACCTGCTTCTGAAGTCTGATAAATCCTCTTTGCCCCAGCATGAAATGCTGCTCATACTTCAATCTTATCCTATACTAAGGATGTTAAATATTGGTTAATTGAATAGTTGATTAACCTCATGAATTCTTATTGGTTAGCTGACTATTCTATAGTCCCCAGGGGTGGGGCTGGCAACCAGTGCACTCCAGTTTCAAAACCACCTTTCCTCACGGACTAGCTCCCTGCCACTCCACGTTGCCGTCTCTGATAAAGGGGCAGCAGCGTGGGGTGGCAGCAGCCCCTGTCTAGCGGTGGGGGGCGGGGTGTCTGAGCTTCTGGACCCGGTGCAAGCAGGAACTGAGCTGGGCTGCCTGCCATAGTGCAAACTCTGAATTAAATCACTAAGTAGAAATCTTCAATTTCAGTTATTTATTTTAATCGACCTTTCCAAAGGTGCATTCTCATTGAGACATAAAACCATTAAAATGAGAACTCCTGTGGCACCGTAAAGCCTAACAGTTTTATCGGGGCATAAACTTTTGCGAATAAAACCCACTTCATCAGATGAATGCCAACGAAAGCTTCTGCCATAATTCATCTGTTAGTCTCTAAGGAGCCACAGGATTCCTTTGTGTTTTTGCAGCTACAGACTAATATGGCTACCCCCTGAAACTTTTCACGATTTAGAAAAGGCGCAACTATGGACGCAATAAGATGAGCATTTCCTTCAACTCAGAATGGAGTTCTGGATAGAAACTGCAGCGTACCTATAATCATTATTTTGAACTTCATCTTGCAATTGGAGTTCTATAGCCCTTGCTGAAAGAGAAGGTGGAGGGCCTACGGACACCCCCTCCTTTCTTTGTTTTGCCAAGGCACACCAGTCGAATGTCTTTGTTCTATGGCTGCTCATCTTGGTGAAAAAAGACTTGGGCATTCAGCAGTAGCTCAATGGCCACGCAGCCCTATTTAGGGGTGTCCTGCATACCCTAACTCAGCAAAGATCTTAGAAAAAATGAGTTTAAAAAAAATCTCCCTTCCATCTTCTTCTTTCCTTGCTTGTTGGAATGTTCACACTACGTTGACAAGATCTGAAATCCAGACCTGCTTTGAAAATGGGGACCTTCATGGTACCTGTGATATCATAAAAAAGTCACTTGGTCCAATTTGTAAAAAGAAAGAAAACCTGAACGCAAGAACAACTTGAACAATAGACTGAGCATTATAAAAGAATTCACTCAGAGGATGTTACTATCTTTCATACCACCTTGGCTGTCATCCCCTAACTTCCAATGATGCAGGAGCTGGGCCTAATACCACCTCCTAAAGATACAGCGAAAGATATCAAAGATACTGCACTTGGGACAGCAGCATGCAATAAGATGCCTCTTGACCTTCTAAAAGCTGGGGGAGAAAGCTTGCAAGTGACATCCACTTATTTCTCTGCATCCTGCTGGGAAAAAATCCTTGGAGTCACTTGGGATCAACAGATCACTAATAATGAGATCCTTGAGAAAACTGAGCTGCAGTCTATGCAGGCTCTACTAGATTGGGGTAAGCAAAAGCCTCTCAAGGTGCTAGATCTGGCCTGCCCAGGTCTTTGATCCAGCCACGTGGCAGTTCCCAGTCCCACCCGCTAGTGCGTTGCCTGGGGGCCAGAGATGTGCGAACCCTTTCAACTGCTTCTATTTAAAGAGCGTGCACCTTCCCCGTGCCTGTCAGGCAATGCATTGCATGGGATCTCCAGGGAAGGTATGAGCCCTTTTAAATAGAAGCGGTTGAAAGGGCTCACACATCTCGGCTCCCTGGCAATGCACGAGCAGTGCTGGGAGCTGAAAGCGCTTTTAACTGCTTCTATTTAATGGGCTCGCATGTGCCCTTTAAATAAAAGCACTTATAAGGGCTCCCAAGTCCCAGCCCCACTGTTAGCATGCTGCCTGTCAGCTGGGACCCACAAGACCTTTCAACTGCTTCTATTTAAAGGGCTCATATCTGCTTGGTAGCTGTGTTGCCTGGCAGCCACTCAGCAGGCGCGAGCCCTTTAAATAGAACAAAATGAAAGGGCTCCCAGCCCCATGCTAATCCATTGCCTGGGAAGCATCCGGATGGTGCGAGCCCTTTCAACTGCTTCTATTCAAACTACTGGGTGGCTGCCAGGTAACAGATTAGCAGCAGGGCCAGGAGCTGCCAGCCATGTTATGTGAATTCTAAGCCTTCACCCCGACAACTCTGGGAGGAGACTAGCTCCCAGCACCCTCCCCTCTGCTCAAGGTCCCGTCCATTGGCCAGAAGTCAGGGGTCAAGCAAAGCTCCTAGTAGGGTAGCTCCCAACCCTGCCCCTTCTGCCGTCAGCCTATGACCTCTTTCGAAATTTGTGAAGTGGGCCCCCTTCAAAAATTATTGCCCACCCCTGTGCTACATGCTTGCAGGCTTTGTTAGCTCAGGCAGATGGAGCATGTGTGTCACAATCATCTGCTCAAACACACCGCTCAAACACAGCTGCCCGGCCCCATTTGTTTTAAAACTGGAGGGGAAGGGGAAAGCTTCAGGAGCTCTTCTCCTCCCTCCACATAATCCCATTGGCCAATTTCTGGCAGCCAAGAAGAACCACGTCCCCTTTCCTCGGCTCAGTTATTTGCTAAAGCACATGTCCAGGCAAGCAGGCTGACTGGCTGGAAAACATTTTAAGCTCTGCAAGTCTTTAGCTCTGCAGGCAGGCAGGCTAGTCAGTCTTCTGGCAGGGCCTGCCTCTGGTACCCCAGCTCCTCTCTTCTCCAACTTTCTGCCCACTCAATCAACATACCCAAACCTTCTGCCCCACTCTTACACACATACCCTCTCCCAAACCTGGCACCCCAATCTCCTGCCCCATATCACAATCCCCTCCTACCTAGGTCATATCCCAAACCCCTGCACTCCAGTCCCCTGCCCTAGGTCATAACTGCCTTCTTCACCCAAACTCCCTCTTAGAGTCCATTCTCCCTCCTGCATCCCAATCCCTTACCCCAAGCTCCCTTCTGCACGCAACTTCCATCCCAGACCCTGCATCTCCTCCATTAATATCATGGAAGAATGCAGCCCTCAACCACTTTCCAAAATCTTGGAGTGCCATCCTCCACCCCCCATCAAAAATTAGTGCTCACCCCTGCTCTATGGAAAACTCAAGAACTGCTCAAGACACAGAGGAACTGTCAAAACTTTAATACAGCAACAAGGTCAAACAAAGTCTCAAGAAATTCAGCACTCTCACTGACACTGGAAGAGCCTGCCCACAGCCACTCAGTTTACAGAAGCTGGGTTCAGGCTGATGCAGTCATCAGGAGAACTACCGGGGAACCTAAGGTGAAGCTCCCAGGCAAACCAGGAAGCAGTGTGTTCCAGACTGCCATCTGATGAATGGACCTGTAGCCAATGCTATAGCCAGTGTGGAAAGGTCTGCCATTCATACATTGGGCTCTTCTCCCACATTACTGTCAAGCATCACTGAATAATTGACTTCGTAATTTTTTTTTAATCTGTCAAAATGTTGGATGGTCATATTAAATAGCTCTAGTAACAAAGACCACAATTTTAATAATACTTAATTATTTTTTCTTGGAAAGTGTATATAATTATTTACTTCAATTATTCTCAAACACAATGCAAGTTGCTTCTGTCATAGCAATGAAGCATCTGTCAGTCTTCGAACAATCATGGTTCCCAGAGGCTGTTTAGATCAAATAAAAAACAAAAAGCCACACACACACACACACACACACACACACGTCCCCCCCCCCCCCCAGCAAAATCTTTTTTGAATCTTGCATTGCTAGTTCATGAAGATGCTTCTTCTATATCTAGATAAACACTGAACATGAACCAAATATGGAGGGGTAGCAAATTTTAAAGAAACAAAATGCAAAGAGATCAGAACATTGAAAACTGAAAACAATTATGGGATTTTTTTTAGCATCAATAAAAAATGGAAGGTTTCTATACCAAGAGGAAATAAACACAGATAAAAAGATGGTGGATGTGACCAAGCAGCTATACTCATCTCAGTAATGTAAGATAATTTTCATTCTCTCACTGTCATGTTGTCTTGATATCATTTTCTATAACCAAGCCAATAGATGACATAGGAAAAATGCAAGATCACAGAAGTTTAAGGAAACCACAAAATGAAAACCAGTTATCTAAACCAGTGACTTAAGCTTTTTCAACTGAAATGATAAATACATGAATGCCAGCACTCGTGGGAAACCTTTTGTCATGATAGTGTGGACACACTGATAAGAGCAGTGGAGGGGAGAGAAATCTGAAAAAGAAAACCATTTTCAAGATCTGACATTTGCAAACAGTAATAAAATTTTAGAAGTGTATACTTTAATACAATATTGGTTACGTTTTGGAAGTGTATTTAGTAAAAATACATTTGATGCAAACCTGCAAGAATGCAAGTCCCTCAAATTAAAAAACAGGAATAGAAGCTTTTTTGGTATAAAAAAAAAGTTACAAATATTACAACAAGTAGAATTGATATTGTAGTTAATACTGATAGAACAATTATACCTATCTAGCAGCAAAACTAAATAATAAATAATAAGAGCCAGGGCCATGTGCTGTTGCACTGGGTCAAACAATGTCAATGCTAGATGTATGAAATTTGCTATGAGTAGAGCATGACCCATAATTTTACAACTGTACTGCTTATCCACACAAGAGATGATATTGCAAAACTGTGTGTATTGTTCTAAGTGAAGTAAAAATATATGGAGGAACTAAGTGAACAGAGGGAAAAAAGAATGGGAAGAAATGGGAGTTAAGAAGAGCGTTTTGGAAGTCTGAGCAGCGCTACTGCTGCATTCTTTCTATGCCTACATGCTGTAATCCCCTCCCTCTCAATATCTGATAAATAATGGTTTGGTTCAAATTCATAATTCTATACAAATTATAATTTTTAATCGTCTTTTTTTTTTAAATCCTCATTTTTTTAACGGGATTGATTGGAGGAGAGACACCTGAGTGACATACAAGAAGAAAGCAGAACTAACTAGAATGTGTTTTTTAAAAAAGCCAACAGTTACTTCTGACAATTTCTTCATTTCACTTAAAATAAAATTCTATGAAGCCACACAACATACAAACTTGATTTAAAAGGGGACAGTGATGGAAAGTCCACCATGGCTCCCACTAAATGGTTTCAATGGCTAATTATCCTCACTTAATACTAGTTTGAATTTGTTTAGCTTCAACTTGTAGCCTTTAGATATTTCCCTTTTTCTGCTAGAGTGAAGAGTTCTCTATTATCAAATTTTTGTTCTTCATGTAGGCTGTGTCTACACTGGGCCACTTATTCTGGAAAATCAGCCGCTTTTCCGGAATAAGCTGTGAGCTATCTACACTGACCCTTGAATTTCCGGAAAAGCAACGACGCTCTACTGTACAAAATCAGCCGCTATTCCGGAAAAACTATTCTGCTCCCACTCGGGCATAAGTCCTTATTCCGGAACACTGTTCCGGAAAAGGGCCAGTGTAGACAGCCCAGTAGTCTTTTCCGGAAAAAAGCCCCGATCGCGAAAATGGCAATCGGGGCTCTTTTCCGGAAAAGCGCGTCTACATTGGCCACAGACGCTTTTCCGGAAAAGCAGCCTGCCAATGTAGACGCTCCTTTTCCGGAAAAACTGAAAACGGAATAGTATTCCGTTTTAAGCATTTCCGGAAATTCATGCCAGTGTAGACACAGCCGTAGAGTACTGTACTTAGTCACTGTAATCAAATCAACCCTTAACTTCTTTGATAATCTGAACAGATTGAGCACATTGGGTCATTCACTATAGGGTACGTTGTCCAATCCTTTCCTTATTAACATGGCTCTTCTCTGAATCCCTTCCAATTAATCAATATCCTTCTTCAATTGTGGACATAGAATCCCAGTTTGTCACTACAATACCAAATACATGTCATATAAAATTTCTCTTCCTATTTAATATTATCCTAGTTATGCACCCAAGAATTGTCTCAGCCCCTTTGGCTAGAATCACACTGGAGGCACATGTCCAGGTAATTATATATGTTATGATCACCAACTCCTTTTCAGAGTTATGGCTTCCCAGAATAGTCTTCCATATATAGCTGATGTTCTTTGTTCTAAATGCATAACTTTACATAAAGCCAAATTAAAACAAACACTGATATATGTGCCCAAATTACCAAGTGATCACAATGTATCAATGACCATCCTCTTCATTATTTCCCTCTTTCACCACCCCCCCAAAAAAAAAATCTTTGTAGGACCAGCCATCTTTGGTGTCAACTTCCAGGGAAAGGAATGGACAGGCGCTTAACCACTTTTTGGAAAATGAGTGAGGGGAGAGCTGCCCTTGTCATCAACATCTGGGAGGAGAGAGTAAATAGATGCTCTTCCTCTTCATCAGCTTTGCCCCCAGGCCACTATGCTTAGCTTTTGGTTGTTGTTTCATGCTCAGTAGCATATAGAATGCCAAAAATATTTTCTGTCGTGGTCATCAAAACATCTAAGGTCAGCTCTGTCTGCATGGCCTCTGATAAATTTATCAGTAATCTTTCAGATCATTTACATAAACACTAAATAGTGCAGGGTCAAGTACGGATGCATGAAGAGCCTCACTAGAAATATACCGCTTGATGATTCCCCATTAAAAACTAAATTTTGTGATGCATCACTTATAGACAGTTTTTCAACCATATCTAATTTTTTTATCAAAACATCACGTGATACTGAGTCAAATATATTGTTGAAGTCTTTAACATCATCAGTAATTTATAGCAACAAAATTTATAATCTCAAAAGAGAGATATCTAGTTTGATAAAATATAATCCATGCTGACTGGCATCAATTTTATTACACTTGTACTTCTTTAATCCAGCAACACTGGGACACAGGCTATCCCAGATTATGGAATTATCGGGGCGATGGGTGAGCGCCATAATGAAGAGTAAACTAAGTTTATTACTAAAGTTTTTGTATGTACAAACCATTAGAGAATATTGTACATGTACAACGTGTCAAAAAATAAATCTTTAATGCACTGAATTTAAACTGTTATTGGGGTTGGGAGTGTGGTGTCTAGGAGGGAGCATGCAGGAGTGCACTGGGGGTGGGTTTGACAAAGCCCTGGCTGGGTTGATTTAGTTGGAATTGGTCCTGCCTAGAGCAGAGGGCTGGACTTGATGACCTTTGAAAAAGGATAGTTTGATGACCTTTGAAAAAGGATAGTTTCACAACGCTAAAAACAATTATGAGCCAAGTTCAGTTGTGAGAGAAAATGTGGATAACAGGGAATAATTCCTTAAGAACACCTTACTAATGCTCAAAAAGTCACAAATGGGACAGGAAGCAACATTGGTTAATAAACCAACTTGCGGAAAGGGATCAAATCTAAGCATCTAGAAGACAAACTAAAGCACCCAACTTCCATCCCAGACCTTGCACCTCCTCCATTAATACCATGGAAGAGTGTGGCCCTCAACCACTTTCCAAAATCTTGGAGTGCCCCCCCCAATCAAAAATTATTGCCAACCCCTGAGCTAGAACATCCCTGACAGCTGTTTATTTAACCTGCCTCTAATCTCCATCACTGGAGACTCCACAACCTATCTATAATCGGTGAGACAATGTGAAGCAGCATTATTAGAGCTGACATGCATCATCTCCAGTGGATCTTTGCCCATCAATTTAAGAAACCATCCAGTCGTGGAATGTCGAGTCTTATGGCTTGGCCACAGAAAGAAAGCACAGCATTCTGTTGTCCACCTGGCCTTTGCAGAATGTTATTTCAATTTTTAATATAAAATTTCCCAACAAGAATAATGTGTCTTACTTGGAAGGCATGCTTGATTTTCTTATTGTTTGATTTGAGCAACCTCAGGTGTGTCCCATATACCTTTCTGTTCCATTCAAGCAGTTACATATTCTAAGGTATATTCTGCAAATTTGCATGCTGGTAACAAATTGTAAATTCTAGCCATGTCAAATTCTTCCTGGTCCTCTTTTCTCAGGCATTCAGAGACTGTCAACTGTCATCTGCCTGCAGCTGTGAAGATGCCATCTCAACCTCTTGCCTCTGGTGGTTACAAACTGCCAAGCTCCTCTCCAAATACCTCTTTTCTGGTTTCTGGATAACCATTTCCTTTTGTCCTTTAATCTAGGATAATGATGTTTCCTCAATGTGGCTCTCAAAGAACTACTCAGTCTCCCTGAAATTCCATAGTGGATTGTAAGGGGAAAAGTACAAACAAGACAGTCACCAATTTTTACTTCATAAACTCCAAGTCCATTCTAGCTTCAGAAAGGAAAGTAATAATGGAACATCCACTACAGGTTTCAGATATCAATCCACAGCTAAACCACTATGGTTTCAAATACAGAACAGCACCTTGAGAAAAAGCCACTCACGTGCCCTCTTGTAAATACCTTCTGAAACTCCCCATTTGCTAAGTATCAGAGGGGTAGCCGTGTTAGTCTGAATCTGCAAAAGCGACGAGGAGTCCTGTGGCACCTTATAGACTAACTGAAGTGTAGGAGCATAAGCTTTCGTGGGCAAAAACTGACGAAGTGGGTCTTTGCCCACGAAAGCTTATGCTCCTACACTTCAGTTAGTCTATAAGGTGCCACAGGACTCCTTGTCGCTTTTCCCCATTTGCTGTGTCACAATTTCTCCTGGCAATTGGTATATACAGAACATTGTTCGTTGTTGCTCACCTCCACACCCTCACTAACAAGGAGGAATTAACTACTCAAAAACTTCAAACACTGGAACTGATCAAAGAAACAAATGGTCCCAACCACACAGCCCAAACAAACAGATCAGACTCTCTGACCTATTCAAGGTCCTACAGCTCACCTAGATAACTCTCATAAACAACACACACACACACAAAAAAAACACAACAGATCAAACAACAAGACCCTATATCTCCAAACACAAAGGCTACAGCTATATTACCTGAAACTGCAATTTACCATTCCTGTTTGTCAGTCTTCATTGGACACTAGGCAATAATCCAGTCACTTTGAAATCAAAGCTATTACAAAGCTTTATCTCCAATAAAGAACTCCAGGAAAACCTGACTCATCATACATCTGATTTCAGCAGTTACTAAGAGAGAGAGCAAAGTTTTTAAAATATTCCAATTTAAAATATCCCAACACACTATCAACATAGCCACAATCAGTGCCACTATAATTCTAAAAAATGAAAAAAAGCAGAGGCGGTAGAAGCAGATAGTGAGACTGAAGACTAAAAGAGGAAAAATAAGAGCGAAAAGGGGAACAAAGAAGAGAAGAGTATGAAGAGGGGAAAATGTGCTGGTAGAGACATAGAAAAGAAGATTATTATTTCACATTTCCTTTTTCTTAGATAAAGATGATTTATTGTAAGAAACAGATGCAGTGTGGTCAAAAGACAACTTTATCATTTCAGTTTAAACATTCCAATTAGCCTACTGCAGTTTATTACACAGCACTAGCTTCAAACGTTCAGCTTTCTGTGTTATAAAGATATTTAAGTCAAAGAAATTTAAAATTAGATTCAGAATATATCAAAACTTAATATAAGGCTTAGAGGTTTTTTTTTTAAATCTCAAATTGAGAATATATTTTATTATATGAAGAGTTGTAGTCACATCAATCACAGAATATTGGAAAGGTGAGTAAGGTACCTTTTATTGTACCAACTTTTATTGGTGACTAGGGATGTCAACGAGTAGCCGACTAGACCAGTGTTTCCCAATTGGTGCTCCGCGTAACCCTGGGGTTCAGCGAAGCAAAACTAGGGGTTCCACGAGGAGCCGGCACTCCCCTGCCCCCTCTGAAAAAGAGAGAGAGAGCCGGCTTGCCAGCAGAGGCATGGGCAGCGAGTTGTGTGGGCTCGTGGTGCCCATGCTCCAGCAATATTTCGAGCTGGAGTGGGTCCCAACCCCCCGACCCCGCACGTCCTCCCACCCCGGCCCCAGAGCATCTCTCCCATGTCCCAGTCCCGTCCCTGCCGTGCGCAACCTTCTCTGAGCTCCCCCTTGCTGGCTGCTGCTGCCCTGCGCAGCGTGCTCAAACCAGTGGGTGGGGAGATGCCCAAACGTGACATAACGTCACGGCCCGGGATTTTAAACCTGCTGGGCACTGTGTAGTGCTGTATGGCTGAGTTGCGGGTTTGGAGTCTGGGGACAGAGCACAGACTCCGGCCCCGCAAAGTGGAAGGCAGAAGGTATGGGAGAGGGAGAGGGAGAGGGAGAGGGAGAGGGAGAGGGAGAGGGAGAGGGAGAGGGAGAGGGAGAGGGGGGCTTGTGCAGAAGGGGAAGGGCTGGGAGAGGAAGGTGCTTGTGCAGAGGGGGAGGGGAAGGCACCAAAGGAACAGGGGTGGAGGAGAGACAAATGGCAGGGAGCCAAGTACAGACAATTAGGAAAAAGGCAGGAGGGGAGGTGTCAGTGGGAGCGGGACAGGGTGATGCTGGGAGGTGAGAGGGTAAGGGCATTGGGAGCTGGAGGGGGGAGGGGGAGGTGCTGGGAGAAGGCTTGAAAGAAGGGGTGGGCATGAGGAAGGCCGGGATGGAGCAAGTCATGTGTGAGGGCACAGAGGCATGAGGGGAATGGGGGAAGAGGGTGGTGAGGGGTGGGCATCAGGGAAAAAGGGGGCAAAGGGGGCAGGGGAAGTGAGGGAAGGGGGAGGTACCAGGAGGGTGCAGAGATAAGGGAAGATGCAGGTGCCAAGGGATTCTGGGGGTGAAGCAGAAAGGCAGACACCTGCAGGGGAGGGACCACCACCAGAGGAGAGAGGAGGGGCAGGTTTGTAGAGGGAGGTGTTAGAAGAGGGGATGAGGAGAAGTAGCTCACATGATCAGAGTGGGGCTACTGGAGGAGTGGGCACGGGGGGAGAGAAGAGCTGGTAGAAGGGAGCAGGTTGCAGGAGAGCTGAGGACAGTGAGAAGAGCAGGAATCAGGACAGCAGAGAAGGGTGAGGAGTGGGGGGGCAGCAGGCACCGGGGGAGCTGATGGAGCAAGGGGAGGAGACATGGCAGCAGAGGGAAAAGGTAGAGGTTTAAAAATATTTATTGATAACTTGGGTGGCACATCCAAACAAGCCACATGAATTCAGTACTGGTGCACAACACAAAATTCATTTTGTTCATGTGAGGAAACTCTTAGGCTATGTCTACACTGGTTGCTTCTTGTGAAAGAACACATCCACACTGCCATGTGCGAGCTGTGCTTTTGCACAAGAGCATCTATGGCAGGGTGGATGCTCTCTTGCCCAAGAAAGTGCCGATGGCCATTTCAGCCATTGGGCTTTCTTGCGCAAGAAATTCATGTTGCCTGTCTACACTGGCCTCTTGTGCAAGAACAGTTGTGCAAGAGGGCTTATTCCTAAGCGGGAGCATCGTAGTTCTTGCGCAAGAAGCCCTGATTTCATACAAGAACACACGGCCAGTGTAGACAGGCAGCAAATTTTTGTGCAAGAGCAGCCGCTTTGGCACAAGATCGTGCCAGTGTAGACACAGCCAAGGGGAGGGAGGAAGGCAGGGGCAGGGAATCAGCACTGGCTCAGCATGTCTGCATGGTTTGGGAGAAGGTGCAGAGAAATTGAGCTCAGCTGGGTTGCAGAGTGGGGAGGTCCGGGGTGGGGTGTGTGTGTGGAGCTCAGAGCTTAGTTTGGCTGCAGGAGGAGGGAGATGCCGGAACTGGGGCTAGACTCAAGGGGAGGGAGGGACAGGGAGTTGGCGCTTGGCTCAGCAGTTTTGTGGGGGTTGGGAGAGGTGCAGGGAAACGGGGATCAGCTGTGCTGTGGGGGAGGCATGCAAGGAACCAGTACAGGGCTCAGCTGGGCGGAGGTGGATGGGGGAGGGCATACAGAACAGACGGGCAGCTCAGCTGGGCTGTGAGGAGCTGCAGGGAACTGGTGCTGCACTCCCTTGGATTGTGGAGAATGGTTTTGGGGGAGGTGCAGGGAACCAGCAGGGGTGGGCAGCTCAGTTGGGTTGCAGGGGATAGAGGTGCAAAGAAGCCTAGTGGGGAGGGGGGAACCAGGAGCCCTGAAATGACCTCCCCTGGTCCAAAAATTCCTCATCTGGGACCAGTCAGGTCCAGAGGGTGCCAGATCAGGGAGGTCCAACTCCTACCCAAGTCCCTTCCTTGCACCCTCCCTCATAGCCAGACACCCTACCCCCAATCTGCTCCTGCTTCCTCCTCCTGGCCAGACACCCTACATCCAGCTTGCTTCTGCACCCTACCTACCACCCAGACCTTGCCCCCTTCCGCCCCCCCACCTCCTTCCCAGATCCTGCATCCTATACCTATCCTGCTCCTTGGCAGCCTTGCCATCCACCCTAGCACCGCCCTGGCCCCGGCACCTTGCCTCACACCCCAGGACTCAGCACCACCTTGGCCCTGGCCCCAGCACCTTGCCTCACACCCCAGGACTCAGCACCACCCTGGCCCCAGCATCCTGCCATCCACGCTAGCACCCAGCAGCACCCTGTTCCTTGTCCCAGCACCCTGCCAGTTACCCTAGTGCCCAGCAGGACCATGTTCCTTACCCCAGCACCCAGCCACCTGCCTGCCCCAGCACCTTGCCCCAGCACCCCGCCACCTGAGCCAGCATCCTTCCACCCAGCAGCACCCTCTCCCCAGCCCCAGCACCCACTAGCACTCTGTCCCCTACCCCCACCAGCACATTTGGGACCAAATTAGTGAGGCTTGGGGGGTTTTGGAGGGTTTTGTTTGTTTGTTTTTTGCATCTCACTTGTGTGGTCCCAACTGACTTTTCTGTGGATCAGTGACCTTTGACTCAAAACAGGTTCCTCACCCCTCTCATATATAAAGACAATGCTAAAACCTTTTGAGTTTGACATAATATTTTATTTAAAAATGAAGCCAGGCCAACAAGCCCCCAGTTGGGACCAAACCCCCATTTCACTGCAGCATCATAACACTCCTGCACCACCTGACCCCAAATATGAGCCTATCATACACTGGAACCCCCTGTCCTGAGCCTCTTACATCCCCAAACTCCTGCATCCCCACATCCTCAGTCTTCTGCCACAACGTTCCTCCACCATCCACACATCACAAATCTGTCCTGAGCCCATCATACTCACAACCTTCTTGCCCTGAGTCCCTCACATATCCAGCCCAAACTCCTGCACCCTCACATCCACAAACCCATGGCTTGCTCAGCACCCCAACCTTCCATCTGAGCCCAATACTCCCCAGCCTGGAGCCCCCTCCCAGAGCCAACAGCCCCTTCTCCTGCATCCAAATTTCCTCCCAGATCTTGTACTTCTCCCCCTTCCCACACCCAAATCCCTCATTCCCACCCGACACTCCACTCTCACTAGGTTGAGACAGGTATAAGGGCTGGGGATAGCAAGTGATGGAGAGGAGGGGAACAGAGCGGATGAGGCCTCACGGAAGGGGGGGTGGTCTCGGGGAAGGAATGTGATTTTCATGAATTGGTGGGTCCTTCTCTCCTCCCGTTCCCTCTCCCCCTCCCCCCCTTTTTTTTTTGCTTGACAAACCTAGGGGTTCCTTGAAATTCTGAAAAGCTGAAAAGGGTTCCTCGGCCAAATAAAATTGGGAAACACTGGACTAGACAATTAACTGATAAGCCTAGGCGGCAGCAGGGAGAGAGGAGGGGAGGCTGCTTCACAGCAGCAGACCCTGTCCATGTTGGGGTTCAAGCTCCCTGCAGATAGAGGCTGCTCTGCATCCCACGGAGCAGCCTCTGTCCATAGGGAGCTCTGACCCACAGCAGACAGGGGCAGCTGCCACTGCACGCTGCTGCCTCTATATCAGAGATAGCAGCACAGGGCAGCAGGCAGCCAGTCCGCGAGGAAAGCTAGTTTTTAAACTGTCTCCCCTTGCCTCTGATACAGATACAAAGGCAGTAATATGGGTTGGGAGGGGACTCCCCAGGAGTGGGGCCAGGAGCACATTAGCTGCTGGCCCCGCCCCAGGGACTACAGAATAGTCATGTAACCGATGAGATTTTATGCCGTTACACAACTATTCAAATATCCAATATCTAACATCCCTATTGGTGTTAGACAGTAAATACAATGTAAACTAGAAAACTTATCTGGTGTTGCTCAGGTCCTCCAGGACAAAAGGTGGGGGAGGGGGGGTGAAGCAAGAGTCAGGGTTGGGCTTGGAGATGTGGGGGGCTCAGGGTAGGAGGCTGGTGATGTGTGGGGGGATGCAGGACTCAGGGCTGGGAGGTGAAGAGTGACTTACGGCAGGGGGTGGGGAGTGTAGAAGTTAGTGCAGGAAGTGGGGGCAGTTAGGGTGGGGGGGACTGGGAAGTGAGAGGGGAACTCAGGGAAAGCATGAGGCGGCTTCTCCCTGGGGTTCGGGTGTATGCTGCAGTCCTGTAGTCATTCTGGGGCATAACTATCCCTCGTGCTTGCTGCCACTTGTGGTCATCTGGGAGTATAACTGTCCCTACCATCACATGTCTCCTTTTCCATTTGATGAGAAACAATCACATTCCACGCACATCCCATTGTCCTGCCACAACCAGACCCTGACCTTATTTTAAGTTATGAAAACAGGAAGCTGCATACCAAATTTGGCTGTCCTAGCTTTTACCGTGTAGGAGGAATTCTTGAACAAATGGATAAAAGGACACACAAAGTACAAATTCTCTCAGGTATATAGGTAGGGTGCCAGTTGAAAAACATAGAGTGAAATTTTCATCTGGCTTTTTATTTCACCAGGAAGCAAAAGACTGGACATGTCCTATCTGTTAAATTTTTCCCTATCCACATGTGATCCATACTTATAAAAAAAATCAACCTAATAGAAGACACTGGCTGATGAATTCACGGCCCTTGTTAAGTAACTACAGAGGAAAAGGAATTAATATTCCTTTTTCCCTTCCAAGGACTAGCATTGGTCAGTTTTATCATTCTCCACAGTCAAAAAATTACTGAGTATCTGTTCAAGATTATGGAGCCTTGTTGTCAACCACATTTGTTCTACTCAATCCTGTAAATCTGGCCAACTGGTAATACTACATCAAGTTTCAGATGTGATAGCAAAGCTTGTAGATACTTTACTGAGCCAGTGAAATCTCAGTGTTACTGATAAGATAGTCTTTAGTCTTAGCAAAAGGTCTTAATTACACAGTGCCGATGTAACAGTATACAGGAAGTCCCCGAGTTACGAACGGGGTTTGCTGCCCATCTCCCTGGTCTGCTGAAGACAAGCAGACCGGGGAGACGGGAAGCAAAGCCTCCGAGGACGCCGGCAGTGGGACATCCGCGGCGCGTCTGGGCTGTCTGCTGCCTGCGTGCTCCACAGCTTTGCTCCCCGTCTCCCTGGTTGGCTGGAGACCAACAGACCAGGGAGACGGGGAGCAAAGCCGGGGAGCACGCAGGCAGCGGAAAGCCCAGACGCGCCGCAGCTGTCCCACTGCCAGGGTCCTCAGCGGCTTTGCTCCCCGTCTCCCTGGTCTGCTGGAGACCAACCGACCAGGGAGACGGGGAGCAAAGCAGAGCAAAGCCGCAGAGCACGCGGGCAGCGGACAGCCCAGACGTGCCGCGGCTGTCCCGCTGCCGGCGTGCTCCGCGGCTTTGCTCCGCTTTGCTCCCCGTCTCCCTGGTCTGCTGAAGACCAGCAGACCAGGGAGACGGGGAGCAAAGCCGTGGAGCACGCGGGCAGCAGGACAGCCGAGGCGCGTCTGGGCTGTCCGCTGCCCACGTGTTCCGCGGCTTTGCTCCAGACGCCTGTGGTACAGCAGCTGGGGCGCTGCCAGTTGGTCCCGTAGCGCCGCTCTGGGAGCTACGGGACCAACCCGGTAGCACCCCAGCTGCTCTGCCCCAGGCGTCCTGATTCAGCCACTGCTGGTCAGTTTCAGCAGCGGCTGAATCAGGACGCCTGGGACAGAGCAGCTTGGGTGCTCTGCCCCAGGCGTCCCCAAGTCAGCCGCTGCTGAAACTGACCAGCGCTGACTACAGGAAGCTCGAGGCAGAGTTGCTCTGCCCCGGGCTTCCTGGAATCAGCCGCTGATCAGTTTCAGCAGCAGCTGACTTGGGGACGCCTGGGGTTCTTAAGTTGAATCTGTATGTAAGAACTGGCGTCCAGATTCAGCCTGTTGAAACTGATCAGCGGCTGATTCCAGGAAGCCCGGGGCAGAGCAACTCTGCCTCAGGCTTCCTGTAGTCAGCCGCTGGTCAGTTTCAGCAGCAGCAAATCTGGATGCCAGTTCCGACTTACATACAGATTCAACTTAAGAACAAACCTACAGTCCCTATCTTGTACATAACCCGGGGACTGCCTGTAAATATTGCACGCTCCTTATTTGACATTAGGCATATTAATCGTTAACCATTTAGCTTCACCTAAGGTTGAGGCTTACCAGTTATGGCTAACCAGTATCTGGGGGTTGCTCCAACCTTGCAGGGCTCACCATGGGCAGGGGGCACTCCAGCCCGGCCAGAGCATCTTTCATCCACAGCAAGCGGGGGAAGGGGGAGAGGGGGTCTGTCCCAGTGCTGTGTTTAATCAGTTAAAAGGGATTTTACATCCCTATTTGACATCCCAACTGGAAGAATATTACAACAATAAGTGTTGAGGAGGAACACAGTGACAATATTAATCAATGAGATTTTCCGTTGCTTCAAGCTATCCATGACACAAGCAATATAAAAACTAGAGGTCTCTAACCCTTTTAATAAACTAATATTAAGAGATATTAAAAAGAAACTCTGAATCAGAAGACGCTATGGAAACAAGGTAACTGCAAAGTTTATTATTCTTTTCATAGCAACACAAAAGTGCAAAAAGAGAAGAGAAAAGATACAATATTTAGAAGAACTACTATCTTTCTGACCAAGCATATCATCACTCCAAAAACCTGGCCTGAATATCTAAAAATTAACCACAAAGTTTAACAACAAGGTGTCATTTAAGATAAGAAGCCTGCCAATGTATACCGGAAAAATAACTAAAAACTGCAGCTCATAAAATAACTTTGTAAGACAAATAATTCCAAAAAGACACACATAAATTTAAAGATTTAATTTAACTGCACTAGTTTTTAAGGGTATTTATTAAATGCTCTGCATATTCATGACACATCCTTTTGGTTTTGGTATTGACCATTATATGTATGACTACACATCTATCCAAATTATCCCTCCCACTCCAGAAGATGAGCATGTGAAAACATTCTACAGGTGAAGAGGAGAAAAAGAGCAGAGGAGACCCACCCTGCTGAACTCTACCTTAACAGATTAAGGTAGAAAGTGAGTCAAGACTAGTGAGATGCAGGTTTACATTAGCTTTTCACCATTTTCAGAGAATCATACTTAAATCTTAATTCTATGCTGATATTTATCACTGCAACAATTACATGACATGGTAGCTATACTGAATGTATATACAGTGTAGGTATGTAACACGGCTGACTAAACCTCCATGCAAGATGTTCCACAGCCATGTCATACCTCATCCAACGGGGTAACAAATGGAGGCTTTGCCACCCTCAGCAACGGCATGGATTTCTGGGGCTCAAATTCTAGACAGGGTTTTCAGTGTCACCAGATCATGCAATTTCAAGCACGTGAACAGTTCCATTACTCATGTTTTGTTTAATTATATATTGCTTATCTGGAGTTTACAGATTTAAGATGGTTATAGGGAACACGGCTAGAGATCATTCCAACTTGTGGTTGCAAAATTCCAGAAAGGAATTTTATTTTCTGTCAACTCCCTCTCCAGCCATTCAGGCCCACACACTCACTCACTGACACAAAATGCTGAATACAGAATTTTTATTTCAATTAAAACTTAAAATTCTGTTAAATTATTTTTCAATTTGATGTTAAAAATACCTAAATAGATTGCATATGTCAATGTACCTTAACAATGCAATAATCTGGCATTGAAAATTACAACTACAAAACGGTACCAACCACTTGCCTACTTCCCTCTAAGAATAACAGGAAGTCTAATTCTATTTTCTGCATTAGATTGCAAATTAACAGACAATTCAAAAGATTAATGCATTCCTAACATTGAAAAGATATTGGTGCACAAATAAGTAAACAATGTTCAGTTCTTTTGTTGCTTATGTTGCTTGAGAAATAGTAAAGGAATGTGAAAGGATATAAGGAATGTTCAGGCTTCTTGGGAGCATTAAAACAATAGAATATAAAAAAATAAAAATTTTAAAAAATAATAAATGCATTCTGTGTGAAACCAAACAGAACTTGGACTATTAGACCAAGATCCTGGTAAAAATGCTATAGTGAATAAAATAAGATGAATTTAAATACTGGACTTTTATTTTAATTCTGTTGGATTAGAAAACCTGAGCAAAGAATAGTTATAATTCATATAATTGTGTGTGCATGAAAGAGGTTCAATTTATATTTTAATAACTAGTAAATGAAGATGTTTACACTAAAAGAATCTCTCTTTAATCCTGGCTGGAAGAAAGAAGACTCAATCATAGTTAGTACTCAAAAAGCAAAACATATTACCAAGTCAGATCCTAAGAAAAATGGAACAGTAAATAAAAAATTTAAGCAATATGTAGAGATTAAAAGGAAGAGTGAAATATTCCTATTTTAAAGATTTACATTCTGTTGGTCACAATAACCCCTTTGTAACATTATTGGATTGTAAAAGGAGCATAGTGTTATATGCTTGCACCGAACCTTGTACAGGCTGCCAAGTGAGGTATCTATAAAACGCTGAGGCATTTGAATAGTATAAACTGAATCAAAGAATCAGGTATAATTTCTGTATTTGAAGTTATGAGTATTGGCTATGAACTTGTATTTCAAATGTTTGCTTCTGGGAGACATCAACAGTAGGCTTGGCTAGCCTACTGTGACAGGACTACTAGTCAAGTAAATAGAAGTACTTGACTGACAATGGGCTTTGTGTGGAGTCAATCCACATCTAACAAGCTTTTCTGTGAACCTTTAGACCAGCATGAGAGCAATGGTGTCCTCCTGCAAAGAACTGAGTCATGAATAGACAGGCAACTTACTCATGTGACAAACTCAATCTTGGGACATGCTTTTACACAGTGAGAACAAGGGGAGTCACTCCACATGGCCCAGGATATAAAAAAAGGTCCTGGGAGCTCCTCTATTTTGTCTTCAATCTAGCTTCTCACCTCTGGAGGATCTTCACTATATATTGAAACTTGAACAAAGGATTGATGACCCATTAACAGTGGATGTATTCCAGAGACTTGATTTAAGACAGCAGTTTATTTCATCGCTGCTGAAAGCCTCCACCAAGAACTTTGCAACTAGTGTATGTAATATGATTCCTTTAACAATTTTAACTCTCATCCTCTCTTTCCTTCCTTTCTTTTTATGAATAAACCTTTAGATTTTAGAATCTAAAGGACTTGCTAACAGTATTCTTTTTGGGTAAGATTCTAAATTATAAATTGACCTGGGAACATGGCTCATCCTTTGGGATCAGAAGAATCTTTTTGGATTTGGTAAGATTGGTTTTCATAAATTCATCTGTATAGCGGTGGTTCTGGTGGTAGCACAGAAAAACTGGAGTGTCTCAGGAAATTTCTTGTATGGTTTAGTGATTAGAAGTGCTTTTTGTGAATGGTTTGGTGTGCCTTACAGTTAAGGATCCCCAGTCTTGAGCTAAAGCAGCCCTGTATCTAAGCAATTCACCCTGAATTGACACTGAGCAGTGCCCCCAGAAAACTCTTGTATTATACCCTTGAAATCTTAAAATGATATTTCATTATTAATTTCTTTGCTTATTACATGACTACGCTAGATTTTTTTAAATTGTTTTTATTTGTTATTTACATATGCTGGGCTCCTGACATTGACCGCATTTGTTCAAAAAAGCAGACCAAAAGGAACACACCAAAATTGTTTTTAGAAACAAAGAAGTAAAATTTACAAACAGATTTAATATAAGAAACATTAAGTAGACCAAATATTGGACCTCCCCCCCAACCCTGACAATTTGAATAATACAAAGAAATATTGAAAAAAAACAAGATATTTGTCTAATAGTGGTCACTAGTACCTGTATGAAAAAACAGTGTAAACAGCAGCTATTTTGAGCACTTCAAACTCTTTAGAGATAGAATCTATTATAATAATACTGTTAAGATTCAGGATCTCCCTCCCCTTTCTTTATATCTGGGTTGTTCACTGTGAATGAGCAGTATATATAAACAGTCAACTAGGGACCTTTATATTATACCAGTATCATATGTGTTACATATTTCTAAGGCATCTAATCATGAGAGAACTTTAGCAATGAGAACAGTTAGATAGAAGCTCATAAACCAAAAATAATTCCCTCCCCACACTCCTTTGGTTTCATAGCACATGGGTATTTGTTATTGAAGTCTTTCTGCAAAAGGTGATTCTAAAACCTCTTGGCTAAAATGTTTTTTGCTTCTGATTAATATGCAAATTTGCATTAACTATGACATATCCAGCAAAACAAGAACCCAGACATACCTAATGTTTGGCTCAGTCACAACTGATTTTAATTACTGTATTCTTTAAATCTATCAATAGGTAATACCCTATTATATCACTAACACTGCTGTGGTTGAGAAGATCCCAAAATAGTAAAAAAAAAAAGTTTTTTTTTAAATGCATTAAATAATTTAACCAGATCTTCATGGATTAACTATTCATGCTGACAACATTTTAGCTGATTTAAATATACACAATACATTTTAATAACATTCAGTAACAGCTAAATTTCATTTAACTAAGAAAAACAAAATGAACTCCTCAACAGATCCCCTGCAGGGATTTAAATCACTATGCAAGGCCTCACAAAAGTTTCATTAATAATTGTTTTTACACTCAACATCCAAAAATTCAAGATGGTATTGTTTTTATAAGCAAGAAGTAAAAACTGAGATTTACATAACTACAATTAAAAGACTTCTACACATTGGCACTCCCTGTTCCAGCACCCACAGACTGGTCCCAGACAAGGGAATTTGATGAATTGGGAGAGGTGGGGAGGGGTGTGTGCTAGCCTCCCCACTGGGCTCCTCTCCCCAGCCTCCCAGTGGGCCCCGCTGCAGCCCCCAACAGCCCTGCCACCCCACCACAGCGCTCAGTGGCCCCGCTGGCTGTGGGCTCTGCTGCCCCACGAGATCTTCCTGCCCTCCAGTTTTCCTGCCCCACTGGCTGTGGGTTCTGGTGAAATGAAGGCTCCGCTGCCCCCCAGCTGGCTCCGGTCCAGGTCACCAGCAACCTCTGCCACTGAGGCTCTTTAGTCCTGCAACATCTGTGGTCATTCCAGACTAGGGATGTTAAATATCGGTTAACTGGATAGTCGATTAACCTCATGAATTTTTATCGGTTACTCAACTATTGTATAGTTCCTGAGGGTGGGGCCATAAGCCAGCGTGTTCTGGCCCCACTCCTGAGGAGTCCCCTGCCACTCCACGCTACTGCCTCTGAGTATGTATCAGAGGCAGCAGCATGTGTGCCAAGTGGGGTGCCAGGCAGGAGCTGATCTGCAAGAGGAGCCAGTTTAAAAAACAAGTGGCAGCAGCGTGGGGTGGCAGCAGCCCCTGTTCAGGGGAGGGGCTGAGCTTTCAGACCTGGTGTGAGCCAGAACTGAGCTGGGCTGCCTGCCCACCTGGCTACTAATACATTTTAAATACAGAGCCACAGCAGGAGTAGGTCCTGCACCCAATATGAGCCAGGACTGAGATGGGCTGCTGGCTAGCCTGCTAAAAAATTTACTTGGGGGGGGCAGAAGGGGGAGAGGAATGTGTATAGTCTATATACCATTAACCCAGCATTTCTCAAACTGTGGGTCCCGACCCCGGGGGGTCACGAGCAACGTAGAGGGGGATCAAGAGCAACTGAAAGGCTGGTTGCAGCAATGGAGAGGGGGTCACGAGCAACTGAGGGGGGGGTCGCGATATCACAAGTTTGAGAACCCCTACATTAACCTATAGGCTTTTGCTTATCAGTTAATTGACTACACTATTACATGCCTATTCCAGACCACAGATGTTGCCAGGCCAGAGAGTCCTGGATCACAGAGGTTCAACCTATATGGAGGCAGTATAAACCAACAAGGGAATAGATTAGAAGTCAGAGCATTTCTATCGACCACATTGTCACGGATGTAATGTGGGTGAGACATCTCACCTCCATGCCTAGGTTTCCCCATCTGTGAAATGGGGAAAACAGTATTTCTCTTCCTTTGTAAAGCATTTAGATATCTATGGATGTGAACTGCTACTCAAGAGTTAAATATCAGTGTTATAAATAGCAGATGAGACCATACAAATGTTGAGTCCCCAAACAATTACCCATTAAGGTTTTTATTGCACCAGTCTAAACATTTTTTACAGTAAAAACAATAATGCATTAATTTATTCAATTGTCCTAGTCACAAGATCCATGAATTCATGTTTTATATATTAGCTAATATATAAATCTTGTATTGCCCTTATCTATTTCACACTCATGTCCTTTACCATCTTCAGACCATGCATGTCTTGTCCTTATTTAGATGCCAGTCTTGGAATTAGAGCCAGAGTTGAAGGTTTCAGCAAAGCTCAACATAGACACAGAAATCCATGGGGCTCATTGAGAGTGTGGGTCTGCCAGCACAGATCAATCTGCATGATCGGGACATTAGACAGCAAGATCTTTAGAACAAGGACTGTTTATGTTTTTATAGCACCTAACACAATGGGAATAAGATCCTGATAGTAGCATCTGGATGCTCCAGGGATACAAATAAATAATTCAATTTCTGAAATAACGTGTAATCTCATGAGCTTTCCTACTGTATAATTAATTTCACATAAAATAGTCCAGATATAATGTCAGTTATTTAAACAGCATGTTTAATATCTAGTTGAGCTTTTTTTTTTTTTTTTTTTTTTTTAAGAGGGCAAATGCATAATCTATGTTGTAAGTCAAACGGACTCACTTTTTTTTAAAACTGAAAAATTAGAAACTATAGCTGAAAGATTAGAGATTAAATACTTTATTCAGTTTGTTTACTTTGTCTGATAGGACTATGTGAATAGTTAGTTTATCTACATTGAGTTTTCTCTATTGGTCAGGATAGATCACAAAGGAGACATATTTTATTTAAAAAAGGGAAAATGTGATTTTAAAGCCACAAAAGTAGCAGGTGTATTACATTAATATATTTGTAATTCAATTTTAATAATACATTTCAGATTAATTATGTCCTTTAAATAAATCTACTTTAACATATTACAGCTCACCAACAAAAATTAATAATGAAAACCATGTCTACAACACTGTCAGTATTGCCAATTTAAGGATAAAAATGATTACATCCAAACAAACCAAAGGTAGATTTTCTTCCAAATAAATAATACAAATATCTTTATGAATGTGCAGACATTTCTAAGTCCACAGATTGGGACCTACCCTATGCTATCATGATGTTTCAAACAAAATGCATTTTTTCATACTACCCAACTGGCTTTTCTTCTCAATATCACTTCATCTAAGCTCTATACACTCAGCTGTGTCACAAACCTAACTCTTCTTTCATCATGAACATAAACAACCACACTATACACTCAACTGCCAGAAAACTAACACCTTGCTAATTGAGACTCGAGCAACATGAACCCACAATGTATCTCCCTTCACTGTGCCTGCATTAACTCACAATACATGAAAGAAACCCCTTTTCCTAGTAGCTATTTTTCCTCTCCATACATATGCTCTATTGAGGGTCTCTTTAAATAGCTATCGATCCAATCTCCTCGTCCTCATTCTTCCTCCCTACAAAACAGCTTCCCAATTCTGAGAATAGACATCAATTTTAGACGGGGCCTGAGCGTCATTGTCTCTTGTTTTCCATCACCCCCATTTCTTTCTCGTCCCCTCCCCCTTTATCACTGCTTGTCACCTGCTCCCTCCCCGGCGGCCTTGTTCTTCCAGGTCAGCTCAACACACACACACACACACACACACACCTTCTTCTCTGCCTATTCATCCTGGGCGTGTGGGGCGGTGAAACCCCGCCAAGCAACCGACTGCACCTTTCCGCTCGCTGTCAAAAAGGAACAACTACGCAACCTCTCTCTCTCCGAGATTCAAACCCACCCGTACCTGCTCGCAGTGTGATAATCAGCAGCTTGGGGACCCCCCGTCTCTTTTCCCGACCCACCGCTACACAAACACCAGCACGGCCACAGCTTCTGCTTGATCACAAAGGCCTGTATCATGCTGCCGTTCAATCACCAGTCCTAGCTAACCCTTCTCCTGCCCCTCCGATCCCTCCACCAGCTTCCTTCCTCTGCCCCTCACTCCTGTGCACCCCCAGATCACTCCCCGTAGCTTTCCCAGATCAACGCACTGGCCCCACCGCCGCCATGTCTCCCCCCTCACCCGGCGTAGAGAAATAAATTGAGGGGGGAGGGCGCACCTGCTACCCCAGCCCCCGCTCCCTCCCCGGCTCTCACCTAGGGCCACCTCGCAGGCTTTGCGCAGCTGGGAGTGATGCGCCTTCTTCACCTCCTTGTCGGCCAGGATCTTCTCCAGGGCCCGGGTCAGGAACATGTTCTTCGTCTTCTTGCCTTCATACATGGGCGCGATCGCGGGGACCGACCGCTCCCGCCGGGGGGAGGCGGCGGGGACCGGGCCACGGGGGCACTCGGGCGGCTGCAGGTCCGGGGCTGCGGCCGCCCGGCCGCTGGGGGCAGGGAGGGGAGAAAGCGGGGCAGGTCGCCGCGCCGAGAGCGAGGCCCCCGGCGACGGGCCCGGCCTGGGCGCTGCAGCCCCGCTCGGCAGGTCGCTCGGACCGCGGCGCTCTCAGCCCCGGAGCCGCCCGCCCGGACCAGCCTCCATTAGCGGCGGCGACAGCAACCTGCGCTCGCCATGTTGGAAGGAAACGACGTCAGGGCCGCGGCCGAAGGGCTGCAGAGGAGGAAGCGGCGGCAGCGCGATGCCCCAGCCCGGCAGAAAGGCGGAGGGAGGGCGCGGGCCGAGTCGCGGCGCTACGGAGGCTCAGCAGGGACTCGCCTCCTGGGCGCGTTGCGCGCTACAGGTGCGGGGAGAGGGGAACGGGCTGGGGAGAGCAAGGCGCTGCCACCTGGGCGCTACTTCAGCAAAGGGAGCGGCAGCACTGCCCCCTCCGGGCGCCGAGCCAGCCAGCCTGCCTCAGGCAGCGCCCCCCGTCACTGCGGGAGAGACTCCCTCTGGCAAAGCTGCTCCCCCCCCCCCAAACTTTCACCCCGACTACAGCCATAGTTTCCCTCAGGGAGCCTGCCCAGGTCTCGCACTGCCTGGGGGGATGAACTCTTTTGGACAGACCTGCTTGCCCTGCTGAGTGTTCTCTCATGGCACAGTGCAGTCTTTTGCATTCATGCTGTCCCAGCCTCTCAGCCCTCCACTTTCTAACTCAATTTGTTCATGATTCTAATGAGGACTGAGGAGCACCCCCAGGAGTTTTCTTATTAAATAGTATTGCTGTGTGCTTCTAAATAAAGTGTCTTTTTGCCAAAGACCTCAAAGCATTTACACGGTCTTTCTGAACAGTTTTTTCTTTGCTATTGATGCCAAGAAAACCAACACCTTAGTCATCTAGAGCAAAATGAATATCCCCACAATGTAGCTTCCTTCACCATGACTGCATTAACTCAACAATACATGAAAGAAACCCTCTTTCTCCTTAAAGTTATTTTGCAAGGGCCATCAATGTTAACGCCTCTCTTCTCTTTAGTGTACGGTGAGATACGAAAAAAAAACCTAAACTAAAAAAAACCTCCTGTGATTAAAAGGCACTTTTTGTGTTTTAATTTTTGTCTATGTTTATCATAGACCTCATTCCCTTAGGTTAGGAATGGTATTTTCTTCATATTCTGTAGAGAATCATGCATAAGTTGAGTTCTCAACAAATGCTATGTAACAATAAATAACAGTACGCTCAAATTTTGCTCAGAATTAGAACATAGGTATCTGATTGTAGGATTTAACTTGTAAGTAAGGCCAGATCTACATTAGATGAGAATTTTGCTGGCATAGGTATTCCAGCATATAATACCTGCAAAGTACTTCTAGAATGGATGCAGTTTATAGCAGCAAAAGTGCACTTTTGCTGGTATAATTCCCCCCGTACACCCCTCTTCCTTCCCCCCAGACAAATAAAATATATGGGCAAAAGCACACTTTGCTAATATAACTATGCCTGTGCTAGAGGCTTTTGTTGGCACAGCTACATCAATCACAAATCACATCTACAACTATCATAGCTATGTCACCTGCCACTGAAATGTATCTAAATTTGGGATAGACCATAGCAGCTGTTTCAGTAGCCTACAGAAACATTATATTACAGTACAGGGCATGAAACAAATGAAAATATTGTATCTAATTGAAGGCACAAGGGAAATATAGGTAAGTGGAATGTGATTTAATATATTGGAGAGTGAGCAAGATAATTAAAATGGCTAACACCCTTACTGTACCAAAAACACCATAGGATCTTTAATGATCTCATGCAGTTAAGATTGGGTTTACACCTCATCCAAAAGAATGTACTTATAGCAGCACAGTGCCCTATAAAAGTATTTTGTGGTGTTAGTTAATTATACTTTTTTCTGACTTTGTGTTCACTGAAAAGCCTTTTGCTTACACAGACAATATGGATACTCCATATGCCAGTCACAGGTTCATTCACTGTAGATATCAAAGTGTCTTTGGCTTTTCAAGCCTAACAGTGGTGACCAATTGGCAAAACTAAGAAATCCTGCAGGTGCCTTACTGTTTGTTTTTCAAAAATTGCCTCAACACAAATCTCCTTAGAAAGCCATAAATGGATGACAAAGTGGTATTTAGAAAAGAGAGTTTTCTATTGATTAGCGCAGTCCATTTGGCACAAACAGTCTATTATTTTCTTGAAATTACTATGCTCTGGGACACCTTTTGTGTTGTTCATGTTAATGTGTGGGCAACAACTTTGTTTGGTACAATGACATTTCTGTAACAAAAGCCTTATTTTGCAGCATACATGCATATGGTCTATGTCACAGTCTGCACTATGAAAACTGAGTATGGAGAATATTCCGTTGTTGTTTTCTACATGTGACAATTAAATCAAGTTGGTACCAGAGTCCAGAGCTGGGGTGTCCCCACAAGACCTTCTAGTTACAACTACCTTGGAAATACCGTAAATGTTGGTAATGCACAGTCTTCCATGCATGCAGAGCTCCAGTAGCCATTGCCCATTGTTCATTTTTCCCACTCCATTGTAACCAGTGCTTAGTGGCCATGTCTCATGAGCTGATCTGACTCTTGTTTTCAAGTCTTCCAGTAAACAGAGTTTCTCATCCAGTGGCGTCTTACTGATGATGCTGTTGAATTGCTGATAGAACAAATTCTTCTCTTCAGATCTGGGGGAAAGAGTTGGGTCATGTGTATTGATGATGTTGGCAGTCACCTGTGATATATATTCTTAGTGCTATAATAATTTCAGATAGTCCAATGAGACATTCAATCAATGGTGCTAAAATCCCCAAATCACCCTCAGTACATGGCATTGTTGTTTGCTTTTTCCCATGCAAGAAGACAATGCAATACACCTTGTATAGAGAGCCTGTGTCACCTACTCTGATTTAGAGACAGTGGTTATGCTGATATCATGATTCCCCAGCTCTCTGTCAATAATGGCAGTCCGCTTAGGATCACTGACCTTCTCCAGGTCATTTGATATATCAGTACACATACCAGTACATGTGACAAGGGTGACCATTGTACCTGAACCTTTGATGCATATACATAGGCATAAAAAATAAGGATGCAGAGACGTACTTTGAACCAAAGCCCCTCTCTTGACAGTACTGACTGTCCATAAGCTTGATGATCAAGATATTTGGAAGTCAACACAGCTATAGGAGATTCTGACATTTTCTCCACAACAGATTTGGTTCAGGGTTTTCTCCCCTAGTCTTTGGTCAACCAAGAACCAGCAGCAAGACAGCAGTGCCAGATGGAATTATTCCTTTGTGGGGGTGGAGGGAGGCTTCATTCCAATGGGTATCACCCAGTTTAGTTGCTGAGTACTCAATCCCTGGCAGGATATACTAGGTTATGTGGTCGCCTTAGCAGGCCTTACGTATCTGAACAGACAGATGTAGTGTGTGTTGCACAGAGTGAAGAAGAGCTCCAGGAATTTTGCAACAAGGCTTTGCATTAACTTGTGATGCATGTGGACTAATCATCAGTCTAAAGATGTTAATTGTTATGGTACAAGATGTATTGACTCCACTTAGGTTTTAATATCTAGCATAATGCTAGACGCTGTGCACAAGCGCTGCCATATGGGATCATCTGTATGAGATAACTTATCTCTAGATGACAAACTTAATTCTGTGGGACAACAGAAAACTAGCATTGAACACAAACATCTAAATTTACCAGACATGAATTTTGAGCATGCTGCTATATGGTGTGGACCACTGACAGCAGGCACAAGAAAAAGCTAAACACCTTTCACATGTTCTGTTTTTCCTGTATTCTAAATATCACGTGAGAAAATAAAGTTCCTGAAACCGAAGGGCCTGAGAAAACAAAATTCCCAAGTCGAATTTACTATTCTCAAACATAAATGTCTCCATTTATTTGGTCATCTGTGACTGATGGATGATGGACACATTCCAAAGGTTCTCTTGTACAGAGAACTTGCGACTGGGTCGACGTAGGCTCAGGTTCAAAGCTGTTTGAAAAAGGGACTTGAAACTTTTAACATTTACAATGCACGCTGGGAAGAAGCCACTACCAACAGGTTACACTTGAGCACTACTCATGCAGTTAAAGAGGCTAAAGAGAGGTGGTTGAGAGACTGGAAAGCAGAAAAAAAGAAGAGAAAATTGAAGCAGACCTAACATGCTAGTAAGTACACTGGCTTCATCCTCAGGTCTTCATACCTTATGCCAGTAGTATCACTGCAAGGACTTTTTTGGGTTGAGAATTGAACATTTTAGCCACTTGCAGTGCTGTAGCATGATACATAGTAACTGAATTGCTTTGATGTTTACATCACCATCTTACAAGACAAGACAGATGGTTGCCATTAAAACTATGAAGAAAAAAAGGCAACTGTATATAACTGTCACATGTGCATCAGTTATCCATTTTGCATGTGTAAATGTGTATTTCCATACACAAAAGATGTCTATACAAATGTTATAGATGTACAGTAATTTAATTGGCCAGTTTTGAAAATTTGGCCTCTAGAGTTGTTGCTGAGACAGGAGGAAGGAGAGGAGGAAAGCAGTAAAAAATCTTACATTGTATTCCAGCTGTGTTTCATTCCAACTTCAATATAAATAAAATACACTTTTTTGTTAGGTTTATTATTTGAATCTCTAGTTTCTGTCTTCAAGTCAGAGCAACTTCACTCAATTCACTGATTTACAGAGCATCATCCTGTTGTAGTTTTAGACTGGGGTGGGGAACCTCAACCCCTGGGGATGGATGTGGGCCCCGGCTTGCCAGGATCTGGCCCTCAGGGCTCATATTCCCCCCCCCTCCTCCGCAGCATTGAGGAACCTGCACTGGCACTCCAGCCCCCACACTGTCCCACTGCAGGGCTGGAGCACACAAAAGCTACTAGGCTGGGCCACCCTAGGCTCTGGTGTGCAAGGGGAATCTGGGGAGTGTCTTTTTCCTCAGTGGGGGGGGGGGGGACACATTAATGAGGTTTTAGGGTGTGTTTTTTTTTGTTTCTTCTCACTTGTGTGTGACCCACAATTGATTTTTCTGTGGGTCAGTGACCCCCAACCCAAAAAAGATTCCCCACCCCTGCTTTAGACAAACATACTAGTCAAAATAAAAACACTACTAAAAGTCTTTGGAGGCTGGACCTCATTCTGGAAAGGCTTTGGGCTTTTCTACTACTTTTAAATGAATTACAGTTAATAGTTCTTTAAATAATACAGGAGAAATAAAGCTGCAGTTTATTTCTCTTTTATTCAACATATTGATCTAAGAAGCATCAAGTAGGTATAAATGTCACAGAGGTCACAGAGTGGTGACTTTAACATGCAGTGTTTTTAACTTCCTCAACTGAATTTTTTATTGGCAAGTTTCCTCCCATTTGGCTTACTTCCTGGCCAACCATAGAGAGTATGGCTCTTGCTTCATAAAACGTGTTTTGAAAGCGAGTAGAAGAAAGGCAAAAATGTCAGTTTGCAAAGTTCCCACTTTTTTGTTTACAGAATACACACACTCTCAGAGAATACACCCTCTCCTGAGTTTGGCTTTATTAGTAATTCAAATAATAGCTCAATATAAACCCAAACCTAAATTTTTTCCACAAGCTTGGCTACTTGTACAATTTTCCCTGTCTCAGACCATAGTTGCCTCTAAAAAAAAAAAAGCCAGACGCTTTAGGATTGGAACTATTAACTGATCAGATATAATTGAATCCACCTGCTAGTAGGATTCATATTAGTAATTATATTATATTTATATGCAGAGTTTGAGCATGTAATATACTCCTAGGGATATTCTGCACCAAAAAATTTAAAATTTTGTACACAATATTTTAAAATTCTGCATATTTTATTTCTCAAAATAACACCAGTTTCACTTATTTTGGTAATTTATTTCAAAATACCTGTTGGCAAGTATGTCTGTACAAATACAAATAACAAAAAACTCTGGAATTTTTTTTGACAGATAGATTCCTTATGAGGCTTATCAATACAGAACTTACAGTAATTAATTTAAGCTGTAATACAGGAACATTTTCCTCCATCTCAAAAGCAGTACAAAACCTTGGAGGAGTAAGAGGTAATGGGGGAGCAGAGGGAGAGTGAAGAAATTGCTGGTAATAAGTCTATGAGTGAACCAGGGGATTGTTACATGTCAGTAAGAGACATATGGAACAGGGGGCAGTTTGGGTGGAGGGATTGTTAGGGAGTTGGGGAGCTCCTTACAGAAGGCTCTGGCAACCCGTCTCTCCCATTCAGTCAGCTACATCTGTCCCTTTCCCCATGTGTCCCTGCATGCCCATTGAGCCACCTCCACCCCATCTTCATGTGTCCATGCATTCCTCTTCCCTTACCCCCACTTCCCTTACCCTGTACCTTCACTTAGTGACACATCCCTTCTGTCCCTCCACAGAATCACTTCATTCCCATGTGGCCCTGCACTCCCACTCCCATTTAGCTCCTTTCCCAGTGTGTCCCACCCTACTAACTCTTCTCAATCCAGCTGCCCCATGTGCTCTGCTCTGTCTGTGCCTCCCCATATTCCATTTCTCCTAACATGGCTCTGCTGGCCAGGTGTGGAGAGGAATGCAGCCAGCTCATGGCTGCTATGGTAAGTCTTCTGCTCTTTGTTCTGGTGCCACAGTAGGTCTTAGTAGGTGAAAGATGTAACTGTCGTGCAGAGGTGGGCAATAATTTTTTGCCAGGGGCCTCAAGCGGAAGGGGTGGGGCCAGGATACTTCCATGATTCCCCACCCACAGACCATAATTGGCTGGGGGTGGGGGAGCGAGTGAAGTCTTTGCCCCACCCCAACGTTCCCCCTAAGTGCCCAGAGTTTGTGCATTCCCCCTTCTACACCAAGGCCAATCAGAGCCTGGGGGCAGGGGAGCGTGTGAAGTCTCCTCCCACCCTGCTAGGAGCTTGTGGCATGAGCAGGGCAGAGGAAACTTCATGCACTCCCTCCACCCCAGGCCAATGAGAGCTGATCCATCCCACAGAGGCCCTGCCCTGAAAAGTCTCCTCCCACCCTGCCAGGAGCATGTGGTGCTTCTAAGTGCCGCACACTCCTGGCAGGGAGGAGGAAACTTCGTGCGCCTCTGTGGGATAGATCAACCCACTTGGCGTGCCGGATCTGGCCTGGAGAGGCCCTTTTGCCCACCCCTGCTGTAGTGCCTCTCTGACAGAATATATTTTCTGCCAAGAAAAAAAATTCTGCATGTATGCAGTGGAATAGAATTCTCCCAAGAGTAGATGTATTGCATCTCTTAGGAAAACCCAGCAGATAGACTTCTGTCTGAAGCACCTGAGAGTGGACCACAATTGTATTGCTGCCACCTTCTTTGGGGACACATGCTCCTTGGTTCTATCTTCCCCTAGAAAACATTCTGCTGTTCCCTGTAGGGATGGATCTGGCCCATTAACTTGTTAATTCTCAAAACACTTTTGTAAGGCAGGTTTAAAATGGTGCATGATTGAAACACGTTTTTAATATTCATATATGAATAATAAACAAAATATTTTGTTTTTAAATGAAAAAAAAAACAATAATTTATTCATTGGGGGAATAGGTACTTTACCTCCTACATGCTACGCCAGGCTCCTATAGGGTTCTGTGGCTGATATGACATGACCAGCATAATGCATGCTGGGGTTTCTCAGGGTATGTCTACACTACCCTCCTAATTCGATCTAGGAGGGTAATGTAGGCATACCGCACTTGCAAATGAAGCCCGGGATTTGAATTTCCTGGGCTTCATTTGCATAAGCCGGGCGCCGCCATTTTTAAATCCCGGCTAGTTCGAACCCCGTGCCGCGCGGCTACACGCGGCACGGAGTAGCTAGTTCGGATTAGGCTTCCTAATCCGAACTAGCTGTACTCCTCATTCCACGAGGAGTACAGCTAGTTCGGATTAGGAAACCTAATCCGAACTAGCTACTCCGTGCCGCGTGTAGCCGCGTGGCACGGGGTTCGAACTAGCCGGGATTTAAAAATGGCGGCGCCCGGCTTATGCAAATGAAGCCCGGGAAATTCAAATCCCGGGCTTCATTTGCAAGTGCGGTATGCCTACATTACCCTGCTAGTTCGAACTAGCGGTGTAGTGTAGACATACCCTCACATACTGGGAACTGAATAGCCTGGATGTTTTCAGGTGGTAGTGAGGGAAAAAACTATACATTTTAAATTATTTTTTATGTCCTGAATTATTCTCTTCTGTTTGACATGTGGTGAACCCAGCTCACCAATCTAAAACTGATGCATTTTTCCAATGCATTTGCAGGCCACTTATAAGAAACTCAAAGTAACAAAAGAAGAGCTCAAACTATAGAAATCTAGAAAATGCTAAATAGGAATGTAGAAAAAAAAATCTCTTTAATCTAGAGATATAATAAATCAGATTAATAACACGGATGGTTTCAGTTGTTCCTCCTTTCTAGATATTTTAATATCCGTGTTGAAAGGCTCAGACACAGAGGTCATAAATGTCATGTGAATCAAAGTGGAAAGCAATGAGACTGGAGTAACAACCATTTTTAACTGCCATGAGGTGATCTTTGAATCTTCCTGATTGTTTCTTTCAGCAAACATAGCTGGTTTCTTCCTGTAAAAAATACAGTAACTGTTATTTCAATATATACATTATAAACTGTGGACTTCATGGATGAAAAAAAAGGGTTTGAGTATGAATAACAGAAAAGAAAGTTGCAGGGAAGCCACTTTTATTATTACCTAGTAAAAGATATTAAAGGACAAACTGAAGTGATTCATTCTATTACCCTGTTAAATATTTACTAAATGTATATTAATTAACATATTTTTTAGAATAGTTTTTGGAAACACCTGTGATAGTTTTGATAACTATAATTTTGTATTCTCTTGCTCTCTTTCAATAAAAGCTGTAATTTTAAGGTCTCAGTCTTAGGTAGAGATGAGGGTTGTGAGTGAGCAGTGCTGAGCTACTAGTGGGGCTACTGAGCACAGTTCTTTGTTATTCATAGTCCAATAAAATGAAGAAAGCTAAAGAGAACAAGTGCTGTAGACTGGCCAAGATATTATCTAGCTTCTATCAAGAGACACTGAACTGCAGCCTCTGCAAGATACTTGTTTTTTCCCCAAGCCCTCAGACAATCTCTGCATTAGACACGGGTTCTTGTGACTACTATTGTCAATGTTGACATTGCACCTTGGGTAGCAGCTCAGGCTCGTGACCCAAGCTCAGCCCCAGGAAATCAGGTGAGCTTGAGAGCTCTAGCTGCATGTAGCCTGAACCATAATTTCTACACTAGGAATGTTGAGAAGTGGGTAACTGGCTAATCGTGTAGTCAAAACAATTTGTATCAGCTATCTGATTAGACGATAAGGGGAGGTGCTCTGTCCTGGCTTGTGTCGGGTCTGGGAGCTACCCCCGCTGCACCTCTACAGTGTAAATGTAGCAGGAGCCAGGCATGCAGGCAGCCCATCTCCTACTACATTTAAACTGTAGAGCTGCAGTGGGGTAGCTCCCGGAGCCAGCATGAGCTGGAACTGAGCAGTCCCGGCTTGCACTGGCTCCGGACCACTGCAGCTCTGTCTCCCCTGCCCCTCCCCCACACTGTGAAGACTGTGCTAGGTGGAACTGACTTTAGAGCAGGCTTCCCCTAGCACTGGCTCCTGCTCTCCCTCCTACCCCCAATTGCTACCTCTGATACAGATGCAGCAAGGGGAGGGGGAGCGAATAGTCACCTAGGCTTATTGGGTAGTCGACTACTCGACTAGTCGCTTACATCCCTAGTCTACTCTGCTTTTTTTAGTGTGCTAGCTCAAACTAAATTAGTGTACCTGGACTCCCACCACAGTGTAGACATATCCTGTGAGGCCTGATCCTGCAACCCTTAGTAACAGGAGCATCCTCAGAAATTTTTGACATTGTCACTTGCTCTCTTGCCAGTTCTGCACCATGCTATGCCCTAAGAGAAAAGAGACCTTCTTGGGGCCTGTCATAATCAGGAGTGCTGACCAGCACCTGGGGACTAAGGGGTTAACTATGTCTCCTGTCCCTAGCCAGGTATCTGGTCAGCCAATAGCAATGCAGGTAGGGATTTCAAACTGGAATAAGGCATTTTTATCTTTCCCCTCCTTTGTCTGAGTCAGAGCGGTTTCTTTCAAGTAACAGAGAGATGGGAGGCCTGTCTCTCTCCAAGAAAAGACTTCTTATAATGTGTAAGTAGGGCAAAGTTTAGAGAGTCTGTCAGGTTTTATTGTTTTTCCTGGTTTGGGGATCTGGAAATAATATCTGAGTTTATAAAGTGTTTGGTTTTTTTCTCTTTGTAACTAAGTTAGGCCAGGGGGGTTTCCCTGAGAATCTTTATCAATTAGTGGCTCTTTCCATCTAGCCACTTTACTATGCTTGCAACTGAAGTTGATCATAAAAGTTTGTTCCTTTTTTTAATTAACTGGAATTGGTTGATTGGTGTGTCCTCGGACTCAGTGCCTAACTGCAAGGGCAGAGCCCATTGTCGTCTGTGAATCCCCTCCGTTTTTTTCCAACTCCAAGTAAAATGGAGGTTGGGGCAGGGGAAGAGTTTTACCTTACGGAGGAGATTTTCCAGGTGATCTCTTCCCTGGTTTTCCTGGAAATTACTTGGGTGGTGGCAGCAGATTTCTCCAAAGTCTGAGTATTAGGATTTTGGGGGGATGTTTTTTGTACCAAAGCCTGTAGAGACCAGGTTTTGGGTGCTTTTGCGGGCCCCCACTTCTGCATTTGTTGTTCCAGAGTGGTGAACAGCCTTGACAGGGCCATTGTGGGGTCAAGGCTCTGTTGATTTCCTCCCATGTTAGAAGGAAAGGGGTGAGAGATGCCCAGTTATTTTGGCAAACTTCTCTCTCCCAAACAATGAGAAGAGGGGAGACAGCATTAGTCCCAGCAGCCAATTAGAGGTCAGCCCCTGTATAGAATCCCAGATGTCTGGGAAAGCAGGAGGGTTGCTGCAATATCACAGCTTTCCATCCATGTGACAGAGACCAGCAGGGGATGGAGGGGAAAGAAGGTCTTCAAAACTGCCAGCACAGCCCTTCCAGGCCCAGCAATTGGCCTGTCTGTAACCTCAGCCTGCAGAAAAACCTCAAAAGGGGACAATCTGCTCCCTCTGCCACCAGTTGGCCAGCAAAGGAGGAGACAGCTCATCTCTATTGCCACTCCCTGCAGTCTGCTTGCCAGAGCCAACCACACTGGATCTGGGATTTTGGATCCAGAGAACTGACCTGCAGGTCCTAGTTTTAAAAACTGTCAGTGCAGTTCCAGCAGGTACTGAGCCATTCCAAAAATGATCCCTAGGGAAAATCTACTTGTCTGGATCAGACTTCTGACTGCTCAGCAAGAAGAAGAACCTGATTGAGTTTAATTTTCATATACTGCATCTGTGAAAGGACTTTCATCTTCTTGGATCATCAACAGCATCTCTTTACAAGCTTGCAACATGTCTCTGCATACACCAGGAAGCTACATGAGATGTGGGAGACAGACCGAATTGAGGAGTAAAGGGGCACTTGTAGGAACATCAGAGTGTGTGTGTGTGTGTGTGTGTATGTGTGGCGTTTGTGGTCATGTGACCTAGTGTGCTTGCCAGCATAGCCTTTAATAATTAATATTTATTATTAATGTCTAATTATTTTAATCTTTTTATTGATTGCATGTTTCTCTTTAATCAAATGCTTACATATAGTTTATAGTTATTGTTCTTCTTTACTTGTGTGATTTTGAATTATTTGAAAGTTCAAGTCTCTTAGCCATTGCCTTAGAGGCACAGTCAAGTGACTTTATTCTTTAGCACACCAGGAGAAGGAAGAGTCAGGCACCTATCAGCAGCACTGTGAAATAAGCCTAGGCATCAGAAACTTTGGAACTGTCTAAAGACTGTGAGGAAGTCTTGTCCTGTTTACACAACATACAGGTACTAAGACCCTGCTGAAAGGAGGATTACACTTATATATTGCATCTGGAGGAGAGCTAAGGACTGATAAAGCCTAATTGCTGATGAAGCCCAGCTGAGAGAAGAGGGGAGCTTGGATTATGAAGCCAGAAAGTGAAAACAGGAGGGCTACGTCTAGACTGGCATGATTTTCCAGAAATGCTTTTAACGGAAAAGTTTTCCGTTAAAAGCATTTTCAGAACAGAGCGTCTAGATTGGCACAGACGGTTTTCCACAAAAGCACTTTTTGTGGAAAAGCGTCCGTGGCCAATCTAGACGCGCTTTTCCGCAAAAAGGCCTCGATTGCCATTTTCGCGATTGGGGCTTTTTTGCGGAAAACAAATCTCAGCTGTCTACACTGGCCCTTTTGCGCAAAAATTTTGCGCAAAAGGGACTTTTGCCCGAACAGGAGCAGAATAGTATTTCTGCAAGAAGCACTGATTTCTTACAGTAGGAAGTCAGTGCTTTTGCGGAAATTCAAGCAGCCAGTATAGACAGCTGGCAAGTTTTTCCGGAAAAGCAGCTGATTTTCTGGAAAAACTGGCCAGTCTAGACACAGCCGAGGTGGTTGCAGAAAAGGGTATTTCAGTTACACTCTAGTGCAGGGGTGGGGAACCTAAGCCCGGGGAACAGATGTAGTCCCTGGCTTGCCTGGATCTGGCCTCTAAGACTCCGGGATCACCCCCAGCATTGGGGAGCCCACACCGGTGAGGCACTTTTTGTTTGTTTCTCACTTGTGTGCAGCCCCTGACTGATTTTTCTGGTCAGTGGCCCTGACTCAAAAAAGGTTCCCCACCCCTGTTCTAGTACAAAACAAGTTGGTCAGGGACAAGGTCTTATTAAGCTGTAGCTCTCCTCCAGGTACAGCATGTTATGTTAATTGGTCCCTTCTACCCTCTGTTAACCTGCTCTAGGATTGTAAGAGATGAACACCCTCTCACTCCAGGGTTTACGTATCTGCTAGGAATCTAGGATTGTTTACCTGAATGTGGATAATAGTTACAGTGTAGGTTTCACTTTAACAGGCTCTGATCTGCCTAGTTTGAAGTGTGGGCTCAGACTTAAACTCAGGTTACAGGGCCTTCTCACAATTTTCTGTGAGCTGTGCCCTTCTACACAGATGACTTGTGATATGGTATCAGTTTATATATTCCTAGGTGGTGTTTAAACACCAAGGCTACGTCTACACTGGCATGATCTTGTGCAAGAACTCTTTTGCGGAAGAGTTCTTGTGCAAAAACTCTTCTAGAAGAGAGCGTCTACACTAGCATGTGTGTTTGCGCAAGAGCTGTGCTTTTGTGCAAGAGCATCCATGCCAGTGTAGATGCTCTCTTGCGCAAGAAAGCTCTGATGGCCATTTTAACCATAGGGCTTTCTTGCGCAAGAAATTCATGTTGCCTGTCTACACTGGCCTCTTACACAAGAACAGTTGCGCAAGAGGGCTTATTCCTGAGTGGGAGCATCAGAGTTCCTGTGCAAGAAGCACTGATTTCAGACATTAGAACATCAGTGTACTTACGCAAGAACTCGCGTCGAATATAGACAGGCAGCAAGTTTTTGCACAAAAGTGGCCGCTTTTGTGCAAGGTCGCACCAATGTAAACACAGCACAAATGTCATGTGGCCTGCTTCAATTCTGCACAGCTGTTGAATAAAACTCTAACAGAGTTGTTATCTGGGAGATCCTTATTCTAGCGTGCTGCTAGATGGCCACGGGCTTGTACTAAGGTTCTGCTGTCTTCTGGGGTAGAGTCAGTAAGGTCCATGGTTTGGGGAGATGTACCCAAAATCATCACTTCTAAGAGCAGATCTGGTAAAGGGAAGCAGGGGATTAAGCAGATGGCAATTTAGTGCAGCGAATTAAAAATCTGAAGACTGCATACCATGTGGCAAAAGATGCCAACAGCAAGTCTGAAAACTTGGCTCTCTCTGAGGTGTATGACAGGGTGCTTAGCATTACTATGAGCACTGAGTCCAGTCTCATGCTGGGCAGGATTTTGAAAACAAAAGGGATTATTTTTAAAATAGTCTCAGTGGGACTGGTGTAGCTGGAAAAAACCTTGACCACAAAGGGACTAGCAGATCTGAGTCAGATTACGTGGACAAAGGGAATGGAGGACATTCTTAACTAAAAATCTATATACCTGTTTAGGGAAGTGGCTGAGGAATGGACTGATGAAGTGTTATCTAAACCACAGCCATATCTAGGTAAAACGCTGCTGCCAACTTTGTTATTGTTAGGGGGAAATTATGGCTAAAGTGGGAGGATTTTGCTGTTTATGACTGATACAGTTATTGTTATGCAAAACACTACAGGTTATGTGAGGTGGCTGTTGTTTTCATTTCCCAGGCCCTCTTTCTCCTCTCTCTCCCCTCTCAGATATGTGTGATTCAAAATGGTTTCTACATAGGAGAAAAAATTAAATCATTTTACTGTAGCTTGGATTTCACTGCTCTGTGCTGAGCTGGAAGTACAAGATATGCAATGCCTGAAAATGCATGTGACACAAGCATGCATTCATTTGTTTATTTATATGCTACAATCTACTTTTTCTTCTACTGTCGCTAATATTGAAGCATAGGCTGAAAGAGCTTACCTTTTAAGTTTTACTTTATGGCTATGTCTACACTGGCCCCTTTTCCGAAAGGGGCATGCTAATTTTAAACTTCGTAATAGGGAAATCCGCGAGGGATTTAAATATCCCCCGGGGGATTTAAATAAAGATGTCCGCCGCTTTTTTCCGGCTTGTAGAAAATCCGGAAAAGAGCGTCTAGACTGGCATCTAGACTGGCCCGATTCTCCGGAATAAAGCCCTATTCCGGAGGATCTCTTATTCCTACTTCGAAGTAGGAATAAGAGATCCTCCGGAATAGGGCTTTATTCCGGAGGATCGGGCCAGTCTAGACGCTCTTTTCCGGCTTTTCTACAAGCCGGAAAAAGCGGCGGACATCTTTATTTAAATCCCCCGGGGGATATTTAAATCCCCCGCGGATTTCCCTATTACGAAGTTTAAAATTAGCATGCCCCTTTCAAAAAAGGGGCCAGTGTAGACGTAGCCTATGACCATTAGCTGTACCAAGTGTCGAGCTCTTTAAAACTTGTATTGGTATTGTTGGCACTTGGGACCATGGTACTGCTGGTCCATTTCTGGAAGGCAGATATGTTCTGAGCAAGCTTCTGCGTCTGACTTCAGCATCCTGGATATGTTGGCCTGAATTTTTGTCCACTCGTGGCTTAGTATGCTTGAGAACTTTTCTTACAGGAGGAACTCAAGATAGTCAGTGAGATTCTGGCTGGAATAATTTAGTTAGGGTTGGTCCTGCTTTGATCAGGGGGTTTAACTAGATGACCTCTTGAGGTCTCTTCCAACCCTAATCTTCTATGATTTTATGATTCCTGGGCATGGCAAACTTCTCATGCCACCCTCTGAGTTTATTAGCCCTCTCCTGACTTGCTGACCAGTCACTGGACAACAAAATATATCTTTGGTATGGATAGATGATATTTTGCTTGAAAAGTTGTTCCCTCTTTCAGTCTGGAATCTCCAGCAAATTAACATGATCTTCCAATCCACTTCTTCCTGAAATACAGTCAGTGTAAAAAAGTCCTTGGTTTGTGAGCCCCACCAGAACCCGCAGACCATTTTGATGGGGGTTTACAAATACAATTATGGATAATTTACCATTCTCTTGATGGGCTAGTGGCCTGAGATGCAACTGCTTCTAAATAGGCAAATGTGAAGAGATGGAAGAAATAGATACTAAAGAGATAAAAATTGCAACTTGTAGCTTTATTGTGACTAAGATCATCAAAAAGGGAGACATTTTCTTTCTTTCCCTGGTGCAGAAATAATATGCTTTCATTGCCTCTGCAAGGCCTTTTGTCTCAACTGGACTGAAATATCCACCTGTGCTTCTTGGGGAGAGAACCCTGAACAAGCAGAAGAAAAGAAAAAGGGTTAGGAATGATTCACTGCCGAACATGCAGAAAGGTTTTGGATGCACATCAGACCTGCAGTTAGAATTCCAGAGGCAAATAATGGAGAAGAACAGGGAAAGGAAGTGATGGAGAGGGACACGAAAGGAAGATTGCTAGTAGTGTAGTTTGAACATGACAGCAGGGTGATGAAGGAGCAGGACTGATCACAGTAGGTGCAACTGTTTCAGCAGTTGCTTAGGCTGCTGACAAGCAGGCAGCAGATCCCAGTACCCTTATCTGCCCCCCAGCCCTGTCCATACACATACCATTCTGGTGCTGCTATAACCTATAGGTTCTCTTCCATGCTACCATGTCTTGTAGCCAATGGACAAGTTTGGGATGAAGTGAGGAATTTGCCAACTCATGCAGTCCTGTAACTGAAGTGTGCATGGACAGATCATAGAATCATAGGACTGGAAGGGACCTCGAGAGGTCATCGAGTCCAGCCCCCCGCCCTCAAGGCAGGATCAAGCTCCGTCTACACCATCCCTGACAGATGTCTATCTAACCTGTTCTTAAATATCTCCAGAGAGGGAGATTCCACCACCTCCCTTGGCAATTTATTCCAATATTTGACCACCCTGACAGTTAGGAATTTTTTCCTAATGTCCAATCTAAACCTCCCCTGCTGCACTTTAAGCCCATTACTCCTTGTCCTGTCCTCAGAAACCAAGAGGAACAAATTTTCTCCTTCCTCCTTGTGACACCCTTTTAGATATTTGAAAGCCGCTATCATGTCCCCCCTTAATCTTCTTTTTTCCAAACTAAACAAGCCCAGTTCATGAAGCCTGGCTTCATAGGTCATGTTCTCTAAACCTTTAATCATTCTTGTCGCTCTTCTCTGTACCCTTTCCAATTTCTCCACATCTTTCTTGAAATGTGGCGCCCAGAACTGGACACAGTACTCCAGCTGAGGCCTAACTAGTGCAGAGTAGAGCGGCAGAATGACTTCACGAGTTTTGCTTACAACACACCTGTTAATACAACCTAGAATCATATTTGCTTTTTTTGCAACAGCATCACACTGTTGACTCATATTCAACTTGTGGTCCACTATGACCCCTAGATCCCTTTCTGCCATGCTCCTTCCTAGACAGTCGCTTCCCATCTTGTATGTATGGAACTGATTGTTCCTTCCTAAGTGGAGCACTTTGCATTTCTCTCTATTAAACCTCATCCTGTTTACCTCCGACCATTTCTCTAACTTGCTAAGGTCATTCTGAATTATGTCCCTATCCTCCAAAGAAGTCGCAACCCCACCCAGTTTGGTATCATCTGCAAACTTAATAAGCGTACTCTCTATCCCAATATCTACATCATTGATGAAGATATTGAACAGTATGGGTCCCAAAACAGACCCTTGAGGAACTCCACTTGTTATCCCTTTCCAGCAGGATTTAGAACCGTTAACAACCACTCTCTGACTACGGTTATCCAGCCAATTATGCACCCACCTTATCGTGGCCCTATCTAAGTTATATTTGCCTAGTTTATCAATAAGAATATCATGCGAGACCGTATCAAATGCCTTACCTAGACTTTAGTATATGACATCCACCGCTTCTCCCTTATCCACAAGGCTCGTTATCTTATCAAAGAAAGCTATCAGATTAGTTTGGCATGACTTGTTCTTCACAAACCCATGCTGGCTATTCCCTATCACTTTATTACCTTCCAAGTGTTTGCATATGATTTCCTTAATTACCTGCTCCATTATCTTCCCTGGGACAGACGTTAAACTGACCGGTCTATAGTTTCCTGGGTTGTTCTTATTCCCCTTTTTATAGATGGGCACAATATTTGCCCTTTTCCAGTCTTCTGGAATCTCCCCTGTCTGCCATGATTTTTCAAAGATCATAGCTAAAGGCTCAGATACCTCCTCTATCAGCTCCTTGAGTATCCTGGGATGCATTTCATCAGGACCTGGTGACTTGCTGACATCTAACTTTCCTAAGTGATTTTTAACTTGTTCTTTGTGTATCCTATCTTCTAAACTTACCCTCTCTCTGCTTGTATTCACTATGTTAGGCACACCTCCAGACTTCTCGGTGAAGACCGAAACAAAGAAGTCATTGAGCATCTCCGCCATTTCCAAGTTTCCTGTTACTGCTTCTCCCTCCTCACTAAGCAGTGGGCCTACCCTGTCCTTGGTCTTCCTCTTGCTTTTAATGTATTTATAAAAGGTCTTCTTGTTTCCCTTTATGCCTGTAGCTAATTTGATCTCATTTTGTGCCTTTGCCTTTCTAATCTTGCCCCTGCATTCCCGTGTTGCTTGCCTATATTCATCCTTTGTTATTTGTCCTAATTTCCATTTTTTATGAGACTCCTTTTTTATTTTGAGACCTTGTTAAGCCAAGCTGGTCTTTTGCCATATTTTCTATCTTTCCTACACAGCGGAATTGTTTGCTTTTGGGCCCTTAACAACGTCCCTTTGAAATACTTCCAACTCTCCTCAGTTGTTTTTCCCTTCAGTCTTGCTTCCCATGGGACCTTACCTACAAGTTCTCTGAGCTTATCAAAATCTGCCTTCCTGAAATCCATTACCTCAATTGTGCTGGTCTCCCTTCTACCTTTCCTTAAGATCATGAACTCTATTATTTCGTGATCACTGTCCCCTATACTGTCTTCCACTTTCAAGTTCTCAACTAGTTCCTCCCTATTTGTTAAAACCAAATCCAGAACAGCTTCTCCTCTGGTAGCTTTTTCAACCTTCTGAAACAGAAAGTTGTCTCCAATGCAGTCCAGAAACTTATTGGATAGCCTGTGCCTCGCTGTGTTAGTTTCCCAACATATGTCTGGATAGTTGAAGTCCCCCATCACCACCAAATCTTGGGCTTTGGATAGTTTTGTTAACTGTTTAAAAAAGGCCTCATCCACCTCTTCCACCTGGCTAGGTGGCCTGTAGTAGACTCCTAGCATGATATCACCCTCGTTTTTTACCCCTTTTAGCTTAACCCAGAGACTCTCTACACAGCTATCTCCTACATTCATCTCCACTTCAGTCCAAGTGTGTACATTTTTAATATACAAGGCAACCCCTCCTCCCTTTTTTCCCTGTCTGTCCTTCCTGAGCAAGCCGTACCCTTCCATACCAACATTCCAATCATGCGTCCCATCCCACCAGGTTTCTGTAATACCAATGATATCATAGTTGTATTTATTGGTTAGCAATTCCAGTTCTTCCTGCTTATTACCCATACTTCTCGCATTTGTATATAGGCATCTAAGATACTGATTTGATCTTGCCTCCCTGTTGTGCCCTGACCCTCCTTTCTCCTTGCCATTATAGGCCGTAGTCCCCCCTATTTCCAACCCATCTCCCAGTCCCGCACATTCAGCACTTACCTGTGGGCTTTGCTCACCTGCCCCCGACAAACCTAGTTTAAAGCCCTCCTCACAAGGTTAGCCAGTCTGTGTCCAAACAAGGCCTTCCCGCTCCTGGAAAGGTGAACTCCATCTCCGCCAACCAGTCCTTCCTGGAAGAGCACCCCGTGATCAAGGAAGCCAAATCCCTCCTGGTGACACCATCGTCGCAGCCAGGCATTCACCTCCAGAATGCACCTCTCTCTGCCTGCTTGCCTAGGTCAGGCCTGCCCCCTTCTGAGTCACACAGGGGAAGGCTGAGCCTGAGGCTAATCAGAGGCAATCAAGGGAACAATGGCAGGCTCTCAGTCCCAACTGCCACAGAAGCTGAAACTGAAACTGCTAGCACTCCCTGGAATCAGACTCAATTCACACTTCAAACTGTAAAATTCAAACAGTCAGGCACACACACACACTCACACCACAGCTTGTACTCTCACCGGGTAGCCTCTTCGGCGGTGGGGTCGCTTTGCTCTCCCTCTTCAACTCCCCTGTCTGCAGTCCCCTGTCCGCTTCGCTCCCCTGGTCGCGCTGCTCTGGCTTTTTAAAGCCTGCTTGCCTAGGTCAGGCCTGCCCCCTTCTGAGTCACACAGGGGAAGGCTGAGCCTGAGGCTAATCAGAGGCAATCAAGGGAACAATGGCAGGCTCTCAGTCCCAACTGCCACAGAAGCTGAAACTGAAACTGCTAGCACTCCCTGGAATCAGACTCAATTCACACTTCAAACTGTAAAATTCAAACAGTCAGGCACACACACACACTCACACCACAGCTTGTACTCTCACCGGGTAGCCTCTTCGGCGGTGGGGTCGCTTTGCTCTCCCTCTTCAACTCCCCTGTCTGCAGTCCCCTGTCCGCTTCGCTCCCCTGGTCGCACTGCTCTGGCTTTTTAAAGCCTGCTTGCCTAGGTCAGGCCTGCCCCCTTCTGAGTCACACAGGGGAAGGCTGAGCCTGAGGCTAATCAGAGGCAATCAAGGGAACAATGGCAGGCTCTCAGTCCCAACTGCCACAGAAGCTGAAACTGAAACTGCTAGCACTCCCTGGAATCAGACTCAATTCACACTTCAAACTGTAAAATTCAAACAGTCAGGCACACACACACACTCACACCACAGCTTGTACTCTCACCGGGTAGCCTCTTCGGCGGTGGGGTCGCTTTGCTCTCCCTCTTCAACTCCCCTGTCTGCAGTCCCCTGGTCGCACTGCTCTGGCTTTTTAAAGCCTGCTTGCCTAGGTCAGGCCTGCCCCCTTCTGAGTCACACAGGGGAAGGCTGAGCCTGAGGCTAATCAGAGGCAATCAAGGGAACAATGGCAGGCTCTCAGTCCCAACTGCCACAGAAGCTGAAACTGAAACTGCTAGCACTACCCTGTTTACCTTATTCACAACCAGTCATGAGGGATGAACAAGTACAATGGTAATGTGCAATTCCATTAGCAGTGACATTGACAGCATAGTATTATGTTTGCACTTTTCACTTTTATAAACATTTGCATTCTTTGTTTAGTAGCAGATGTGCTGCCTGTGTTTGTTTTTAATAAAACATTTGTTTGCACAATCCATTGGAAGGTGAATGCATAGGAAGCAAAAACAAAAAAAGGGGAGGGAGTAGGAAATATAAACTGATGATTTGAACAATTGATATGTATATACCACAGACAAATTTTCACATTTCCCTATGCAAAGCTAGAAGGTGGGCACACAAGGTTTCCCTTACTTCTGTTGCTTTCTTGGATCTAGCACCAATTACTATGAGTGTATTTTCTACTGGACCCGTAAACAAACACTGACTTCAACTCAGTCCTGGTTGCATGCATTGTACAATGCATCCTAATATCACAAATGGCACTGGCACTTTGGCATCCAAATAGTTTTATAGACAGTGTCAGCTTGCTTTGAGTTGGTCAAATACACATTCTATCACCATCCTGCAACTTCAATGTTTTAGCAAATCTTCTCTGGGGGTATGTCTACACTGCATGCTTATTCCGAAATAGCACATCTACACTGCAGGGAAGTGTCAACATTAGTTTAAGGCAGGCTTCCCTAATGTAGATGTGCTATCTTGATTTACATCCTCAAGAAGCACAGAGAAAGAATAACTTAGAATGGCCTGTTGAGGGGCTATTTAAAAATAGCAGCAGTGGAGCGTCTACACAGGCCTTATTTCAGAATAGGTGTTATTCCTCGTAAAATGAGGTTCACAGATTTCGGAATAAGCCATCCATTATTTCAAAATTATGTTGAAATAACGGAATGGCTTTGTAGATGCTCACATTGTTATTTCGAAATAACGCTAGTTATCTCAAAATAATGGTGCAGTGTAGACACACCCTAAGACACTCTGAAATCAAAATACGGCTTAATGAGTCAGGGTAGTAGAGGATAGAATGGGTCTCCTAAAATAATAGTGGGCACAGGCACCCTCTACTAGATATCAATATTTTGGGAGGGAATAAAGTCTTTTCTTGTCCAGCTAGATAAATAACAGATCTCTCAAGTCCCCTAGCATGATGCACCTTCCAGTGTAACACACACTGAATTAATGTATATCTGGTAGGATCGCAGATGTTGCTGGACCAGAAAGACCCAGTGGAGGACCGAAGGCAGGAGCCCTGTGGGGGCATGGAACCCAGCCAAGCTGGATGCAGGGAGGCCATTGGCTGGGAGCCCTGCCACAGGAGTCTGGCTGAGCCCATAGCAGGGCATCTGGAATGCCAGCAGGCTCCGGTGGGGCAGCAGTCTGCTGCGATGTGGCCAGGAGCCCCAGCAGGGGACTGTGGGGCTGATGGAGTCAGGAGCCCCAACAGTGGGGTCGGTGCTACCCCAGTAGGGCTGGCTGGGTCGGGGATCCCAGCAGCTGAGCAACAGTCTGCCATAGAGGTGGGGGGCAGGAGTCCCAAAAGCGGGATTGTGGGCTGGTGAGGCTGGTGCTGTCATGACATGGATGGTAGGACTGGAAGCACTGGCAGTGGCGCCGTGGTTTGCTACGATGACGCTGAGCACCCAGCAGAGGGACCATGGGCTGCCACAACAGGCCAGGAGCAGATCCAGGCTGGTGGGCTGGTGGGAGAGGGGCAGAAATGACCTCCTCAGGTCTGGTTAAAATCCCTCCTTCAGGACTGGAATCAGGGAAGTCCAATCTGTAATATCCTTTCTGACTAACATTCAAGTACACTACAAGGGGGGACACACCGACAGACCCTGATCATCTATGAGTGGAATCAAACCTGGCACCACTGGAGCTTAGTGCATCAGCCTCTACTGCCTGAGCTAAAAGTCAGCTAATTGGTGGTTAAAGCTGTAGAGCAGATTCATTATTCTCCGTAAGTGGTCTCAATGCCACTAGATGGGATTGTACACCACACCCAGAAGGCGTGTGTGTTACAGATGGTCCAAGCACAGTTTGGAAATCCCATTTTTTCCGAGCCAGCCATTATTTTAGGAACATTAGCAATGTTCAACACCTAGGGTAAATTACACTGTCTTATAAGCCTCAATCACCACAGCACCAAGAGTTGACTTACTAATTTAAAAATGATTAGCCATCTGCCTCGTTCCACGAGGTGTACCAGTAGATCGGAATAGGAAGCCTAGTCCGAACTACCTAGTTCGAGCCCCGTGTAGCTGCGCTGCACGGGGTTCGAACCAGCGGGGTTTTAAAAATGGCGGCCCCCCGCTTATGCAAATGAAGCCCGGGAAATTCAAATCCCGGGCTTCATTTGCAAGTGCGGTATGCCTACATTACCCTCCTAGTTCGAACTAGCGGGGTAGTGTAGACATACCCTGAGAGACTACGCAGCCCATCATGTAGGCAATGGTCACTGTAAGTGGAGTCTGGGAGAGGATGTGGCCAGGTGATACCTTTTTTCCTGGGAAGTGAGACAGAGGGAGATGAGGCTGTCTGCAGGCTGGGACCGATTGTTGAGGGTGTGGGGTTTTTTTTTGGAGAGGGCTTGGAGCAGATTGGGGGACCAGGATCAGGGTTCCTTCTCTCCAGGATGGATTGTACTGGCTGCTCCTGGTTCCTGTGCTAACAGGTCTGTGCTACACAGTATCACTGTGACCTAATAAACCTTCTGTTCTATCTGTTGGCTGAGTCTCACATCTGGCTGTGGATGGGAGCAGGTGCACATGAAGATAAAGGAGCTCAAGCAGGCCTATGCCAAGGCGCACAGCCCCAGGAGGCTGCAACAGAGGATCTTTGTGGTCTTGCTCACAGGGTGTCTGGAGAGGCCTGCTTTACTCCCAACAGTGGGGTAGGACATCCACCCACCACAAGCCCCCACTAGAAGGAAGCTGGGGACATGGAGACAGGCAGACAGACAAACCCACCCACCAGTGCCGCACACAGCACACAGGCATACCCGCACTCTCAGGGCAACATCCACAGTACAGAGAGGCAGAGGAGCATCTGCTGCTCACACAACACCCCCCCAACACCCTGCCCCCCTCTGTTCCAGCAGGCAGACATACAAGTCCTCTCCCTGTGGAATGCTGCTACTGCTGGGCCCAGCGTATGTGCATGACACAGAAGGGATGCCCAGCTGCCCCGTGGCGCCCCTCCCAGGGTGGTTGGCACCTTCCCATGCCTACTTGTCCCTGAGACGTGGGGGACAAGTTTAGGCCACAGATGGCCTTGCTTGAAGCACATCACCTTTGTCTGACCCGAGACCTTTTGGACTCTGCTCAGAGAGGAGGGCTGGCATCAGGCACAGCGTCTCCAGGGATGATTTCTCTTTGTTCTCCAGAGCTGGACCAGCAGCGAGTGGGGCGCGAACCCAATATCCCATGACATCCTCCAGATCTTGCATGACCCACAGGTGCAGAAAGCCCAGGAGGACCTCCAGCAGGAGCACATTGTCTGCTCTGCAGCACACCCTGGACCTGCAGGACTGGAGATTGCAAGAGGACCTGCAGCTGTGCTGCAACACCTGGAAGGAACTGCTGCAACAGGGCAGGACCATGTGTGCGGCTTTCACCACCTTTCTCAACTGCCTGGTGGCAGTTCCTGCTGTCGCTTCTGTCCCGTTACTGGATTTTGAGGGGTGCAGCCATATTACTGCTGCACCCATGGGGGTGTGTGTTTGCCCTAAAAGTTGATACAAAGGGGGGCATGTGAGGTGTCAAACAAAAGCTTACTTTCTACTGATTCTGTATATGCTCTTCATATACTTGTATAATGTCTGTGTGTGAAGATATGAATATGTACTCTGTGTTGATGCTGAAAGATTCTCTGAGGCAGAGCAATAGGCCAGGAATGTTTGCCCATGGACATGCTAATGAGCAAAGCTCTATGGAACAATAGCCCTCTATAGGCCAAGGACACACCTCAAGAATGGTGACTGATACCTAAGGGCTACCAGCAGGAAACACAGGGATAGGCCGCGGGCCAGGTGACCTGCTGCAGCCAAGAAGAGACCAGGAAGGAGGTATAAATATACCATGTGGCTGACTCCATCTTGGTACTCAGCTCAGGCCTTCATCACAGAGGCAGCAGTGCAGGGATCGAAGAGCCAGAAAGAACTGTGGACCCATCCTGACGTAGGGTGTACATCAAAGACTTTTAAGCCAGCAGCTATAACATCTCTGCTAGAGCATGCATCGAGAACTGGGAGATTCGATGCATATAATATATGATACTTTAACAACCTTACTCTCATGCTTTTCTTTCTTGTAGTAATAAACCTTTAGATTGTAGATCCTAAAGGATTGGCTCAGTGTGATCTTGTGGGTAAGGTCCAGAGGGTAAATTGACCTGAGATCTGTGGCTGGTTTCTTGGAACCGGACAGAACTTATTTGGGGAAGGTGAAATTGGGCTCTAAAACCCCTCACCTGTGTATGAGGCCCGAGGCCATCTGGGGCACAGATATTGCTGTGGTGTTGGGAGGGGTTTTGCTCGTGAGGCTTCAGGCAAGTAGCTGAAGCACTCTGTGGGACTGGTTTGTGGCCTATTTGGGAAGGTCTCCAGTCTGGGCACTGTAAGAAGCCCCGAATTTGAGCAATTTGCCCTGAGCAGACTCCCTCAGCTGTGCTCAGACCCGGCCTGGTCTGTCACAGCTTCTGCTCCTGATCCCGCTCCTGCTCTCACTAGCCCACCTATGGCTACTAAGGGCCCTGCGCAAGAGACGGTGGGACCAGCTCCATCCTGGAGCCTCTCCTGACCCTGCCTCCTCCCCCTTCCAGCTCTCTTCTCCCTCCTCCCAGGATCTTTCCCCAGTCCCTCCCCAGTTACATTTATCCCAAATAAAAAAACAGTTTATTGTTCAAAAAAAATGTCTAGTTTATTGTCTCTGTAGGGAAAGCGGGGGAAACAGAGGGGGAAGGGAGGGCAGCGGTGGAAGATGCGTGTGGGAGGAAAGGCACAATGGGCCGCTGCAGAGGCCCCTTGTGGGGAGGTCCAGGGGAGAGTCTCTCAGGGCCTCCCAGATGCGCACAGCCCCGATAGGCCTGCCGGATGGCAGTCGTGTGTGGCTATTCAAAGGCCCTGCTGATCTGCTCTGTCTCTGCCCCACAGGAAGGCAGGAACGTCTCCCCCTTATGTTTACAAAGGTTGTGGAGGACACAGCATACAGCCACCACTTGGGGGATGTTCTGCTTGCCAAGGTCCAGCCGGGAGAGGAGGCAACGGAACCTCCCCTTCAGATGACCAAAGGTGCTCTCCACAATCACATGGGCCCTGCTCAGCCTGGCATTAAAACGTTCCTTAGTGATGCCAAGGTGTTGGGTGTATGGTTTCATCAGCCATGGAAGCAGAGGGTAGGCCACATCCCTACTATGTACATGGGCATGTACCCTTATGGAGTGATCAGCGTAAAAAATGCTTGTGTGCAGTTTCTGGAAGAGGCTGGAGTTGTGGAAGACGCAGGTGCTGTGTGTCTTCACTGACCACCCGACATAGATGGCCATAGATGGATGCGGTGGTCGACAAGGGCCTGTAGGATCATTGAAAAGTACCCCTTCTGGTTGATGTATTTGGATGCCTGGTGACTGGGGGCCCAGATGGGGATGTGGGTGCTGTCAATAGCCCCCCTCACAGTTGGAGAAGCCCATGGTGGCAAAGCCAGTGACGATGGAGTCCACATCGCCCAGGTTGATGACTATGCGCAGCAAGACAGTGTTGACAGCTCTCACCACATGTAGAAGGAGACACAGAGAATCACAGGGTTGCCAAGACCCTCAGAAGGTCCCCAAGCCCAATCCTTCCCCCACACATACCAGGAGCAACCCCAACTTATCCCATCCCTCGTCAGCTTTGTGAAGGCCGAAATAGAAAAACCTCCCAGGGAGGGGCCTTCCACCACCACCATCCCTTCCCTAGAGAGCCCCATTCCAGCAGTTCACACCCTCCTGGGACAATAGCACGAGAGCGCCATACCTGCATGAGCACGGCCCTTACGGTTCTCTCCCCACTCCGAACTGGTTCCCCACAGACTGGAAGCTGTCTGGTGTGGCAAACTTCTAGATAGCGATGATGACCCGCTTCTGGAGGGGGATGGCAGGTCTCAGATGGATGTTCCATTGCTTGAGGGTAGGGATGAGCCACTCACACAGCTCTAGAAACGTATCCTTCTGTATGCAGAAATTCTGGAGTCACTGCTGGTTGTCCCACCACTCCATGACAATCAGGTCCCACTGGTTGGAACAAGTGTCCAGTCGCCAGAAGCCAGGGTGCACTGTATGAGGGAAGGGCAGGTAGGGTCGAGGTGCATGAGCTGCACCTGGAGGGAGGTGAGGATGTGCCCTGCAATAAGGTGGGGGTCCTCCTCTTGCAGGGCTACAAGGTCAACCTGCTGTAACTACAGCAGGAGGTGCAGCGTGAGATGTAAGAGCCATCGACTACTTGGAGGCAGGGCCGGCCCCATGGCAGGAGTGCTGAGGTGTCCACAGGGGTAACCACAGCAGGCAGAGAAAAGGCTTTGCTTCCTGAAGAACAACTTCTCCCACATTTGACAACTGACTGTGAAAAAAACAAATTTTGGGCACAAAGAACCATGGGATATGTCCCAAAAAATTATACAAGTGAAGAAACTGAATTCACAATAGCATGGGTAGGGTTTTGCTGTGGGTACAGTCACACTTGGGCTAGGATAACTTGCATGCTCATAGCTGGATGCCAGTCACTAGGCTGACACAGCAGTGTGGACATATGAGTGCTCATTAGCACTAATGTGTTTGCTCCTCAGTCTTCTTTCAGTAACCTGTAGCAGCCTTCACAACAGAGCTCATAGTTTACAGAAGTGTTAGTTAACAGAGGAAGTCACAAGATAGGCTGGACATTTGCACTAGTATTTTAAAGATGGGCCTGAGCTGCAAAGTTTGGATCCAGATTTGTATTTCTCAAGTTTAGAGGTATTTGGATTTGGGAGTTCACCCCAGTCTATCATAATACTAGCTTCAAAGTAGGAAGTCTGGATATGCGCTTTCTTGAATTTCACAAGCTCTCTAGAGGCTTTTAAGTCTAACTTAGCCTCTGAATTTAAACAAAAAAGGAAAACTACCATTTATTTTTTTAAAAGGTCTGAGAACGTCGTATGCTTATAAAAATGTGCAACTTAGAAAACTAGAATTAGAAAATTAGTAAACATAGTAAATATTCAGAGTAAGAAATTCTGCTTTGTTCTATATGCTACTATAGAATCCAATTCTGTTCTCACTGAAAGGAGGAAATGGTACTCAGCACTTGAATTTATGAGAATGTTAGGATACAGTCACAGTTATAAAGTTATTTCTCTTATATATTAGACTGCTCTGTCTGCTTTCTAAAACATAAAACACAGTTCGAGGAGAAGGCTTGCAAGTATTTTAAGGAATGATTCCCTATTTTAAGGAATTGGATAGTGTTCCTTAAAATAGCTGAAAGCCCTCTGATGGCACTCATTGTATAAAAAAACAACCAGAACAGGCATAAATATGTAGCTAGGGGCTTGCACCTTTGATTACATTTGGTAAACAGAATTATATGGAATCCCATTGTGCCCTTGTGAGGTCTAACTATTATTTTGTTATGTAAAAAAACAAATGCACAAAACACGGGAGGTTGGATTCAGAATGTCCAAGAATACATTTCTAATTTTAAAGGTAAATTCTACTGTATATAATTAATCAGAAAAGGTCTAATCCTTATGGAATTCACTTTAAAACTTTCAATGGAACCTCAGTTTCTCATTAATTCAAGTGCTGAGAATCATTTCCTTTAACACAAACCATGAACTACTGGATTCTGTAACAGTACACAGAAAGGTGACAACTCCTTAAACTGATTATTATGTTTATTAATTTCTAATTTCATTTTCCAATTTTCACACTTTTATAAGCATATGAGGTTCTCAGATTTTTTTATTATAAAATGGTAGTTTTTCTTTGATGTTCACAGGCTACCTTAAGATTTGCAAGCCTTTAATGAGAATATGCTGGAAGGAGGGAAGAAGAAGTAACTATAGAAGAAAACTGATCCAGGGACGCCACAACTCTGCAGTTCCCATTGGCTGGGAACTGTGGTTAAGAGGATCTGTGGCAGTGGTGCCTACAAGTGGGGGCAGCACACAGAGCTGCCTGGTCAAGCCTCTGCCTTGGAGCCAGAGATACAGGTTACCATTTCCTGGCAGATGCCAGAGGTCAACATCCCCTAGAGCTCACACCCTCCACCACACCCTAAACCCCTTGTTCCCAGCCCCACATCAGAGCTCTTACCCCTAGTTGGAGTCCTCAACTCTCTTGCACTCCAACCCTCTACCCCAGACCAAAGCCCTTCCATGCACCCTGAATCCCTCACCCCCATTCTTAAGGCTAGTGCCCCCTCCAGAATCCCAAACCACTCATCCGTGGCCCACCCCAGAACCTGCATCACCAGGGTAAGTCAACACCTGCACCCCAAGTTCCTTTCCCAACCCAGCGCCCCTCGTGCACCCTGAATCCATTTCTGGTGCCATCCCAGAGCTCATGCCCGCAACCAGAGCCCTCACCCTCTCCTGCACCACAACCTCCTACTCCAGCCCAGTGAAAATGAACCAGTAAGTGAGGGTGGGGAGAGTGAGTGTTAGAGGGAGGGAGAATGGAGTGAGCAGGGGCAGGGCCTCAGAGAAGAAGCAGGAGAGTGATGGGTCATCCGGGCAGAGGGTGGGGGCAGGGGTGTTCAGTTTTGTGTGATTACAACAAGTTGGCAACCCTAGTGTGCACTGCTTTAAAGCCCTTTTTCTCTCTAATGCTTTGTTTCCTACTACAAGAGTAAACAGTGCTTTTGTTTTATGAAAGCTATTTCATCACTATACACATCATTGGTCACAGATGGCTGATGTGAAAAAATGATGGCACCTAAGGTCAGTGGGACCTGCTGGATAGGAACACCTGATACATACAGTACTATAGCCCAGATCCTGGTTTAGGTTTGGGAGAACTGTCAAATTTCACCATGGGAGAAGTAAAGGCCTAAAACTTGCGGGAGTGCATTCAGAGAGATCAGAAAGACCTGTAACTATAACATCCCCAACACTTCATAATAATCAAAGTTAATTGACCTTCGGGATGTGATATAAGGTCAGTTTTTTTCCTCCCAGCTGGGACAGAATGGCAAGGTTCAGGGAGGCAGTTTTAAAGATCTCAAGAATGTTCTTTGCTGTTGGGTTATTGCAGGTTGCCATGGTTATGCTGAATACTAGGTGGTTGCCTGTCATGGGATTGGTCTAGTTTTTGGTTGCGTATTTAAGAATCAACAGTGAATACTTAGACCAAGGCATAGGAACTAATTTTAACTGGTGGGTGTATCAGTCTAAATACATAAATATCAATGAAATAATATCAGTTTTGTATGACAATGAGTTCTGAGTGTTTAAAGAATATTATTTATTGAGTGTCTTTTTAATAGAAAAAGCTAATTTGCATCATAGATTGGAGAAACAGTCTGGCTTCTAACTTGTTAAAAATATCTCTCATGCCTAATTGTGAGTAAGATGATTCCTAGCCAGTAGTTTTGCATTTCATTTAACATATTTTAACTTTTCAGCCGTAACTTTTACACTGTGGTGAATGTGAGAGTAGAATGGTAAATTTAGTATAAATGGACTTGCATGA